>NC_133338.1:23376654-23709987 GCF_030506205.2 Paramisgurnus dabryanus | reverse complement strand
TTAGTGTTCCCCCTTCGAAGGCGTCTAGTAGCCGCCTTTTGGAGGGGGGCGTACTGTCAGAATCCTGCCGGATCCTGTTGGTATTTTAGTCTAGTTTAGCATGGCAGGGTTCTGACAGTACATATGTTCTATGTGGGAAGTGTGTGGTTGTAGTATTGGTTTATTTCGACCACGCATTTCCCGGGTCTCGTCACTTTTTCCCCGATCCCTTACTCGTGATTATTTTCAGCTGTATGTAATTTACTTTCTCCCTATTTAAGAGTCCTTGTGTTTGTTGTCCGGGGCACGTTCGTCTTGTTTCATGCCTTGTCCCATGCTTGTTTCTTGCCCTGTCGGTTCCAGTAAGTTTTGTATATATTTAAGTCTTGTTCTGTTTAATGTATTGAAAGTTATTGTTAGTTTTTGTTAAGTTTAGTGTTAGTTTAGTGTTGTACGGTGGCCCTGAAGTGCAAACCACAACAACAAATTACTAAACAACAAAAACAAATTAAGAAACAACAACAAATTAAAAAAACACTACAACAAATTAAAAAACACCACAACAAATGAAAAAACACTACAGCAAATAAAAAACACTACAACAAATTAAAAAAACACCACAACAAATTAAAAAACACTGCAGCAAATTAAAAACCACTACAGCAAATTTAAAAACACTACAACAAAATAAAAAACAAATAAAAAACACAGCAGCAAGTTAAAAACAACACTACAGCAAATTAAAAAACAGAACTACAAATTAAAAAACACTACAGCAAATTAAAAACACAACTACAAATTAAAAAACACTACAACAAAATAAAAAACCATAACAAAATAAAAAACACAACAGCAAGTTAAAAAAACACTACAACAAAATAAAAAACACTACAACAAAATAAAAAACAACTTCAAAATAAAAAACACTACAAAACATAAAAAACACAACAACAAATTAAAAACACAACTATAAATTAAAAAACAACAACAAATTAAAAACACAACTACATTAACCTACCGGAAGAGGTAGGTACCAGTGGGCAACATGAGACATCGCTGATTGGACGACGCTGCAGTTCGGCTTTTGAACCGGAAGTTATTCTTCCTGTAGCACATTTTTTCAAACATGAATGTTACAGATGACCCAAACGTAGCAGCTGCTATTCAAGAGTATTTTGATTCAGGACATACATACGAGGTGATATTGGATATGCTTAGGACTAATCATGTAATTTCAATGAGTATGTGGACATTGAAGACACATTTAAAAGAAGCTGGACTGTACAGACGACGCAACTACTCTCCACTTCCTAAGGTGAGGCGTGCCATTTTGACCAAACGTAATAAATGTACTACTTTATCATCGTTTCAATAGTGGACTGCTGGGGCCGGCTAAGGGTACGGTCTGGAAACCGCTAACGATATAGTAAGCTAACGTTACATCCACAAGCAACGTAAGCATTACACTATTCTTATTAACTTACTCGAAGTTTGTTGGGTGTCTCTGATGGTAGATATTTCTTTAAGCCTTTTGCCACAGCCGCTGCAAAAGTTCGGGGACGGCTCAACCAGTTCTTTTCCACAGTTTGTGCAAAACATTTTGCTGTCCTTCCTCCTCTCCAAACCACGCGCTACAGGAATAATAACTTCCGGTTCAAAAGCCGAACTGCAGTGTCGTCCAATCAGCGATGTGTCATGTTGCCGACTGATACCTACCTCTTCCGGTAGGTTAATGTAGTTGTGGTTTTTAATTTGTAGTTGTTTTTAATTTTTTGTTGTGTTTTTTTAATTTGTAGTTGTGTTTTTTAATTTGTTGTAGTGTTTTTTAATTTGCTGTAGTGGTTTTTAATTTGCTGTAGTTTTTTTAATTTGTTGTTGTGTTTTTTATTTTGTTGTAGTGTTTTTTAATTTGCTGTAGTGGTTTTTAATTTGCTGTAGTTTTTTTAATTTGTTGTTGTTTTTTAATTTGTTGCAGTGTTTTTAATTTGTTGTTGTGTTTTTTTATTTGTTGTTGTTGTTTAGTAATTTGTTGTTGTGGTTTGCACTTCAGGGCCACCATAGTACGGTCTTCCCTTGTCTTGTTTTGCCCCCTCGTGGGTTTTGTTTTCCTGGTTTTTCCCCTGTTTTGTAATAAATTCCCTTTTTGTTACGTCCGCATCTGGGTTCGTGTTTTGTGTTACCCCATTTCCTGACACTTCTCAACTATGTGGACATTTGGAAGTTTTTACCTATTTACTGCACAATTACTTAACCTAGGCCAAAACATTTTTAAAAGAAAAAAATCACGTAAATGTCTATCTTAATTCAATCTAAATTGTTTTTGGACATTGCTCTATGTGTTAGGGATAGAATACTGACATCTGCTGGTTTTTGGAAAAACTTTAGAAATTTTAATTAAAGAAAGTGCAATGACCACATATATCCAATAGAGATCCATAGGGACTCAGGCTTCAACTTCTCCTCACAACTTTATGATATATATATATATATATATATATATATATATATATATATATATGTCAGTGGCAGCCGGTGACTTCTTTTTTCGAAGGGACGCTCGATGCAAAGTTGTCACAAAATGTGTGTAGCCCTTCATGTGTGTGGTTCCTTTTTCAAAATATGTGTTCTACACGTCGAGTATGTGCATCACGTGTTTTGTCAAAATAATTGCCTGCTGCAGACGCGACTAAAGAGTTTATGATAAAAGAGACGCTCGCTTTGCCAGATACTCGCATAATCTAATGCATAATCAGAGTTTACTGTTAAGGGAGTGTCTTGCGTGTATTTTGTGAACGTGAGCGTCTCTTTTGTCATAAACGGTTTTGACGTGTGTGCAGCAGGCACTTATTTTGACAAAACACGTGACGCACATGGTTCACATGACGCAACAAACACATATTTTGAAAATACAAAACAACAGCACCAATAAACTAATTCACAGGAGTACACAGAACAATTTTTTTATACAAATCAATCACATGGCTTATAAACAAGTGAAAGAACAAACAGAGTGCAAAACACTGATGGTACTTTGTATTATGAACTAAAGTCCATGCACATCTGCCAGATGTTGACATAAGCAATGCAGATCTTGTAGTTTGTGCAAGTTCGTCCCATTTTTTATTAATGCTCCAGGACAAGACCTTGGTTCAGGGGCATTGCATCTCGGGCCCTATGCATAGGCAGTCTTGATGGGCCCCCATGCCCCACCCTCATAATATAGTCAGACTTTTCAAGGGCCCTCTCTTCCTTTGGGGCCCTGGTAATCAGTACTGGTTTTCGACCCAGTCCGACGCCCCTGCCTTGGTTTATAGAAATGTTCAGATTTATAATGGATTTACTTTTTTTTTTTGACAAACAAAATGAAAAAAATTCAATTTTCAACATGGGGTCATTGTGACCCCAAACACCTTAACAATAGTAATATTTTTACACACCTTTAGAACAACCAAATCAAGCCCAGTTTTTTTTGTGCATGTTTAGATATAGATTTTTTAGGAAAACTCACAGAGTTTCAAGCTCCTGAGATGAAGATAACACTTTTAAAAAATGAAGGAAAAGTCTACACTGATTAAGGGTTAACTTTATTTTGAAGTTATACCAACTTCTCACTAGTCAAAAAAGTTGAAATGACTTGTTAATTAAAGTTTTAAAACTTAAAAATTTAAGTGCAACAAGGATTTTTTTTTACTATTGTAGATTATTTCATTTTAAAAACAGCATGCATACAAATGTAGGTTACTTGACAATTTATCATGCACATACAAATGTTCACAAAAAAGGCAAGCTTTTACACATGTGCATATCTAATTGTGCACATAAAGTCTTATTATAGTAAGCATCATTACAGTTAACCTTTTATTACAGTAATTTTTTACCATTATTCCCTGTGACACCATTGGCCTGTTCATTACAGCTGGGGCCTCATTTATAAAGCGTGCGTACGCACAGATTTGATCGTACAGTTTGCGTACGCAAAAATCCACGGCAAAGTGCATATTTATAAAAGTTGTCTTTGACGTGGAAAAGTGCTTAGCGCCACGTCAGGGTCTGAGCAGACGTACGCACTTTTGCTTGTCTGATTGCTGCAGGTTTTTGGAAATATAAGCCATTCTTGCTGTTTGAAATTTGGTTTAAACATTGAGAAGTGCTCTTTTATATGTCTGTGACATTAATTAGGCATCGTTTAAAGGCGGAGATCTGAAACTGCTCGGCTGCGCACAAGTTCAAGTTCATTTGCGATTTATAGATTTGAAAGGGGTACGCGCGTTTTTTGCGCGTACATTCGGTTTATGAATCACACGTACGCATTTTTTATAAATGATCGTAAGATCAAATGTAGGATGGTTTTTACGCAGCATTTTATAAATGAGGCCCCTGGATTTACAAACAAATTGCTTTAAAATCTTGTGCTGTATAAATTGATCTCATAGTTAAACAATTGCTTTTTGGTATAAATTTCATTGACAGATTGTTCAGAATTTTGTTTCCAGTTCTTTTTTCTCTTAAAGCAACACTATGTAGTTTTTTTAACTTTAAATAATGTCTCTAAAATTTAAAATAAACAAACTTTTAACTGGACAAATTGTACTGTTGCTGCAACCTGAGCAGCCTCCTAGCTGCTACAAGCACACTCTGAAAGTGGCGGTGGAGGGTAGAAAACACAGCCCCGCCCCTCCCCCTGCCTGCAGAAGAGTGTCTGATACCAGGCACTGTTGCGCTTTTCAACCACATGGGGGAGCTGTAAGTCATTTTTACATGGAAACTACATGTTGCTTTAAAAGTAAGTTAACATTGTGGGTAAAAATAATAATAACACAAAAATCACAAACAAAACTTAACTTCTCAAATCCCGTTTTTCAGTTTGCATCTCAGAGGAACATTTTTCCAAATGATTGGATCTGATTTAACGATTGCTGTTAGAATCATGTATTAACATGATGAACAATTGCACAAATGATATATGGAAAAACAGGTTGAATATAATTGCATGGTCATGTTATATCTTGTAAATCAGGGACAAATTTGATGACGTGTACAGTGAGGAACAGATGGTAATAAACAATATGCTAACCTTTATCCTATAGTTAAACAGTAAGGACACACACGCCAGGCCACATTTACATGAACCCACAAGTGATGGAGAAAAGCTCATTTGTTAGTAAAATTCCTGATGGTTAGATCATCCATTCAATCGTGCTTGTGTGTTCTTGTGGGGAGTATTTTCTGCCATTGAACGAATGATCAGAGTTATGATGAGTATCTCTTATTTGTTTTTATTAGAAATCATTTGGTGTACTGTTACCTAAACAATACTACTGACATACAAAACAAGTCAGGTTTGACAGGTTGAGTTTGCAAAAGTGGGAGGGACAGAGATCTACTTCATATACTGTGTTCGTACAGTAGTTGTCTTCTATCTTTTATCAGAAATGGCTTCTTTGAGCAGTTTCCTGCGTGCAGATCATTTGGTTTGTTCAATCTGTCAGGATGTCTTCAACAACCCAGCAACGATCCCGTGCGGACACAACTTTTGCATTACCTGCATCACTGAGCATTGGAACAGCAGCATAGGAAGTCCTTGTCCCCTATGTAAAAAAGACTTTTATTTGAAACCAGACCAGATCGCTATCAATAGAGAGTTCAGAGACATCATTGATCAACTGAAGCAGGGGGAAAGTCCTATTCAACCTGGAAAAACTCCATGTGACGCCTGTGTAAAGATAAAGCGATGCGCTGTAAAGTCTTGTGTGGATTGCGGAGTAACTTTTTGCAAGATGCATCTAGAGCCTCATAACACTGTAGAAAGACTCAAGAAACACAAACTGATCGAACCTCATTTGATTTTGAAGGATTATATATGCCAGAATCACGACAGACCGCTGGAGCTGTTCTGTAGAGATGATCAGACGCGTTTGTGCCTTTTCTGCATTAAGGAAGACCACAAAACTCACAACATTGTTACTTTAGAGGAAGAGAGTGCAGAAAGGAAGGTAAAGCATTAATGTCTTTCTCAATAAGGTTGATTTTATAGCATTGCATCTTTAGAATCAAAGAGAGTTTAATTTTCATTCACAGACTCAGGTTGGAAAGAGCCAGGCAGAGGTTCAAGAGATGATTCAGGACAGAATCAAGAGAAGTGAAGAGATCAATAAACCGGTACAGCTCAGCAGGGTCAGTCTTTAGTAACTTTATGCTTTACAATTTCCTTATATGTGGCTCTATTGTGTTTAGAAGCAATAACAAACATAATCGTATCATTTAGCAAAAAATAAACAAAGAGAAAGCAGACTGCGTTGAGCTCTTCACTCTTCTGATGCACTCCATTGAGACATGTCAGTCTGAGCTGCTTAATCTAATGGAGGAGAAGCAGAAAGCAGCAGAGACTCAGGCTGAAGATCTCTTTAAAGAGCTGGAGGAGGAAATCGCTAAACTAAAGTTGAGAGAGAATGAGCTGGAGAAGCTCTCACATACTGAAGATCACATCCACCTCCTACAGGTCAGTTTAGTCTCTCTCTCTTTTCATATTATCTCAATACAACACTCCTCATACCGATAGATTTTATTCTGCTGTAGAGTTACCCATCCCTGTGCAGCCCTTTAAACAGTAGGGACTGGTCTGAGATCAGTATTACCACTCCTTGTTTGAGCGTGGATACCGTGAGGAAAGCGCTGACAAAGCATCAGGAATCGCTAAGTTTGTCTGTGACGAAAGTTACAGGAATTGGTGAGTTTGGCATTGTGTGCTGTGATATTTTGACACAAAAAAAATTCATTTTTGTAAATAAACTTTTTGTTTCCACAGAGCTAAGCAAAATAAAGTTGTTTGCAGGTACAAGTCTGAGCTATATCCCCATTTACATCTATATAAATAAAAAAAATTTTGTTAACCCCAGACTATATTTTAAAACCCCAAAAATTCTCTTTAAGTGAACGTGACTATGGATCCTCAAACAGCTCACCCTAAACTGCTCTTATCTTTGGATGAGAAACAAGCCAAATATGAAGAAATACGACAGGATGTCTCAAACAGCCCGATGAGGTTTGACACTTGCCCCAGTGTCCTGGGAAAAGAGGGATTCTCTTCTGGGAAATTTTATTTTGAGGTTCAAGTGAAAGAGAAGACTGAGTAGGATTTGGAGGTGGCCATAGAGTCTGTTAAGAGGAAGGGAACAATCACTTTAAGTCCAAGGAATGGATTCTGGGCGTTGTGGTTGAGGAATGGAAGTGAATATAAGGCCTGTGACTACCCGTCTGTCTCTCTCTGTCTGAGAGTGAAACCGCAGACGGTGGGTGTGTTTGTGGATTATGAGGAGGGTCTGGTGTCATTTTATGATGTAGAGTCCAGGTCTCATATATACTCTTTCACCGGTCAGTCTTTTAATGAAAAACTTTATCCATATTTCTGCCCAGGCTTTATTAATGGAGATCAAAATTCAACTCCACTGATCATCCCACCTGTAATAGAAAATTAGTCATTAATATCTTTATACATGAGGATAAATGTCAAACCGGTGGCACATGCAGTACAAAAGCTTAAAGGAATATTCCATTTTCTTAAAAGAAAAATCCAGATAATTTACTCACCACCATGTCATCCAAAATTTTGATGTCTTTCTTTGTTCAGTCGAGAAGAAATTATGTTTTTTGAGGAAAACATTGCAGGATTTTTCTTATTTTAATGGACTTTAATAGACACCAACAATTAACACTTAACTCAACACTTAACAGTTTTTTTCAACGGAGTTTCAAAGGACTATAAACGATCCCAAACGAGGCATAAGGGTCTTATCTAGCGAAACGATTTTCATTTTTGTCAAGAAAAATAACAAATATGCACTTTTAAACCACAACTTCTTGTCTAGTTCCGTTCCAGCGCGACCTAACGTAAATGCGTAGTGACGTAGGGAGGTCACGTGTTACATATATAAAACGCACCATTTGCGGACCATTGTACACAATAAACTGACACAAAGACATTAATTAGTATCAGTTGATATTAGGGTGGCCATTCGTGCCAGTTCCGCCGGACACGTCCCGAACATGTTTTCGGGTTCGTTCTCCGAAGTCGCGTTGCTCGACCGCATACGTCATCGAGGTTCTCACATTTCAGTTAAAATACATTAGAAAATTAAGATTAATTTCTTTTAAGACATACAATCATTGTAGTTTAATTCTTACCTTGAAATGGAACGGTTGCTTTTTTAAAATTAAACCCGAAATATTATTTCAAGTTGTGCTTTAAAAGTGTATATTTGTTATTTTTATTGTCAAAAATGACAATCGTTTTGCTAGATAAGACCCTTATGCCTCGTTTGGGATTGTTTATAGTCCTTTGAAACTCCGTTGAAAAAAACTGTTACGTGTTGATTTAAGTGTTAATTGTTGGTGTCTATTAAAGTCCATTGAAATGAGAGAAATCCTGCAATGTTTTCCTCAAAAAACATAATTTCTTCTCGACTGAACAAAGAAAGACATCAACATTTTGGATGACATGGTGGTGAGTAAATTATCTGGATTTTTCTTTTAAGAAAATGGACCATTCCTTTAAGCCCTTGAATTTTTTCTGGCAGACATATTTATCTGAAGCAATGTAAAGTGCCTTTAAACCTATATTTTTTCAGAATGTGTGTTCTCTTTTGAAATTTTGAAAGTAACTTTGTGTAGCACTTTTCATTGTACACCCTTAAAAATAAAGGTGCATTCACAATGCCATAGATGAATCATTTTTGGCTGAATGGTTCCATAAAGAGCCTTTAACATCTGAAGAACTTTTCTGTTTCACAAAAGGTCCTTTATAGCTAAAAAGGTTCTTATAGGTTATAAAAAGGACAGAAAGTGGCATCGCTGTTTTAAAGCACTTTTGTTTTTTGGAGTATAAAAAAGTGAAGATGAACTGCTGTCATTTTGCTCACTTTTGTAAGTCGCTTTGAATAAAATACACTGTCAAAAAATGTGTCCATGCAAGCTGTCACTGTGGCTTCACCTTTTCAAAAAGTGCAGCTTTGCACCTAGTTCATATTAGTACCTCAGGGTACATATTGGTACCAAAGGTTGCATATTGATATATCAAAGGTACATATTGGTACCAAATGTATACATATCTTTACCTAATGGTACATATTTAGACCTTTTTAAAGGGTACACTCTTAGAACGAATGTGTTAATGTGTTAGTGTTCCTAATGTGTTGTCCCAGAATCCACCCATCTTATTATTGAAACAACACATTTTGTGTTACTTTTACTATTTGAACACAAAATCAACACAAAATTACACATAATATATTAAAAGCTTAACGTACAAAGATGTGTAAATCCTTTCTAAGAGTGTACTGTCCCAGTGCAGCTGGGGTACATAATTTTTCATATTTTTAGTGTACGGGTCTGCTAAATGCATGCATGTATAATGTAAATGTTTTCTGCAAATCAAACCCATCACCTTTGTCCTACTAACATGCGCTGTGGTCAACAGCAACTGTATTTAAAGGAAAATTTCACCTTTTCAAAAATATTGCTTTATATTGAAAATACTTGATATTGTAATACTGAATTTTATAATTTATGAAACTACAAAAATAATCATGCAAATAGCATCGCTCTTCTAAAAAAAGATAAGACAATAATCTGACACAAACTGAGTAAAAAATATTCATGGTTAATGTGATACTGGCATTTTCAGTCACTCTGTAATGACATATGTGGCAGCTTGTTATATTAGTAATTGCAGAAGAGATGGTCCACTTACATTTGTTTGCAGATGCCATTTCATTTCATTATAAATATTTTATTATGTTTATAAACACAATAAACATGAAAGAAAATGAAAGATTGATGATTTTATAGCATTTGTAAAAAACGGTCAAAGGTTGATTCTCTATCATTTGGTCAAAGTTCTTCATTAGACGTTCAGTGATCAAGACGTCTGAAAATGGTGAGTAAACATCTTTACTCGATTTAACAAGTTGACAAATTTTAACGATTTTAAGACTTTTAAATTTGGCACAGATTAGTTCATGTTTAATAGACATTTACATTGGTTTACATTTACAACAAAGTTAAACACTGTTATTCTCTTCATTGCAGTACTGTACTGTGAATGTGTACACTGCTTTATTGTCTATTAAGTCGACATCTTAATTTTGAATAGAGTAATTAGTTATTAAAGATTGTGAAGATAATGGCAGAATTCGCACAACCACCAAGAAAAGTTGTCAAAATGGGCAGCATGACAGAACCTATTGAGTGTAAGTACACAGCATTTTATTATTGAATCAGCTGTGCTTGTTTGCTCCTCTTTACTGTATAATAAAGATTTGTTGTTGTTTGACGTTATTAGTCTCCACAGATCTTAAGAAGATACAGTCGTATGCAGGTACATTGTGATATTTGTATTATTTTAACTTAACATATTGTGGAAATCTATACTTGGCAAATACTTAAATATATAAAAAAATCTGACTGTATTGTTACATTTGTAATTTAATCTATTTTTAATTTTCCAATTTTTTCTCTCTTTCAGTGGACGTGACTCTGGATCCTGATACAGCTCATGCATGTCTCGTGCTATCTGAAGATAGGAAAGAAGTGAGAATGCAAGTCAGTGAAAATATTAAGCATGACCTTCCAAACAACCCAGAAAGGTTTGACTTATGCCCCAGTGTTTTAGGAAAAGAGGGATTCAGCTCAGGAAGGATTTACTTTGAGGTTCAGGTAAACGGTAAAACAGACTGGGATTTAGGAGTAGCCACCGAATCTATTAAGAGGAAAGGAAACATAATTCTGAGTCCTAAGAATGGATACTGGACTGTGGGTCTGTGGAGAGGAAATGATTATCAGGCAAGTGCATCTCCCTCTGTTCCTCTCTCTCCGAAAATAAAACCGCAGACGGTGGGTGTGTTTGTGGATTATGAGGAGGGTCTGGTCTCATTTTATGATGTAGAGTCCAGGTCTCATATTTATTCTTATACTGGTCAGTGTTTCACTGAGAAACTCTATCCATATTTCTATCCTGGTAAAAACAAAGAAGATAAAATGCCATTAATAATATCAACTGTCAGTCAAAGTGAATAAAGCCATAACATGTTAACTAGAAGTATATTAGTTTTTCTTGTACAGATTCCATAGGAAATAAACAATGTTGTCTATGTTAATGTTAAATTTCTGTCATCAAACCTGTTTAAATGTCTTTGTTCTGGTGAACACAAAAGAAAAAATTTGATAAATGATGGAAAGCACACAGTTATGGTAGTAAAAACAAATACTATGGACGCCAATACCATCAATGGTGTGCTTACCATCATTTATCAAAATACCTTTGTTTGTGTTCAACAGCTTTAAAAAAATTATACATAAAAATAAAATATTTTGGGCTAGCTATTTCTTTTAATCTGTCTGTACTGTGTTTATGTTTTTAAGTCTGATTAGGCATAGACATGTATGTGGGCACATGTCTCCAAAATCTTCTTGTAAATTTTGTTCTTGAAATTCAAGTTTAATCATGATTTACAAGGCTATGTTTAAAGTTTGGAAGGTTCTGTGGAAATGTATTTACATTTATTTATTCACAATATTTTAATTATTTACTATTAAATTACACAAAAATGTGTTAACAATTCAATGTGTACAATACACTTACAATATATATCATCAAAATTAATTCAACAATACTTAATTTTTATTATTTTATTACTTAATTATGTGTTAGTGAGCAGAACATAATTCATCAAAAATCTGTAGGTGAATTGTGCTGTGCATTTCTAAATAATATTTGTATAAATTGTTTTGTAAAAGTTGTCTTTATTGTCTAGCTTTGTAAATGCATTATTTTATATATGCAGCAGTACACTGATGATTTTGGTACCCTATTGTTAATTATTACATGGCTCTCTGGAATGCTTGATTCTGATTGGTCAGTTGAGACATTTGCAGGTTCGTTCTTTTCAAATAATAACCGCTCCAAAATAATAACGCATAGCCGGACTACTTGCACGAGTAAAATCGCTCCGCGCCAATAAAGATCAATAAAGATTACTGTCTGTTTGGCGCCATCTTGTGACAAACACTCGACAACCACGACAAGACACAGACAGCTACTGAACTTCACAAAATAGAGCATGACATGACAGCTACGAAGCCAACACACAAAAAAATACAGAATGGGCATTAAAACTTCTCAAAGACTGGTTAAAGAGAAAAAAATGGAGACAGACAAGTGTGAAGCAGATGATCTTAATAAGGTATTACGATCATTTTATGCATCTGTGCAAAGTTTCGCGGAAGGATAAACATGTTAATTTAAAACAAATATGCCAATAAAATGTTTCAAATTCATATTCATGTCCAGAATTCATATTTATGTGGCAAGTAGCCGTGTAATAAGCGGGATAATGTAGAGGCAGCCGGTAGTTATTGGGAAATAAGCCCCGACAGTGTGATCAGGACCTTACTTATTAGAGGGGCTGTCCTTCTGGTTCAGGAATACTTTTTGTCCACAGTCTGGTGTTTCCCCTGTCTGAGTCTCTTATTTTGAAGTTCTGTCTGTCATCCATGTCTGTAGTTCTTTGTAGTTCTTTTGTTCATTGGTCCTCATGCTGATTGTTTCCCAGTTGTGTCTTGTTATCTTGTGTATTTATAGCCCCAGTGTTTTAGTTGTCCTTTGTCAGTTGTTGGTGTATATGGTTTAGTGTCTGTTATTTCTTTGTGGTCCCTGGTTTGCTGTATCTAGTTTTATGGTTATTAAAGTTTGTTTGTGTATGGATCTGCTGCCTCTGCCTGGCTTCTTCTGGCATTACACTTTTACACTGACATTAAGATCATTTTTTAATTGAATTTTAAAACAAAATAATCAATTTGTGATCTAGTGGTTCTTCTCAAACCTTTCCTGGAGGACACCTAATTTATTTAACTTGTTAGCTTATTAGAGACTGCAAGCATTAGATTAGGTAGATGAAAAATGTGCAGAACTTTGGGTTCTCCATGGCTGGTTGGTGATGCAATTATGTGTGTGGATAGCAACTGTAAGAACGTAAGTCACAATAATAACCTATGTGCAATATATGATAGAATTGTGAACGGTTTAGTTGATGGAAGTGACCAACTAAGAAGTAAAGTGGTGAAACAACATATTGCAAGACCAGGGTGGAATAATTATGTCCAAGATGTTCATATGGAGGCAAGAGATGCATTTAAAAGATGGGTCTTAGCAGGTAAACCTATGGCCCAGGTGAAAGTGGTTAACAACAGCAAAATGCCACTGCCTTCTAGTATTGATGGCATTATTGAACCTGGAAACATTGCAGAGCTTTGGAAGGGATACACTATGAGAACATTTTTAACTATGTGAAAAGTGATGTGTTTAATTTGGGCGAGATATCACACAGTGATGGTGTAATCATCAGGCCGAAGGAAGTATGTTATGCTATTGATAAACATAAAATGAATAACCCTGCTGAAAAAAACAGCTTACCAGCAAGACCAGCATATGTTGTGTTTTGGTGCTGGTTTGCTAGCGAACACCAGCTAAACCAGCATCAGCACCAGCTAAACCAGCACCAAACCAGCATTAGCACCAGCTAAACCAGCACCGAACCAGCATTAGCACCAGCATCCCATGCTAGTCATACCAGCAAGACCAGCATATGTTGTGTTTTGGTGCTGGTTTGCTAGTGAACACCAGCTAAACCAGCATCAGCACCAGCATTAGCACCAGCTAAACCAGCACTAAACCAGCACCAAACCAGCATTAGCACCAGCATCCCATGCTAGTCATACAAGCAAGACCAGCATATGTTGTGTTTTGGTGCTGGTTTGTTAGTGAACACCAGCTAAACCAGCATCAGCACCAGCATTAGCACCAGCTAAACCAGCACCAAACCAGCATTAGCACCAGCTAAACCAGCACCAAACCAGCATTAGCACCAGCATCCCATGCTAGTCATACCAGCAAGACCAGCATATGTTGTGTTTTGGTGCTGGTATGCTGGTGACCACCAGCTAAACCAGCATCAAACCAGCATAATTCCCATGCTGGTTTGATGCTTGTATTTTCAGCAGGGAAAGCCTGTGGGCAGGACAGAATAACAGCAGAACATCTGAAAAGCTAGTCTAAGTATTTCAGTTTTACTTTCTTTATGCTTTACTGGGTTAATGCATACTTAATATTAGGGGTATCCTCGACTAAGGATTTACATTTTCGAATCAGAATTTTCGAATCTTTCCATAGTCGACCGATAGTCGAATCATCTATGTTTGTATGCATGGGTTGGGAGGGGGCCAGACCAGGTACAAATTGGTAACTTTTATTTTCTTTCACAAACAGCACACATAAACAACTGTCTGATAAAGTGACCAAAACTGTCTTTCAAGTAATAAACGAAGACAAAACTGACGATGCATTTATATATATTTTTTTTAAGGTAAAATGTAAGGCAACATTTGTTTAATTATTCCTCATAACATTTTAAAGCCACGATCTACAGAACATCACACAAAAATACATTTTGATAACTAAACCTAAAAAAATAACAAAGGTATTCCTGCCTTGGAAACTCCGGCTACAATTACGTGTTTTTATTTAATTTGGAGATAGCGCGTCAAAGCAGTCATGACCAAAAAAAACCCGACAAATGAGAAATGACAAATAATTTGTGATTGTGACTGTAAATGATAAAAACTAATCTTTATTTACAATTCATTAAACGTTAATTTATAACAAGAAAAACACTGAAATTAATGATTATATAGACACTACGCGTTATTATTTAGCACAGAAATACCTGCTTGCTTGCTTTGACTTTGATCATCTCTGTATTCACTTTAGATACAGAAAGACCGGATGATATTATTTATTTCAGGAATCTCTTTGCTATCATTTGAAAGTAAACACCGACTGACCATATTATTAAATCACAAGAAAGACATTCGTGTCAGGCAGAAATAGGTTCGGTGCAGATACTAGTTTCCGTTTCATCACCGAAATAAAAAAAACGGCTTACCTGTTTTGTAGTTTAACTTTAAGATAGACAATATATGTTTTAAATACATTTTAAAAACTTATACTCGTCGAAAAACATCCGTTTTTTAATGTTTAGTTTGATGAACTCCTAAATATGAGACGCAGAGCACCTAACCGTTCGGCTAAATTACATGCGCAAGCATGGCCAGCACGCAATAGCGCAACATCGATACAACGAAAAGCTATCCAAAATTTACATACTTAAATTAGATCGGAATTTACGTTTATAATAAATACAATTTTTTTAAATAAAATAAGGTCAGAAGTAACAAAGTGCAGAACAAATATGCAAAATGCCTCAAGTGCACGGAAACAAAACACAAGCCAAATAGTTAAATCAGATAACCCAAAGTGATTTATAAATAAAATAAAATATAGAAATTATTAAAAGAACGAAAGACATAGTTTAATTTGCCAGCTTTGTCTTTTAAATGTCGAAACAAAGAGGCAAGGCTTTAATAACATAGAGACCTCTTATGGACGTGAAGTCCGGTCACAGGGGTTGTTGGATTTATTAACGCATTTTAAAAATATTTATTGAAAGCTGCTACTTCACATATTATTTGCAGCATTATCATAATATGCAGTATATTAATATATTGTGAGAAAGCTGTTATATGTGAAATCAGATAATGTGTGCACCCATACGGCCTAAATTAAATGATCCTCATTTCATAACACATCTGCGACGATTCGACTATGAGATTGGTAGTCGAATCAGGCTTCTCCTATCGATGCATCGAATCTTCGACTATTCGGGGTCACCCCTACTTAATATACTTCCTGGATCCATGTTATCTTTCTTGTTAGTACCTGTAGTTAAAAATAAGACCCTGCAGGCTTTGGCTGTCGCTTCCAGTTTAGGATTTTTAAATATGTATCAAGGACGCCGCTGTCCATATACAGTACGAAGCTTGAGTAGGAGCAAGCTTCATTCAGTTTCTGATATATTTTTGATTTTTGAGAGTGCTTGGCCAAACATGTATATTGCCAAAGAAGAAAATGCTGCATTCTGCACACAAACGCGACCACCGCACAAATATGTATACTAGGGTGACCATACGTGCCATTCTTCCCGGACGCATCCCGTCCAGGATTTTGGTGCGTCTTCCGGAAGTCGTATTTGTTGACCGCATACGCCATTCAGTTAAAAACATAAGATATACAATTTTCATTCTTACCTTAAAATGTAACGGTTGCTTTTCTATAATAATAATCCTCTATGACGTATGCGGTCGACAAATACGAGTTTCAAAAGACGCACCCGAAATCCTGGAATGGACGGGTCTGGGAAGAAATGCACGTATGGTCACCCTAATGTATACTCCACAGACGCGCTGGCTCAGCAATTGTGCTCGTAAGCCGAAACACGTCTGTGAAATAAACACACCCAAACACGCGCAAAGTACCTCTCTTGTCTGGGACCATTCACCAAACAAATGTCCATATCCTGATCTGATGCGGAAATGTTGTACAGAAAGCACACAGCAAGAGTACATGCAATACTAGTCTGTCCAAGCTCGAGCCAGTCCGGGCTTCTCTACGCAGCAGAAGCTGAGGGTTGCGGCATCTTCCCCGGGCTCCTCTACGCAGCCGAAGCCCAGGCTCCGGCCTACTCCTCGGGCTTCTGTTCCTCCATCTGCCTATGTTCTTTGCTGTATTGTGGCTCATAAAGGTGCAATGAACAGCGGATTAGAGCATCACGCTTGCGAAATCACCCTCTTCCATATCATATCGATTACCTTCCGCTATTATTGTAACATAAAGTCTGGCTTGCTCCACAACGTCTGTTAGCTTAGCTTAGCATAAAGATGGCGGATTATCTTTTTTTAAATCTGTGTTCGTATATTTTCGTAAGTCCCACCCACTGATCTGTAATAGGTCTTTAGCGTGAGTGGGTCCCACCCATAGCCCCCACCTTGTAAAAATGGTGTATGTAGTCTTTCACCCTCGACAAAAATACAGCAGTTCCTTCTTTCAATGATGCAAAATGACGATTTTACATCATTAAAAGAAGGAAGTGCAACACTGAAATCAGTATTTCTCCCGTCTCAGGGGAAACTAAGGGAATGATGCACGACCATTCAAAAACATGACTGGGGTTCTAACGATACAAAGCTTAAGGCAAATCGGTGAAGTATCCCTTTAAATGCTTTGTACTGTTTTAAATTGTATGTACTGTGTTTTCTCTGTGGACTTTTGTGTCTTGAATAAAGTTGATTAATTTAGTCCCCATGTCAGACATGGGGTGAGTAAATTAACTGGATTTTTTTTTAAAGAAAATTGAGTAATCCTTTAATCCATTTTCAAATGTCCATGGTGAAATTCGTTAATGCAATATACAACCTTGAAATTGTCGAATGTTCGTAGCCTTCGTGTTTGCTTTCCGTATTGCAAGAAATTTTACGTAATGTTAGTTTGGGCAAAAACGCTTAGTCAAGCGACCAATCAAAATTTGACCTTGCCTCACAGATCGTCCTTAACTAAAATATTGCTATTTTAGCTTATTATTCACTTTAGAAAAGATACACTAAATGTGATTTTTAAATAGCACATTTTATCATTAAAATCCCATTCAACGTTAATGGTGATCTGAGGGGGCGGGATAGTGCCGGTGAGGGGGTGATGCCTGTGTAATTGACTTAATTGTGCATAGATTATTAATATCAACATGCTTTTAGGTGATTTGTGTAATATTTTTACTTTATTATATCCTAATTAATGTATTATACAAAGTAAAGTGTCTCTGTGAGACATTTCAAAATACAGTAAAAATTCTAGTAATCCATTTAGTAATCACGTTTTTAATGTAACTTTTTTACAATTACCAACAATTTTAACTGTAACTAAATATGGTAACTTGCAATTTATATTTTAAAAACGTAATACTGTTACTACCCATAACCCTGTGTAATACGAATAGACCTACTGAATACTGTCTCTTATGGAAAATTGCTTGTGATGGTTATGTGCAGAATTAATAATTGGAGAATCTAAATTATATTTTGGAACAAATGTTTATATTCATAATCATTTTGTGTATCATTTAATGTACCACACTTCTAAAATCTGTCACTTATGGAAATCTACTTTAACTTTATTGCCTTTGATTATTTATACTGATCGTTTCTTATTAGAAATAAATATTTTGTCCAGTGTTTTAATGTTTAGAGAGGTTTTATATCAATGTTTAATTTTGTTTATTATATTTTGCATGATATATAATTGTAGCATATAGCATTATATACTTTAATACTTTAAACATTTACAAAATACTACACAAGTACAAATATGTCAACAGGAGACTGAATGTAATTTTCATGTAAATGTATGTGATCCAGGTTTTCTTGCACAATGAAATAGGTGGAATAGACATTTGGCCATTGTTTACAGAATAAGATCAAACAAGTGATCATTATTACCAGGTACTAACTTCAAAAAAGAGTAACATCTACTAACTAAGAATAATTAAGTAATATTTTAGCCAGATAACCAGATTTATATTGGTTTATTTTGAAGTGTTTATGGTTAGAAACAGAGTTATGGTACATACCACCCAACCCTACAACGATTTTGTGTTTGTGCTACAGAATTTGTTTTCAGTCTATCTTATCAGCATTAACCATACGGGTTGGAGACAACGCGCATGCGCGGAGGCAGCAGTCATTTGTCGCTTTAAAACGAAAGTAAAGGTAAAAGAGCAGAAGACATTTTGCGTTCAACTGCGCCATTTAACATTCGAACTTAAATGCCCGTACGTCTCACGGTAGGTTGAGTAACTTTAATTTTGTTTGATTTTCTTGTGTAGCTATTAATTTCTGCAGTATTATTTAGGAATTCATAAATAGTCATTGCAGGCTATCACACTAGATTAAGCGCAGGTGTGTCGACGATCACCGATTACAATAAATCGTTTAGAGACACTGAACGACTTAAGGATTTTGTGTTAATAATAAAAAAGTATTTTCCTGTATTCCAAGATGTCAACTATAAATGATTAAAAGTCAAATAGTTACCGACGTATATTTACCAGACTTGTGTGCCGTTGGTAGAGCTTGTGGCAATTTTGATATAAGAAACATCATATTGTATAAACTTTTTTTAATCTTTCAACTGTATCCATTCAGTGAACACTATAATAAAGGGCGGGTTCCAAAGGGCTTTCAAGCGCATTTGAATGGCACTGAGAAAAGGGGTCGCTTCAGATGAAGAGATTATTCCCTCCTCTGAATGTGTATTTATTGCACAGGCCTATGTGTGAGACACAACTGTAGGTTACTCTCTCCAGGGTTCACCTTTCAAGAGCTCTGCACTTCAGAGTGAGTATAAGGACTCCACCTGCGACTGAAATTCGGGGTGAGCTGAATAACTTCCGTGTGTACCACTTGTTTGTCGAGGTTTTTGTCGAGATGTAACTGCACAATCCCAGGACCATACGTTATGACAATCCGAGGATTACGCCAGCCTGAGGCCGGAAGTGGGCGGAGTAGTTTTACTTTGCTTTGTTGTGAAATGGAGTATTAAAATGCTTTTCAATCAAATTTTCAAATGCTCAAGCTTTGTTTTTTATTTTATTTTTTGTTTTAAGATTCGTGCTCAATTTATATTGTTAATCATGACACACACACACACACACACACACACACACACACACACACACACACACACACACACACACACACACACACAGACACACACACACACACACACACACACACACACACACACACACACACACACACACACACACACACACACACACACACACACACACACACACACACACACACACACAAAATGGATCATAAACTATACATTAACTAAAAATTATTAACAATTGTCTGTAGTAGTGTAATGTCTTGTGTTTGTAGGACAGGATAATTCTTACCTTTTACATTTTCTACAAATACATTGAGTCATATACCACAGGTCTGTCGAATGTTTTATTCTGATTGATTGAGAAATGTTCCACGGGTGTTACGTATTTTTCAGTAAAACGCACACCTAACCCTTTCAATTGTCTTAAACCCACCTCAGCAATGTTTTTGGTAACCCTGGTCTAAGCACAATAATTCATACTAACACACACTCACAGACATTTGGAGAATTCATGATGATTGGGACACTTTTTCCAATTCATCTCAATGGCAAAAAGTGTCTCAATCAGCCATGAAATCACCCTATATTTTTATATATAATATAATTGCATCTCAAATATCATAAAAATATATTTTCAATTTAAAAAATTTGATACATTTCTTGATAGAAACGTGATTTTAAACTTTGAAATTTAATTTTACCAAAAGACCACTTGCTCCGCCCACTACCGGCCTCAGACTGTCATGTCGTATGATTCTGTGCTTCTGCAGCTGATTAGTATTGTGTTTGTCTGCCCTTCAAAGAAGATGCCATTTTAGAAGTGCAAAAGTAATCTTTACTGTACAAACACGGTTAAAGGCTACGCACACACAAATGCATGCATGCACTTAGGCAGGCAGACAGACAGATATGATCATTCACAAAAATATGATGTTATGCTATGAATATATTTTTATTTGTCCAAAATGCTGTCTATTCACAGATCTGAAATAAGTCTCTAATGGAGACCCCTGTGTCACCTCGGTCACCCAGTGCTTTGTCACTGAAGAGTGATGCATCTTTGGACCATATAATAATGTTTAAACAGCAGGATAAAAACAACTGTGACCTCAGGTTAGTCTACTTACATGCTCAAACCCTTTCTTAATGCCTCTCCTTCACAATGTATGTTATTGTTTACTCTAAATAAGTGTCAAGTACAAACAGTGCTGAAGTACTTATACCCTATTTTGCTTGGGCCTACCTCATTAAAAAAATCCCAAGACCCAACAATAACCTCTCACCCAATATGTGAGTCAGTGGCTGCTGGTGACTTCTTTTTTTTGAAGCGCACGATGCGAAGTTCGTCACAACATGTACGTAGCTTGTCATGTATGTGGTTCGTCATTTCAAAATAATGTGTTCTGCGCTTTGAGAGATTGTGTGTGCATCATGTGTCATGCCAAAATAAGTGCCTGCTGCCTTGAACTTGAAAGGAGACGCTCACGTGTGCCAGATACTCGCATAATCTCATGCGTAATCAGAGTTTACTGTTAATGGAGTGTGTTGCATGTATTTAGGGAACGTAAGCGTCTCTTTTATCATAAACGGTTTTGACGTGTCTCCAGCAGGCACTTATTTTGACAAAACACGTGATGCACACAGGATCTCTCCACACGCGTGACAATCCGAACACTTTTTTTGAATTAGCGCATCCTCGGAAGTGCAGTCACGAGCCGCCACTGATGTGTGTTCACTGGGGTTCAAATCCATGATCTTTACATTGCTAAGACAATGCTGTGCCAGTTGAGCCCTTATTTGATTCTGTTCATGTGAATTGATTGGCTAATTGATTAATTTATTATCTACCTTCTGTTTCTGTTTTAGAAATGTAAAATTAATTACCTAAATAATGATGATTTGGCTAAACTGCATATAAGTATTGTAGTTGTTTTCAACAATAGATTCCCATGTCTGTTTATAGCATTGAGAAAGAAGATAAACTCCAGGTTCAGCCCAGTTGTTGTGGATTATGTAAAGAAGTTATGAGGAATCCAGTCACTATTACCTGTGGAGACAGTTTTTGCAGACATTGTATCAGCAGTCACTGGGATAAGTGTGGACAATCTGAAGACATTTGCTGTCCACAGTGCAGAAAAAGGTTTAGGACACGCCCCGTTCTACACAAAGTCATGGGAGGCATCGGCCTTAATAGTTTTGCTCATTGCAGCACAGCAGCTAAAGATGACCTATGTGACGCTGGCACAAAAGTGCAGGATGATTCTTACCAATCAATGATTGATGTCTTGGAAAGGGTCAAAACATCTCACAAAAACAACATGAAGAACCATTATGAGAGCTTTTTTGAAGGTATCAAAACACAAGAGAGTAAAGTCCTGCTGAACAGCATTTACACCGAGCTTTACATCACTGAGGAAGATAAAGAAGACCCAAATGATCCACATGAAGTTTTACAGATGGAGAAAGCACCAAGGACAAAACACATACAAGACACTCCAATCAAGTGCAATGATATCTTCAAACCATTATCTGAATTGAGACACGAGGATAACAGAAAGCACGATGAAATACATATAAAGACTGTGCTTACCAAAGGCATTGCTGGAATTGGAAAAACAGTCTCTGTGCAGAAGTTTGTCCTGGACTGGGCAGAGGGAAAAGCCAATCAGGATGTAGACTTCATATTTGTGCTTCAATTTCGAGCTTTAAACCTAGTTAGAGATCAACAGTACAATCTATACAAACTCCTGCTTAAATTTTATCCTGAACTTGAAGAGCTGGATGCTGAGATGTTTAATATGTGTAAAATTGTTTTCATCTTTGATGGTCTGGATGAAAACAAAGTTTCGTTGATGTTCTCAGATTGTGGGAAAGTCTCTGATATGACTATGACATCCTCACTCTGTGTGCTGATAACAAACCTGATCAAAGGAGAGCTGCTCCCCTCTGCACGTATATGGATATTGTCCAGACCAGCAGCAGCCGGTCAGATCCCTTCTGAATACATCAACAGGATGACAGAGATTCATGGGTTTAAAGACAATCAGAAGGAGGACTATTTCAGAAAGAAAATCAAGGATCCAGATCAAGCCAACAAAATCATCTCACACATTAAAACCGCAAGAAGCCTTCACATTATGTGTGGTATACCGGTCTTCTGTTGGATCTCAGCCACGGTGCTTCAGAAAATGATTGATGAACGTGACTGTACAGAAAAAATCCCTAAAACATTGACAGCAATGTACATACATTTTCTGCTAATTCAGACAAATACAAAGAATGTGAAGTTTGGTGAGAAAGATGTGAGAGATTTAAGTGAAGTCCTCAAAACAAACAGAGAGGAGATTCTGAAGTTTGCTGAATTGGCTTTCAGGCAGCTGATAAAAGGCAATGTCATGTTTTATGAGGAGGACCTGGACGAGTGTGGCATAGATCCTGTTCGTGACCTGCTGTATTCTGGGATCTTCAAAGAGATCTTTAAGGGGGAATCTGTCTTTAATGAGAGGAAGGTCTTCTCCTTCCTACATTTGAGCTTTCAGGAGTTTCTTGCTGCACTGTATGTGTTTTACTCATTTTTAGTGAAGAACTTTAATACACTGCAGATTTTTCTGGGGGAAAAATTGAAGGGGGGCAGATCTGAGAAGCACAATCTCTTTTGGCTTCTCAAAATCACTGTTGATAAAATCATACAAAGTAAACATGGAAATCTAGATCTTTTCCTCAGATTCCTGCTGGGCATCTCACTTGAGTCCAACCAGAGACTTCTAAAGCATCTGTTGCCACGCACAGAGAGCAACGTCGAAAGCACAGATGAAACTATCAAGTACATTAAAGACAAAATCACAAATGTAAGAACCAATTCAGAGCGTCTCTCAGCTGACAGAGCCATCAATCTGTTTCTCTGTCTGCTTGAAATGAATGACGAGTCTCTGTACCAGGAGATTGAGACGTTTCTGAAATCAACAAAACGTTCACAGAAACTCTCACCAGCTCACTGCTCAGCCATAGCCTACATGCTTCAGATATCAGAGCAGGTCCTGGAGGAGCTGGACCTCAAGTCATACAACACAACAGAGGAAGGCAACAAGAGACTTTTACCAGCGCTGAAAAATAGCAGAAAAGCACGGTGAGTATTTCTTTCAGGATAGCACATATGATTCTTTTGCTATGCTTTGTCTTTAAAGGGCCAATATTATGCCAATTTTTAGTCTTGGGTGTGCCTAGAATATATCTGTGAGGTTTCAGCTCAAAATACCCCACAGATCATTTGTTATATATCATGTCCAAAATGCTCCTATTTGGGCAGGAGCAAAAAAGTGCTGTTTTTATGTTTATACCTTTAAATTCTAATGAGCTCATGCTTTCAGTTAAAATAGATCAGATTCCTGTGAATGCAGTCTGGGACAATAGTATTTTAAGCTGCATTAGTGCTACAATGTGCTACAATGTGGGCAGGGCTTTGTTGGTGTGACGGCATGTCTAACGAGATAGCTTTGGTTTAATGGGGATTAAAGTGGACCTTTACTCACTGCTGTTGATTTTAAACACATGTTGACTTTAAGTGGATTTTGCATATTATGGGCCCTTTAAAATGCTCTACACAAGCTTTTACTATTTTATTCCAGGTCTATGGAAGTCCTGTACATTTTGGGTATATTTTGCTACAAAAATGATTCAAAAATGTTTTAAAATTGTGTTGAATTTTAGTAATATTCTTTGTAGTGAAGCCATTTTTGGTTTTCCAAAGGTTCTTAATACCTTTCTTACATTATCATGGTCTACAATCTTTAAGGAGCCTTTTGTGCAGCGTAAAGATTCTGTAGATGTTAAAGGGTTCTTTATGGAACCACACAGCCTGATAAAGACCAGTTAATGGAACCTTTAATTAATTTTAAGAGTGTGTTTACGTAGAGGCTGAAATAATATAAACATTTTCTTTCAAATGTAATTTGACTTATTGGTTATTAAATTATAGACTGGCTGATTGCCGTCTGAAGTATCAGTGCTGTGAAAGTGTGGCCTCAGCTCTACAGTCATCAAACTCTCACCTGGTCGAGTTGGACTTGAGTAACAATGACCTGCAGGATCTAGGGGTGGAGTTTCTCTCTGATGGACTGAAGAGTTCAAACTGTCAACTAAAAGTACTGAGGTTGGTGATTTTAGTAAAAAATAGTTGTGCTGACATAATGAATGGACAGCAATTAACTAAAGTAAGAAGTTCCAAGGCAGTGATAAATGAATCAGAATATTCAGAATGTGTTTTTAAAGCTTAAAGGAATAGGCTATAGAAAAAAATACTGATGTTGTTTGCAAGTATAAAGTACATTTTATGTTTTAATAATTAGAAATAGAACTTAATCGGTTTAAATTGCTCTGTTTAAGAACAAGCTTTTTATTAGATAAAATATTGTACTGAGGCCTTTTGGATACAGAAACATTACTGCACAGGTATTATGTGATGTTTTACCTGTAATTGTTTTTTTAGACTGGCAATATGTAATCTCACTGATGAGAGCTGTGAACATGTGGCGTCTGTTCTACAATCAACAAACTCCCCCCTGAGAGAGCTGGACCTCAGTAACAATGACCTGCAGGACTCTGGGGTGAAGTTGCTGTCTGATGGACTGCTGAGTTCAGACTGTCAACTAAAGATACTGAGGTTTGTCTGACACACAGAAAAATAACCTATAATGAAGGGATTTTTAATGAAAGTCTACAGATTTATACAGTTATTTGTTACTTTAATGTTCTGCACCTTTATACAGTAAATAAATACAAATGCAATGACTTTCTTAATTAAAAAAATAATCTGTATTCACCAGTGGATATTATAATTAAAAATTGCAACTATCACAGTGGAAGGTAAACATCAGTCCATATAAAACATTAATAATGGATAATTGCTATTTTTATTTTTGTAGGATGTCAAGCTGTCATCTAACTGATCAGTGCTGTGAAAATTTAGCCTCAGTTTTGCAATCAGAAAACTCCACCTTGAGAGACCTGGACCTGAGTAACAATGACCTGCGGGACTCAGGAGTGAAGCTGCTATCTGATGGATTGAGAAGTCCTCATTGTCAGATAGAGATACTAAGGTATTTAAAGCCCTTTTCACACAGAGATTATGGAAAATACACAGACAATGCGAACGGGATTTGTCCAGGATCGTTTGATTTTTGGGTTATTCACACTGCCAATGATTTTCAAGAATCTGCGCATGCATTCACACACATACCCTAAAGATCCTGTAAAGGCACATGACATATTTAAAGCATCAATAACACACGCTGTTTCTGTGTATCTGATGTTAATCTGGAGTACCTGTAGAGTAGTATTACATCCTTCATATCTTCATATCTCCGAAGAGTCTTTAGTTTTATCAGATTTATAAAAGAAAGATTAGATTTACCGTTTTTTTTTCTGATAACGTACGAAAACATTCGGAAGGAGGAGTTATGAACTGCGGGAGGAGCGAGGCACGAGTCACGCAACACACTGGATAACTTATGATTCACTACATGATTGTGTCCTTTATATAATAAACACTTAAGCGCCTATTTCCAACATAACACTCATTACACGGTTGGGATTTTTCAATGAAATTGAGCATTAAACATTAAACAAACACACGCAAAACTCTGCTGCTACCCCGGGTAAACAAACTATATCCATTGTTTCCATAATGCTGTCTTTCTTCTCCTTACATCAAAAAACACACTTCTTCTTTCGTGCCATTGTTAAGTCTTGATATAAAACAAAGCTGTCACATGAAGTGATGCCTGTAACTACCAGTTCTCGGTAACTTCTTTCTATCGTGACAAGCTCCCTGATCTCTGCTTCAGTCCAGTTTGCCAACATTTGCCGAATGTTGATCTGCGTTAAAATCCCTGTGTTGAAGAGCTGAACCATAACCTTTTATTGCGATGACACGCCCGTCCTCACTAGGCCACACCCCTTACTGCATTGTTTCTGCCTCTTGTTCACATAGAATGCTTGCTTTGAATGTTACGGCAATGTTACTAGGTCCGGAAGCGATCCCATTACATTTACGGGACGTGTTTGTGTTCATACAGAAGCCTTTCTGACAATTTTACTGAAAATTTCTGGGATCAAAGTGCTGTGTGAATGGGGTTTCAGAGAGCTGATTTTTAGGTTTAGTAAAGTTGCAGATATCAGATGCATCCACAAAGGTGTACAAAACTACCACTAAAGATTAAACTGCAATAGTGCATTTACCAGCTATCACCATTTACAAAGTATATGAATTAGAGAAAGTGGACTCATGAAATAATATTAAGACAAACAAAAAGCAGGGTTGATGACATATAATGGCAGCTGACAGGAAGCAGCCCAGTATTTAGTGAAATAGAGGCAGAAGATGTGATACTGCATAAAAGCCTTATTAAAATGCTGGTTCTTACTTTAATGTTCTCCGGTGCAAACAAAAAATTAAAACTGCAGCCTGCTTTGTTTTCTATGTTATGGGCAGATTAGCCTGGTCCAACCAGACTCACGTATACATTCATTTCATTTGTACAGAGAGTCTGGCCACGCTCCATTGCAAATGGCGGAGCCAGGCTATGGGCAGATGTCATCAATCAATCAATCTTTTTTATTACAGACTCAGGGTTCAGATAAAACAAAAGAATACCACAGACAAGACATTAAGACAAGATAAACAACCCACACATCAACCCACACAATAAATAGCTACAGAATACAACAATACCAATGTTTCCAAAGCTTTGACTGATATCGTGTAGTACTCACACCTATATTAGATAGACCCACAATAATCTCATTATCAGAATCATTTATCCGGCAGATAAATCTATACATGAGATTTCGTAACAGTGCTTTAAAAGTAATTACTCTAGCACTCACAAACATTTCACTTGCACTATGCCATCTAGGTCTCTTAAGTAAAATTCTCATAGCATCATTACGCTACCTGCAGCTTCTGTAAACTTGATGTTCTATAGTGTGAGCAGTATAAAGTGTAGTGCAAAATGCTTTAAAAAGAGACACCTTCACCTCATCTGAACAGAAACTAAACTAACGTAAAAGTATATTCGCCTTCAAATACATCATACGCCGTTGTCTTTCTATATCCTCATCATCTGTCATGTGTTCTGTGATAAAATGACCAAGGTATTTTACTTTCACAGATACAGTAAGACTCTTATTAGACAGCTTAAAGACCGGAAATGTTATACTTTTATCCTCCTTAGTTCTACAGATCATAACCACACTCTTATCAGGATTATATAAAATATCATGTTTAAAACCATACTCAGAACACATATTTAAAAGCTGTTGAAGACCAGCACTGCTAGGACTAAACACCACAAGCATCTGCATACATAATATGATTCACACACAAATTCCCAATCCTACACCCAGTTTTATAGGCATTCAAACATTCTGATAGATCATCCATGTAAAGATTGAATGAAATTCGGGACAAGATCCCTCCTTGTCTCACACCATTACTAACCCCAAAAGGGGCAGAGACTTTATTGCCCCATTTGACTTGCATCATCTGATGGGCATTCCAATAAGCCAGGATTCTCACAATATATTCTGGCACCCCTCTTTGTCTCATTTTTTTTTTTAAATAACTTTGCATGGTTGACCCGATCGAAAGCTTTAGATGCGTCAATAAAGCACATAAAAACTGATGAGTTTTTATTTCTATACTTATTTACAATTTCCTTTAATGCATAAATGCAGAGACCATGTTTAGCCTTAAATCCAATGGTTGTCTTTAGATTTAATAAACACATTTAACCTATCCAGCAAGATTTTTTCCAACACTTTAGACAGGATACTAGCTAGAGCTATGGGTCTATAATTATTTAAGTTGCCTACCATACCAGCTTTGTTCTTAATAACTGGGACTAACAGAACAGACAACATTGACTCTGGTAACGCCATGAATCAAAAGGCCAGTAAAACAGACTGCTAGTAAAGGGGATATCCTCTTACTTCCATATTTTAGATGTTCAGCAGAAATATTATCTAGTCCACTAGCTTTATTTTGAGGCAATTTACTTATAGCATATTCCACCTCACGTGTCATGATCACTATTGAATCATTAGGTTGAATATAATTCATTTTGGATGCAATTATATGAATTTTGGATGAATTATATACTCCAATCTGCTGTGTTTATTTCTTATCTGAAATGTTTAGATTGTCTGGCTGCATGGTGACAGAGGAAGGCTGTTCTTGTCTGGCTTCAGCTCTGATTTCAAACCCCTCGCATCTAAGAGAGTTGGATCTCAGCTACAATCACCCAGGAGAGCCAGGAGTGAAGCTGCTCTCTGAAAGACTGGAGGATCCACACTGCAAACTAGAGATCCTCAAGTATGTTGGGCAGTACAAATTATTTTGTTTTTTTTACAGATATAACATTTACAGCAAAACCAAAATATTGAAGCATGTAAGTAGATTAAATAGATTATAATCTGATTGAATCACATAATAAATGTTATACACTAGATACTAAAACAGCATCATGTGAGACTGTGATTATATAATCCAGCATCCACAATGCCCTGTTCATTACAACAAACATCACATCCATATGTATCTTAAATAAGAAACACCCAGGTAGATGTTGGCATTTGATAAAGCAGTGTCATACATTGTAAACATTAAAACCAATGACAAATCAAAAATTAAAATATGTTTAAAAAATTAAATGTGATACAGTTTTTCTTAGTCAAATGCATTTAATGTTTACTAGATGATTAGAATCTGAAGTTTTGTGTGTGTTTCTACAGTGTAGATAATGGGGGTGAATCCAGAATCGCACCTGAATTCCAGAAATGTGAGTATTTGCACACAAACACAACTTAATCCTTTTGCAGTATTTTTTTATGTTGGCCTATTTATTTTTTAAACACTTAACTCTTTTTTTTTGCAGATGCATGTAATCTCACCCTGGACCTAAATTCAATAAATATACATCTGTCTCGGTCTGAGGAGGACAGAAAAGTGACGATTGTGGATGAAAAGATGCCATATCCTGATCATCCGGAGAGATTTGAGGGATGGCCTCAGGTTATGACCAAAGAGCCTCTGTCTGGACGCCATTATTGGGAGGTTGTGTCAAGTGGGGAAAGGTGGGTTGGTATAGCAGTGTCATACAAAGGAATCAAGAGGCAGGGTGTTACTGATGAGTGTTGTTTTGGATTCAATGACTTGTCCTGGAGTCTAAATTGCTTTAATGACGAGTACTACGCTTGGCACAATCATGCAAGCTCTGACATTCCTGCTCCTTCCTCCCGCATTAAAAGGATAGGAGTATATCTGGACTGGCCGGCCGGCACTGTGTCCATGTACAGCGTCTCAGAGACGCACAAACTCACACGCTTACACACATTCCAGGCCAAATTCACTGAGCCCGTCTATGCTGCATTTAGAATTTATGACTCAATATTATTTTGTTAAAGTAGGCAAGGCAATGTAAGTTTATTTATAAAGCACATTTTATACACAGTAATTCAGTGTGCTTCAAATCAGTATTTAAGGGAAATAAATATAAATGAAACAAAAATAAAAATGATGGAAAAAGTGCAGTATGTGCAAAGCAGCATAGGCTCATTCAGTAAAGTCAGTAAAAAAACTAGACAATTAATTTCTGTTGCCACATTCAAAGGTAACAGTAAGAGTACTTAATTACTTGATAAAAAAATTCCTTTTTAAAGCATGCAAGTCAAATCTCTTACCACCATGCATATAGTTTAAAAGAGGGCTTAGTTTTGTTTTTAGATTGGCCTAAAAAGTTACAAATATGACAGTTGTCTTAAACTTAAACCAGCCTGGGTACAGTAGGGCACAGTCTATGTTACTATATCAGTGTATTTATAGTCAAAGTTCTACTTTTATTTAAATTGTATGGTTATTATTTGCATTATTGTTATTATTTTTATTATGGACGTTAATGTTTACTATTTGTTTGCTTTATATACAGATCTATATTTGGGTTTAAGAATATTGGTGTATAAACTGGGTGCACTTTTGGGGTATACATTTGGTTGTACAGCTGTTCAACTACCTGTTTACCTAAAATTGTGTATTACTGTATGGTCAAAGTTCTACTTTTATTTAAATAGTATGGTTATTATTTGCGTTTAGGGTTTTTGGTTTTGTTTACAGGATGTTAATGTTTACTAATTGTTTGCTTTATATACAGATCTATATTCGGGATTTAAGAATAGTGGTGTATAAAGTGGGTGCACTTTAAAGTTGGTTGTCTTGCGGTTTACCTACCTATTTAACTAAAATTATGTATTATTGTATGGTTATTTTCAAATTTGTATTTTTTATAAACATGGCTATTATGGGGTTTGTCTTTGGGATTTTCAGTTTCCTTACTTAATGTTATTACTGCTGTCAGGTATTGAACATTCATTCTTACCTATAACTATACTATATTCCAAGAAATGTAAATTTGTGAACAAATATTTGATGCCGACTGGCAGCAGGAAGTGTTACAACAAACATGTGCAAACGTGAGATCTGTAAAATTGCTTGCCCTTTTTATAATAAAATTTCCTGCAATACACAAATGTTTTTCTCTGTTTTTCTTATTATGCAGTTAAACGAAAGTTTAAAGAAATTTAGATTTTTAAAGCATTTTCAGTAATGTGTGTTGTTACCATGTAAGATGGTAACACCATATTTAATTAAGAACAAATTCATTCCCTTTTAACAAAGGTGATTTCAAAATCAGGAGACATTTAATACTAATAAGAAGTCAGATATGCAAGTTATCCGTATAATCCTGCATTCAGACTAGAAGCGACTTTTTCGCTGTGTGTGTCGTCTAACCTTTTCAATGAGGCTGTTAGGAGGCGTTTCTAAATCTGGTTGTCATAAACAATGAGTACATTACTGATCTACTTCAGTAACTGACGAGAGCTGGATGACGTGAACTCCACTGCTTTGCTGTCATAAGTAGTCACTCCTGAAAGTTGCTTATTATTTGCATAAAGTTTTCTCAACTTTGTCGCGCGACTGGACATGCCCCATTCAGTTGCCAGTGGTCATTGTCCCTCGTGTCACCGGAAGTCGCCAAGCTTCCATTAAAAATAAATGATATTGTGTCGCTCTGCTACTGCTGATCCAAATGCAGCCTAACACCACAAATTTATATAATAAAGTGTGACATGATTTTTTTTTATTTATCATAATTTTAAGTGCACCCTTCAGATCAAGCACATTTAATTACTTAATAAGGCGCAACTTTCACTGTTGTAACACCACAGACATAAAATGGCAGAGACTTATTAAATGTAAGCAAAATGTAATTTAATTAAAGGCCTACCAATTTAATTAACACTAAATGAATTGTCTAAAACTTAATTTGTGTTAAAGAAAATCTCTCCGAGACATGGTGGGAACATTTTGTTACACACTGAATCTCAAACTGTTGCAAAGGGCAACCACAAATGAAGAATGACCCTGTTATTGTACACTGGTATAAAATCCCAGAAAACAGTATTTTCCAGCAGCTCGGGCACCAGAAAACCAGTGCATGTTACCAGTGCCCACTCTGTAAAGAAACTTTCTACAAAGTAAAAACCAAATGTTTAACTATAGGGGAGATGGAAATTACCCTATTTTCAAAAAAAGTGGAGTGTCCCTTTAAGGGGCTGGAATTATCTCCTTCTGACATCACAAGGGGAGATACATTTCAATGATCAATTTTTTCGCATGCTTGCAGAGAATGGTATACCCAAACTTAGTTATTGGGTTGATCTTTTTCACACTTTCTAAGTTGATTTTAGGGCAGTTTCCCGGACAGGGATTCGACTAGTCCTAGACTAAAATAAATGTAAGAGCTGTCCAAATTAAAAACAACTTGCACTGACATATCTTAAAATATAAGTGTCTTTTGTTTTGCCTCAAAATGCACACAAGTAGTAAGGCATGTTTGTTAAAACTAGTTATATTTCCTAATTAAACTAAGGCCCAGTAGTGGCTTAAGCTTTTCCCTGTTCAGGAAACTGCCCCTGACTGAATTATAGCACTTAAACATGGAAAAAGTCAGATTTTCATGATATGTCCTATTTAAAAAAAGAACGCAAAGAAATGCCTTCTCAGCTACTGTAGTTCCCACTCAGCAGAACACGGTAAACGCATAGTTATGTATAAAGGCTAAATGTTTTGCCCGCACTGCTGGCCAATTGAGTGGAAAATCTGCATTTGGCAGCCATCTTACCACAGGCAGCTCGCTTACTCGTATAGCATTGTGTTTTAATGGTGCAGGTACCTTTAAATTACCCTAACTTGCTTAATTTTTTACCGATTTTCAAACGGTTTGGTTTGTTATAAACGTCAAAGATGTACCTATGACACTGCATACTTATACAAAAAAAAAAATCATGAAACATGTTAAATCAAACACAATTATAGCCATGTGAATTATGTTTGTAAGAAACCAAACCATTTGAAAATTGGTAGAAAATTGAGGAAGTTATGGTCAATTAAAAGTACCTGCACCATTAAACTCAATGCTACAAATGTGAGTGAGCTGCCTGTGGTAAGATGGCCGCCAGGTAATGACGTTAGAGACTCCGCCGTAACACATCTAGCCTTTATACATATCTAAGGTTCAACGCATCTCTCTTTCTGTTTAAAAAACATTGTGCAACGTTTTGTCTGGGTGTAACTCAGCACAACTTTGTCAGGCTGGGAGGACCAGCTAATGCCACCTTAAACCAGCTACCAGCTTATGCTGGTCTTAGCTGGATTTTTCAGGGTAATGTAATATAATTTAATGTACATGAAATCTCATTGAACAGTCTTCTTGTTGTGAAAATCACTTTTTCTGTTTTTTACCTCTGTCTTATAACTTTTCCAGGTATAAACAGAAAATAACAGTAATTAACAACTTAGTGCTCACTGCGCACTTATTTGAGGAAACCCCTTCTCTTCTTACAGCTACCTCCCAATGCCTCCTCATGTTTTCTCCTTAGGAAACCTTCAGTATGTTAGCTATCTAAATTAACTAACAGGCGAATTACAACTAACTTTACTTGTAAAAAGGGAATTCCTCGAGAGTTGTTCTGAGGTGTGTTACGGTTTGTACACCCCCGCTGTGCACAAGACGAAGACATTTTTTTCCTCCAGTTGCTATGAGAGTAATAGAAAACTTGCCACATCTAATATGGAGGCGCCGTTGACGTACGATCCAGCAGCCAATGCGCGTACAGTTTTTTCTTTAATGTCTATGGCGTCACCAACCGGCGGCAGGAAGTGTCACTTTACAGTCACTTACATCCAGTCCCCGGTGCTTGCTGCTGCTATATTTTAATGCTTGCTTTTTGCTTTTCAGGCCAGATTTATGTGTGATCAATATATTATTGACATTAAGAATAAAATCCCTTTCATCATATAAACACAAAATTGCATTTGAGCCCCTGATTATACTCTTAAGCAACGTGAGCAGCACCACTTTCGGTTTCACTTTTTCGTTTTGGAGAAAAAGAGAAGAAAATAGGTAAGTTCATTAAATAAATAATTTTACGTCACGGTTTAGGTAGAATAGAAAACCCTATTCTGGTAATTTAGAAAAAAAGCTGAATGACGAAAAATACGGTTACGTTAAGAGAAGGATGATACCTGACGAGAGGAGGCGGCTGATATCCATCGAACAGGAAACACGTGAACAACATTTTATGATTTGTGTATTTATTCTATGTAATCAAATTTGATTAAAAACCGATGAAACGCTTTCATGCTGCATATAACGAGATATTTTCTGTATCTGCTTACATAATGTCACATGGTATGTAGAATTGCAAATTATAAATTTACATTTAAGTGAAGTATTCAATTCAATTGTATTTATAAACTGCTTTTCACAATTCTACGTACCAAAAAGTAGCTTCACAAGAAATAAAAAAACAGAAAAACACATTAGGGATGTGTACACATAGGATACATAACTTGTTGTGATGCTTCAGTTCATCCACTAGGGGTCAGTATAATTCCAAGCCCTTACAATCACATTGAGTTCACATTTAATAAAAATCATGTATATATTTTTGTTTAATCCGAACTGCTAATGTTCTCATGATTTTTGATAAACAAATGCACTGTGACCTTTCTTTTACAGTTATGGCTTCCTGCAGCAGTCTCCTGACTGAAGACCTTCAGTGTTCAGTTTGTCTGGAAGTGTTCACTGATCCAGTTACAACCCCGTGTGGACACAACTTCTGCAAAAACTGCCTGACAACAAGCTGGGAAAACACGGACCGTTACCAGTGCCCGCTCTGCAAAGAAACTTTCTACAAGAAACCTAATCTTAAAATCAACACATCATTCAGGGATATTGCAGAGCAGTTTAAAAAGATTACATTTAATTCTTTAACAGAAAAGATCAGATGTGATGTTTGTAAACATAGAAAAGCCCTAAAATCCTGTCTGGATTGTTGCGGCACGTTCTGTGACGTTCATCTGGAGCCACATTACTCTATACCGATGCTCAAGAAGCACAAACTGATCAACCCTGTTGAGAATCTTCAGGAATACATCTGCCAAAAACACGAAAGACCTCTGGAGATGTTTTGTAAAGATGACCAAACCTATATCTGTCTGCTTTGTGCCAGAGACCACATGACCCACAACACTGTTCCTATAGAGCAAAAAACTGGAGAGAGAAAGGTAATGCTTGGTAAGATAATGAGAGGTTGTTTTCTATATGACATTGCGATTCAATTAATTCACAACTTAATCCCTTTAAACACAGAATCAGCTGAGGAGAGCACAGGAAAAGCTACAAAAGATGATACAGAGTAGAACACAGAAGATTCAAGAGATCAAACACTCATTAGACCTCAGAAAAGTGAGTCTAGAATCTTGCGATATAAAATGAAAGCTTTCTATATGCACAACATAACTATGAATATGACTTTTCCATTGTTTTTTTAGAAGAACACAGAGAAAGAGAAAATAGATTGTGTTGAGCTCTTCACTGCATTGATCCACTCCATTGAGAGATGTCAGTCTGAGCTGCTGGAGGTGATGGACCAGAAGCAGAAAACAGCAGAGACTCATGCTGAAGATCTCATTAAAGAGCTGGAGCAGGAAATCAATGAGCTAAAGTTGAGAGACACCGAGCTGGAGAACCTCTCACATACTAAAAATCACATCCACCTCCTACATGTCAGTGTTCACTTTCTCTCTCTGCTCATATTATCTCAATATAATAAGACTCCTCATACTGAGAGATTTCTTCTCTATTCTCCCCTAGACCTCTAGGCCTTTAAACAGCAGGAACTGGACTCGGATCAGTTTTAACACTCATCAGAGCATGAAGACTATGTGGAAAGCTTTGGCCCAACTGCAGGAGACTCTAAATGAGAAACTGAATCATACTGGTATTTCACACACACACAACAATTTTTTATATATGTATAAATAATTCAATCAGTTAAATTTGATCAGAAAAAGATTATTATGCATTTACAGACACAAAACTAGTCGCATATCTGTAACAATCTTTAATAATGATTAAACTAGAAAACCTTTTAAACAGAAATGTCTTTCCTTACAGTACTAAAGGGGATGCAGCAGTATGCAGGTACTGAGTGTACTCAGCTCTGCTCTTATATTATTAAAAGATTGGTAAATAATTTTAATGCAAATAAATAATTTTAAGCAAATTCATGCTCATCTGATCTATCCTTCAGTGGATGTGACTCTGGATCCTGATACAGCTCATCATGAACTCATCCTGTCTCATGATGGAAAACAAGTGAGACATGAAAACATACAGCAGAATCTCCCTGACAATCCAGAGAGGTTTGACGACTGTCTGAGTGTTCTGGGGAAAGAGGGATTCACCACTGGAAGATTTTATTATGAGGTGCACGTCACAGGAAAGACCAAGTGGAATTTAGGAGTCGTGAGAGAGTCCATTAACAGGAAAGGGGATGTCATTATAAGTCCTGAAAATGGATATTGGGTTCTGTGCCTGAGAGATGGCGGGGATTATTGGGTGGTTGCTAATCCCTCTGTTTATCTTTCTCTGAGAGTAAAGCCGCAGAAAGTGGGTGTATTTGTGGATTATGAGGAGGGTCTAGTCTCCTTTTATGATGTGGACTCCGGGTCTCATGTATACCTTTACACTGGTCAATCTTTCTCAGATAAGCTCCTTCCATATTTTTGTCCATGTAATAATGACGAAGGTGCTAATTTTTCTCCAATGATTATTCCTCCTATTAAACACTTGAAATAATTGTAATAGACTAGAACTTGATAATGATACACAAATATATCTATTTTTTATTTGATAAGAATGTCTTTTCTTGTCCTTAAAGATTTATTACTTGGAAAATTTTGATTCATTATTAATCCATTTAAAATGCAAATATTAGGGATATTGGTTTGTAGTATCTTTTAATTCTGCTCTGAAATAAGCTAAATCTTCTTTATATCTCTTTAAATTCTTTCCTTTGTATTATTATAATTATTACTAGTATTAATGGTTTAAGTTGCTTGGACAAAATATCATGTTAAATGACACATCGGAATTAGCTAGCAGTTCTGAATCATGTATTATGTGGGCGCCAAGTCCAGCGTATATCGGCATGATGATCTCTGGTTTAGCCAGTGCCAAAGTGGAAGAGTGGTGAGGTTTAAATTCAGTCTGGGATAAGTGGTATCTTCATCTATTTTGTTACGATCTCTAGAATAGAAGCAAGATATAATGCGTATGGGTCATTTTGCAATTGGGGTGGCAAGTAAGAGGCAGAATTTTGTAAAAAAAAAAAAAGCTAATTTAATTTTATTGTTATGCATTAAACATATGCTTAATGTATATATGCATTATAGCATTATATGTTTAATATGCTATATCCCGTTCAATAAAAACTGAAGAACATTTTTCATTTTGTATATTTTGTGGAATACCAACACCAAAGACAAATCAGCACATATACATTATAATGATTTTAAGATCAGGGGACATTTTGAAAATGTACTGTATTTATCAAAATTTTTATTAAAATATGTCAAATCTGCAAGTTGACACCATACCACAGAATTAAGTGCAACACAACATTTTTCGTACAAAGTTGTACATTTGTGAATTGTGTTTTTCGTTTGGAAACCTATTTCATGAATATGTATTTTTATGTAAGTATAAATGATAAATCTTTTCATTATTTGTAAGCTGTGTCACCCACTTAGATTTAATTGTAGTAGCATACATAGCCGAATTATAAGCAGATTTGATATTAATTAGTATTTAACGAGGTTTAAAATGTAGCCTACGTTCATCTAAATAGGCTAGGTGTAGGCCCCATGCACATCATAAAATAATAATCATGGATTATATTAAACATTATGAAAATAAATGCATATTTTTATATTTATATTACTTTTCATAAACGAAAATATGTATGTTTTTATTTTAATGATGTTTAATACTATAACATGTTAAAATATGATGTTACTTTGTCCTCTTTACAGCTATGGCTCTCTGCAAAGGACCACATATTATGTGCGAAAATCTTCAGTGTCCCGTCTGTCTGGATGTGTTCACTGATCCAGTAACCATTCCATGTGGACACAGCTTCTGTAAGACCTGCCTGAATGCATGCTGGGAGTACAGTCAGGATTACGCATGTCCATACTGTAAAAATAAAAGCAACCAGAAACCTGATATGAAGTTCAATGCTGTACTTAAAGCGATTGTGGAACTCTATAAGAACAACACAAAAGGTAAATATGTATAATTTTTTGTAGTGCAGTGTAAGTGTTTTTAATAATCAAGAACGGAAGTTGTGTTGGCTAACACCAAATGTTTTAGTGATAAAGTTAATACTTGCTCCACAGATTTGTCTCAGCATGAAAAAATAACTGAGTGAACTAGTGTTGTCTTTATATTTAAAAATTATTTGATTTTCTTTTGTCTTTAGGACTATCATCTGCTGATGGTCCATTATCAGAAGAGCTCCAGTGCCCCATCTGTCTGGATGTGTTTAATAATCCAGTCACAACTCCATGTGGACACAACTTCTGTAAGACCTGTCTGAAACAATGCTGGCACAACAGTCAGGATTGTTCTTGTCCAGTCTGTAAAGAAATGTTCAATGAAAGGCCTGATCTAAAGAGTAACACAGGTCTTAGAGAGATTGTGCAGGTCTTCGAGGAAACATCAGGTATATACATTTTCAATGCATTCTCTAATGTGACTCTTAGCCAGTATGTGATGCTAGTTTGGCTTATGAGACCAGTGTTGGGTGTAACTAGTTACATTAGTTACTGTAATTAATTTCTTTTTCCTTACAAAGTAAGGGATTACTCTTATTTTTCTAGACATTTAATAACAGTTACTTCTGATGTAATTGAACTAAATAATCTGTATGGACTGTAGAACAATCATATATAGCCTAATACAATAGTGTATCTAGCTTAAAAATTTTAAAGGTTGAAATTCATGTGTTTTATGTATCTTTCTCACTTTAAATACTTTGGTGAGTTAACAAGATGGAGAATAACTCTAGTGTAGTTTCCAAATTAACTGTTGGTTATTAGCATGAATATTACTGATATATTGTCTGTTTATTGTTACTTAACTCTTTCCCCACCATTGACAAGTTATTTCGTCAATTAAGAGAAAACATTTGCATACAGAAAAACGTGTTTCTGAAGAAATTTTATGTTAATATGCAATACCGCGATTATCCACTAGATGGCTAGATACCAAATCTATGAAAAGCCAAAACGTTATTTACAAATTTTAAACGTATGTTTTGATAATCATTCTGAATCTGATCTCTTACAAAATTCCTTTACAAAAATGCAATTATATCAGCTTTTTGTTAAGAAAAATATTTTTTAAAGAAAAATAGCCATATTAAAGAGCACATATTAATGTCCAATTCTGCTAAACCTTTCTCTAAATCCTTAATCCTACCCACTTCCTACTAATACTTAAACTTAACAATTACTTTACTGCTTATTAAGTATTAATAAGCAGTAATTGGTACTAAATTTAGGCAAACTTAGTTATTAGTTAGATAATAGTGAGAATTGGACCTTAAAAACCTTCAGCTTGTTAAATATGTTTTAATTGAGTTATGTTTGTTTTGTGGTGATTTTTAAAGGTTATAAGAGGGAAACAGTAATGGTAGAATATTGGCCAGCACTAGAAAGAGAGGACCAAGAAGAGACACTGGTTAAACCCTCAGGTAAGTTAGTAACATACTGAGGTTGTTCCCTTTAAAAAAATTATGATAACCATTTAGTTTTCCCTGACTTGTTTTTTTTTTTATATTTTTTGTTTATGTATTATTATTTAGTTTCGTTTTTCCAAGTATTTTCTTTGTTTTCTATTCATGGCTTCCTCTATCCTGACTGAAGACCAGTACGATATCTGTCTGGATGTATTCAGTGCTCCATGTGGACACAACTTCTGGAAAATCAGTCCGGATTATGACTGGCCTTACAGTAAAGAAAAAGTCAGTGAGAGGTCTGATCTCAGAGAGTCGAAATCAGTTTGGTCTGAATCTGAAATCTGTCAGTGTCAGAGCTCCGCAACTGAACGGAGAGAGAGAATCCTAAACATAGAGCAAGTCAGAATGATTGGGCTTGTGGGAAATATAAATCCCAATATACGCCGAAAACATGAGAGAAACCAGGAGCTGTTCTTTAAAGATTTTCATGCAAGCACAAATGTGTTCTGTGCTGAGGAAGATCACAAAACTCAAAACACTGCTCCTGTGGATGAGAAGAGTGCAGAGGTGAAGGTAAGCCTGGTAATTTTATTAAGTAAAATTTAGCAACTGTAAAGAAGTAAAGCCTCTGTCTTTTCCCCTCTCATCAGACTCAACTTGAAGTCACAGATGTGCCTTATCCAGGGCACAATGAAGAAAGAGAAATAAATAAAACACTTGGTCAAAAGGAGCAAGGTGAGTCTAACAGCTTTATATAAACTGATAGTGCAGATATAAAAACAGAATGAAATTTAGATTTGTTTATAGCAAGTATAATTGTTGAATTAAAACTATAATTTTATTACAAAATCACTCTGTTGAGATATCATTGTCAGGTAAGATTCTGTACATACAATTACTACTGTACTATAAAGAATAAATGATTGTTTGTAAATTATATTGTTTTAAATATCATCTATTAATGAAATAAAATGCCCTAAGGTGGCTGAATCATTGCTGCTTATATCTTACAGAAATGACTGCCTGGGTCATTCCTCATTTCAGAGGAGAAATTTCTCTGTACTGAAGGTTTAAAGAGCTGTCTGACAGTTCTTTCAGGCTTGCCTACAAAACCCTTTTCTCATTTAATCCAAACCATATAATCACTTTTATATAGAATGTATTTAGATTACCGAATATACAGTTATAACATGTTTCCTGTAAAATAAGATCTACTGCAGGAAGGTGAATCCAAAGGCCTGCCTGTGTATTATTTGTTTGTTTCTTATCTTTATTACAGAATCAAAATATCATCATTTTAAGTGATTTGTGTAATATTATTAATTACCTGGTTAATTAATTAGTTAAGCTTTCTACATTCTTATATCTTTATTAATGTTAGTAAACTGTGGCACTTTTCCAACAGTAAAATTCTGACTACTCCAATCACAATACTTTTTTGAATGTAACTGTTTTCCAATTACCAATCAATTTAACTGAATATGGTTATTCATCATTTGTACATAACATGTAGGTGTCATTTACACTGGGGACGCAAGGGACATGTCCCCACCACTTTTTGAAACGGCTGATTTTTTCCCCACCACTTTTTGAAAGCATTTGGTTAAAATGTTCTGAAAAAATCAACGACTTACACTGCAAAAATTACTTTCTTACTTAGTATATTTGTCTTGTTTTCAGGAGAAATATCAAAAAATTCTTAAATCAAGATGCTTTTTCTTGATAAGCAAAATGACCTAAGAAAATAAGTCTAGTTTTTAGACAAAAAATATACAATTTAAGTGAATTTGTGATTAAAACAAGCAAAAATGTCTGCCAATGCGGTGAAAAAAAAATCTATAAAATAAGATTTCTTTTTTCTGAAACACTTAATTTAAGCAAAATTTTCTCACACCATTGGCAGATATTTTTGCTTGTTTTAAGCACAAATTCACTTTAATTGTAGAAATCATTTTGCACATCAAGAAAATACATCTTGATTTAAGAATTTTTTGATATTTCTACTGAAAACAAGACAAATAATACTAAGAAAGAAAGTTAGATTTTCAAGAAAAAAATTCTTAGTATTTTTGTCTTGTTTTCAGTAAAAATATCAAAAAATTCTTAAGATGCTTTTTCTTGATAAGCAAAAATTTAGTTTTTAGACCAAAAATATCAAATTTAAGTGATTTTGTGCATAAAACAAGCAAAAAAAAATCTGCCAATGGGGTAAGCATTTTTTCTTGAAATTTTCTTGAATTTAGTATTTAAGAAAAAATTTCCAGATTTTCTTGCTTACCCTATTGGCAGATTTTTTTGCTTGTTTTATACACAAAATCACTTACATTTGGTATTTTTGGTCTTAAAACTAGACTTATTTTCTTGGGTCATTTTGCTCATCAAGAAAAAGCATCTTAATTTAAGAATTTTTAGATATTTTTTACTGAAGCAAGACAAAAACACAAAGAACATTTTTTCTTGAAAATAATTTTTTGCAGTGTACGACGGTTTTGTGGTCCAGGGTCACATATGTTGCGTTGTGTGCTTATAGTGTGTTTTCTTTTACATATGTAATGAATTTCATTGTAATCATTGAATTAATGTGCTGCTGTTTTATACAGTATGATGCTTTGGCACTGTTCGGTTGAGCTGGTGTTGCAGGGACTGTCGATATTGTTGAGAGTTTTATGCTGAGTATTTTCATGTTGTTTGACCGGCCTACACTATGCCCATTTTGAGCTGTTATTCAATATTTTTCCTGTCCAGCTGTTATGTTTTTTCATCTGATCTTTTGTCCCCACCACTTTTCAACACAAACCCTGTCACTAAACAAAATACAGCCTGGAGTGTAAGCAACTTGGTTATGCAAATCAAATCAACTTAAAATTTTGACCTGTGATTAGTTGCCATAACTTATAAAAACAAGTTAAATTTTTTTAACTTAATTTTTTAAGTTAAAGTCACCATAAAAATAAAATGAAAAACTGTCATTTGTTTTGGAATATTGTGGTATTTTTTTACAAATTACTTCTCTGTTAGCTCCATTATTTTTATTGTTGATTTGATATTCATAATCATTTTGTGTATCATTTAACATACACAACTCTGTCACAATCTTCTTTAATTTTATTGCTTTTGATCAATTAAACTCTTTCTAAAACTAAATGAAAAAAGTTGTCCAGTGTTTCTATGTTTAGAGAGCTTTTAAATCTATTTTTAATTTTATGTTAATATTTTTTGTTATCGCCAATGCTTTGTGCTATAAACACTTTGGGATAAAAAATACAGTTACCAATATTTCAACAGGTACTGTAACTCTATATAATCTGCATGTAAATGAATATTTTTCCATTTTATTTGTTTTATTAATATTGTAAGTGCAAGCAGGTGATCATTACGAAAACCTTCAAAAAAAGAGATTCTTGGCACATCCACCAACCCTATGTGTATGTGCTAAAGAAATAGTTTTAGTATCTCAGTGCTACTGTATATGACACAAAATTCTTTATAGTGAGCAGAATTTTTTGCTTGTTTTAAGCACAAATTCATGGCGTCAATATTTGACGACACTTGACCATGCGTCAATATGTTGACGCGGAGGGTATACCTTTCGGGTAATTTTTTGACGAACTGGGGACTTCAATACTATTAAGTCCGTTGCATTCTCTTTCCTATTTTCTTACCATTTTCGCGTCGGTTTAGGGTTAGATTTACATAATGACATCCCTACCCAAACCTAACTCTGACCCCAACGCCAGGTGACAACTGTTTAATTTCGCGTACCTAACTCTAACCCCAACGCCAGGTGACAACTGTTTAATTTCGCGTACACTGTTTAATTTTGCGTAATCTAACCCTAAACCGACGCGAAAATGGTAAGAAAATAGGAAAGAGAATGCAACGGACGTAATAGTATTGAAGTCCCCAGTTCGTCAAAAAATGACGCGAAAGGTATACCCTCCGCGTCAACATATTGACGCATGGTCAAGTGTCGTCAAATATTGACGCCATGGGGTGAGACTGTGTTAAAATGTTATATTTTTTGTATAAATGCTAGATTTATTTTCTTAAGTCATTTTGCTTATCAAGAAAATACATCTTGATTGATGTTGAGTTTTCAGATATTTATACTGAAAACAAGACAATAAAAACTAAGTAAGATTTTTTGAAGTTTAGTAAGATCTTTAGGAAAGTTACAGTAGCCCATTTAACTGACCTGCATTTTCATCAGATGTTTGTATATTCTTTGAAAATACTTCAAAAGTGTCCATAAGGTGCGTGCACACACGCACGCACGCACACACGCACGCACGCACGCACGCACGCACACACACACACACACACACACACACACACACACACACACACACGGGGACATTCCATAGACGTAATGCATTTTATACTGTACAAACTGTATTCCCCTTACCTACCCCATTCCCTAACCCCAACCATCACAAAAAACCTTCTACTACTTCACATTTTCAAGAAACATCATTCTGTTTGATTTATAAGCTTGTTTCCTCATGGGGACCTCAAAATGTCCACACAAGGTCACAAAAATACTGGTATTCCTATCTTTATGGGGACAAATGGTCCCCACAAAGTGATAATTACCAGGTACACACACGCACGCACACACACACACAGAGTTTATAAGGATTCTCCATATAGAATTAAAGGCGGGTGCATGATTTTTAAAAAACACTTTGGAAATGGGAGTCAGGCCGAGTACCTAAACACACTTGTAGCCAATCAGCAGTAAGGAGCGTGTCTACTAACCGACATCGTTGCCTGGGTTGCTTATGTGTGGGGAGGGTCTATTAAAAGAAGGTCCAGATTCTATTGGGGTAGGGGCGTGTTTGTTTAGGTGATATCAAATGTCAACATTGGCTTTCAGACATCATGGACCCTGCCTTTAATGATTTTAACTGTAGAAATATTCTATCCTCTTCCACACTAATCCCTGACAGAACACATCAGGCATTTTATTTAAAAATCGAACACCATTTAGTGTGTTTACTAAGCGATGGGTCATTGTACAGAACCACATTTACAAGTATTTTCAACAATGTTTTACATGCCTTGTTAATTCAACACCCTTTTCTTGCTCCTTTCTTTCCTTATCATCTTTCCTCTTCTTCCTCTGCGCCAGACTGATAGTGCCATCTTTTCATTTTTTTTACTTTGCACAGTTTACGCTAATAAACATTATTGACAAACAGAAGAACAAGCAAGTAAATTTCATTTTCACGCACGGCAAGGTGGCCACAGGGGCCCTAATCAAATGCTTATTGCTTATTAGGTAGCGCCAGGACTGTTTATTATAATAAAACTATGGTAATTTTTAGTACGTGTATGTCAGTGGCGAACCGTGGGTACTTCAGCTGGGCCTTCAAAATATGCAATGAAGTGCAAATGCCTCTCCATCCATAATACTAGGCTATTCGTATTTCCTTAAATCATACAGTGAACGTGTAAAAATTCTGAACACGCAAAGTTGAATTACAGAATGGGCATTGTCTGCCTTTAAATGCAGTTTTAAAGTTTAAAATGACTTTAATCTAACTGATAAACACAAATACAGATTCTGCTGCTCTGTAATGACAGGGGCTCTGTAAATTTGCATTTAACAAGCTTAAATTATGTTCTTTTAATTTATTTTTTATTTTTTGGAAATATATATTTAGCTGTAGGATACCTTGTTAATCTTTTTCATAAGGGGAAATATAGCACCCTGCGTTCTCAGTGCACCTCCTTGTGGTTTAAGATATCCAGGGCTCGCAAAATCGCTAGCCCGAGTCCCCAGGTCCCGGGGCTATTACGAATTCTTGTTGGGCTACCAAAATGTATCTCCGCCCTGCCCATCGGGTATAGCGAGGTAAAAAATATTTGAATGTTTTCGCATTCTCTCAGATTTAGTTAGGAAATTATATTGTATGTAATTCGGCATCGTCTGTCAGTCATTACTATCCTCACGTAACAAGTGAAACTGTCAGGAAGTAAAAGTATAATTATTAAACCCATTATTTTTCTCGTGTTCGCGTCATATGCACAGGCTCCTCTGCACGCGCTTCTCCCAGCTGTGCTCTTCACGCGTAGCCTGGTTAGCCAGACCTACATCAAGATGTAAGGTCTGGCAACTCTTCACACAAACGGCTCAATGCAAGGGGCGGGATATAAGGTTGTCCCTCAAAATGCCTCTGCACGCAATAGGATAGCGCTATGACGGATCAGAGCAACGAAGAAGGTGACGTAGTTACCGTAACCAGTCGGCAAAACTCCAAACACATCTTTCTTGCTTAAAAAGGACTTCAGTAGGGTTTATTTGCTCTTCTCTCAAAGAAAAACATAAGTCTAAGTCCTCCAGAGTCGCGGCCAAAGCCGCTTCAAAAGATAGCTGTTCGCCAGCAGCAGCAGCCATTCTCTGTTTTCAAGTAGGAACCGTTGCAGCTCTGTCGTCATCATGTTAAGCCCGCCCCACAGACGCTACACACGATGTGATTGGCCTGACCAAATTTTGGTTTTTGGACCGGTTAAGTGTATTGTGAGTGCCTAGACTAAACCCTGGCAGCAAATATATTTTGCGGCCGCTAGGGTGCGTCTAGATTTCTAGGCTACTTCACGCGGGTACTCGTGAAGTAATTTCGTTTTTACCTCAGCCCTATCAAGCTAGCCACAACGTCAATCATGTTTTCCGCCATTTACCTCAACCACTCTCACCGCAGAAATTCGGGCCATAAGACTGTATTAATATTAACGGTCTATGATCTTCGTCTTTGGTGTTTTACGGCAGCTCGCATCCAGTTTGTTGCATGATTAGCCGTGTGTCTCAATCAGCTCCCTTGTTCAGTAGTCAGGGCACTGATCAGGGAGTCGGCCATTTTAAGCATAGATATGTATATAAAGGCTAGATGGCTCAAGGCGGAGTCAGCTGTGTCGTCACTTGGCGGCCATCTTAGGTCAGTGCTGCCATAGTGCTGCTCCCTGCTGCTGTGGACGGAAGGTGAGTGACCTACGCCAACTAAAAATGCTCGTAACTTGCTGAATTCTTGACGGATTTACAAACGGTTTGGTTTTTTACAAACGTTATTAACGTGGCTATAATTATGGATGCTTTAACATGTTTCATGAATTTTTTATTTATTTTTAGTATACGTATTCAGTGTCATAGGTACATCTTTGACGTTTATAACAAACCAATCCGTTTGAAAATCGGTAAAAAATTAAGCAAGTTATGGTCATTTAAAAGTACCTGCATCATTAAAACTCAATACGAGTGAGCGAGCGCCCTGTCCTAAGATGGCCGCCAAAATGCGGACGTTCAACTCAATTGGCCATCAGCGCGGACGAGCCATCTAGCCTTTATATACATATCTATGATTTTAAGGGCTGTCTCAATCGCAAAATCCGTTCAGTGCACTGGAACGTTCGTTCCCTAAAAATTCCCACAATGCAACGCAAAAACATCGATGTTCCCTATCATAGATATGTATATAAAGGCTAGATGGCTCAAGGCGGAGTCAGCTGTGTCGTCACTTGGCGGCCATCTTAGGTCAGTGCTGCCATAGTGCTGCTCCCTGCTGCTGTGGACGGAAGGTGAGTGACATACGCCAACTAAAATGCTCGTAACTTGCGGAATTCTTGACGGATTTACAAACGGTTTGTTTTTTTACAAACGTTATTAACGTGGCTATAATTATGGATGCTTTAACATGTTTCATGAATTTTTTATTTATTTTTAGTATACGTATTCAGTGTCATAGGTACATCTTTGACGTTTATAACAAACCAATCCGTTTGAAAATCGGTAAAAAATTAAGCAAGTTATGGTCATTTAAAAGTACCTGCATCATTAAAACTCAATGCTACGAGTGAGCGAGCGCCCTGTCCTAAGATGGCCGCCAAAATGCGGACGTTCCACTCAATTGGCCATCAGCGCGGACGAGCCATCTAGCCTTTATATACATATCTATGTTCCCTATGTTCCCTAACCGGAAATCACGTGACCTTTTCTGACGCTCGCCACCCGAACATCACGTGATCCAACTCAATAAACTTTATGAAATGTAACAGAACTTTTATAAAGACAAACGTTTGTTTTAGTTGTAAATATAAACACACATTGCTACACAGTAAGGGACCACAATCTACTCAATATTTAAAATAATAATATTTATTTAAAATTGTAAATATATTTATTACATTTAAAATGTACCGGTAATTATATGCCTCCAATTTTATGCACAGATATGTAAGAGAATAATGACAGCATTTTCCACAATGTACTGTTTTTTAAAATTAAGTCAGAGAGATGTTAGCTGTGTCCCAATTCAGGGGCTGCGACCTTATAAGCATGCGACCTTAAATATGAGCACTCGGTCTTTCAAGGTGGCAGCCTCAGAAATCCGCGAAGAGAACTGAAATGAGACGGTCTAACCTTGGGATGACCCATAATTGGCGTCACCTGCTGCGCCTGTTAGCAGGACATAGCGGAAACGTTTCTGACTTATTAAAATAAATATGAAATCAGAAAAATATTAATTTAGTTTATAAAATATGACACGTTGATGTAGATTAAACTATTCAACAGTATATTAAATTTAATTAATCAACCTTAGAAATATATGCATCATAAAAATAATAATATTAACACAAAACATAACTTATAATACTAAAACAGTGACAAACTTTTTTTGATAAATACACACTTTTATTTAATGAAGGTTTTAATTGTTTATTTTAGAATATCCAGCCGCCGTTGCAGGCGCGCAATGAATCTTGGGATATCCTCGGCTGTTAAGGATCCATTCGTTCTATCCTTAACATCGCGGAGAAATGAGGACGCATTTTGAGGCTTCATTCTAAGCATCCTTCGAATTGAGACGGCCTTACCAGCCTGAAGTCGCGCTGCTGTGACGCAATCGGTCTTAAAATACGTCCTTACAAGGTCGCAGCCCCTGAATTGGGACACAGCTGTTGGTTTTGCCGGTTGTTGATGAGTAACAGCTGTGAATAATCACAACGCGCTTAAGCAGCCACGTGACAGAAAAATAAGTGAACATTGTCCCAATGTGAAGTGAGCTAGGGTCCTTACCAGTGCCCGAACCTGTGTACACGATATACTGATTCACGACCTCGGGAGCTAGGGAACGAATTGAGACACACGGTAGGACTTCATGAAGGCTTACAATTGCTGGGTCCCAATTCGCCTACTTATACTACGACCTAAAAGTATGTACTGTTTTTGTGAGGAAAATGTACGTACTTTTGAGTGTGTAGCAAAAGAGTATGCACGTTCTGGGACGTACTTCGATGACGTCATGCAAAGTGAACGACAACGTGGTTGCCTAGTTACGCACACCAAACGCAGGTCGTTTGTGAGGCGGCTGGTTATGATGTTCATGTGTGCAACAATGTGTGTAATGAAAGATACTTATTTTAAAGGACAAGTTCGGTATTTTAGACTTAAAGCCCTGTTTTCAGATTGTTTATGGTCAAATAGAATGGTTTTGACTGAAATTTCGACATTTTCGGCTGCCCTGAGAATTTTCGCGTGTTTGTGTTTCAGCTCAGACCTCTACAATGGGTCTATAGGTGCACTGGAACAATCCTTCCTAAAATGCATTAAACTTTCGTTTACAAAGACGTGAAACTCACCGAGTGGTCAGGGTTGTTTACTGGTATGCTCACACAAAAATCGCTGCAAAAGACGCATTCCAACAGGTTTTATCGTAGTTTTTACCAACTCCATTGACTGTATTAGACGTCCTGTGAGGTACGGTATTACTCCGCGCCGGGAACTTTGTTTCTATTCTTGCAATTGGCAAAGGCGGATTAGCGCCACCACCTGGGCTGGAGTGTTTATTATTCAAGCTCTAAGCGGAAGAATGTACGGGTGTGAGGCGTTTGGGGAAATAGGTCCACAAGTTAACAACGAATGCTAAAACAGCTGTTGGAATGCGTCTTTTGCAGCGATTTTTGTGTGAGCATATCAGTGAACACCCCTGACCACTCGGTGAGTTTCATGTCTTTGTAAACGAAAGTTTAATGCATTTTAGGAAGGATTGTTCCAGTGCACCTATAAAGCCATTATAGAGGTCTGAGCTGAAACACAAACACGCGAAAATTCTCAGGGCAGCCGAAAATGTCGAAATTTCAGTCAAAACCATTCTATTTGACCATAAACAATCTGAAAACAGGGCTTTAAGTCTAAAATACCGAACTTGTCCTTTAAAGTCAAAATAGTTAAAGTTTATAGTATAACTATTGTTTAACGTATTTTATGCTTATTTTATACTTATGTTTGCAAATCAGAAATACCGCGATGAAAATGAACCATGCTTTTACTATAGTAAAAGTTTAGTAACCATATTTCTTAATAAAGTTAACATTTGTACAGCCACAGTATTACTACAAATAAGTCAGTGTGGTTAAACTATGATTAGTGTAGTAAAAGGTGTTTTTTTCATAAGGGTTTATAGTAAGGTATAAATCTAAGACAGAAACATAAAAAGAAATACATAAAAAAGACACATGCATGACACAGTACTACAGCCATGGTACTTTATTTTCACAACATCAACCGAATATTACGAGACAATGAACGATAACTTTAATTAGGGTTAAACATTTAAATTCTTACACTTAAAAGCTGAGGGCGCATCTCCGCTGCTGCGTCTGGCTGCCATATTTACATCACCACAAAGCTCCTCCCTCCCGCACGCAATGGGTTGTGGGCAATATTAGCCGTTAGAGTGTGGATCGATCTGCACTTCGAAATCTAACCGGAAATAGTAGACCATCCGGGTATCTTTGGGATACTCATTTCAACATACTACGTTTTGGGACGTACTAATTCTAGTTTCGAATACTATTTAGGACGGATAGTATGCGAATTGGGACTCAGCAAATGTTTTGTTTTTTGCCCGCCCACTTGAAATCAAAACGTGATTGGTCGATTTGCCCGTCACTCTCCACACCAAAATACATAGCTTGGCCTTCCCTGGGATTCATGAAGTCCTAACCAATGAATGAGCCAGATAACCGGGCCTTAATAGAGACAGACGATTCTGATTGGATTAGATGTTTTCATGACATGAACCTGACAGTAAGCTTAACGTTAGAACATAGATGAGAGAAAATATATTACATGTATTGTATTAAATTGAATTAAATAGAAATTTAAAAATGTAAAAACATATTTTTATTGAATATTTTATTTATTTGTATTATTATAATAAAAAATCTTATGAAATTTTTAGGCCTTCTCTGAAGGCGTAGAAGGCCCTGAAGGTTCCCCACTGGTGTATGTACTAAAGTATGTGTATGTATTTTAAGCTTCTTTCACAGTCACAGAGTGATCCAGGGGTATGTGTGTGTTTATACATTTGTAGCATTTATGTCCACATCGTGTTTAGTTAGCAGTTCTGGTCGATGTGGTAGCCAACTGCAGCCTGTATGGATCCTCAATAGCAGCATGTACTCTGCCTCTGGCTGATGAACACTTCCAGTAGATGAGCACAGCAGCAGGCAGCAGAGAGAAAACAGCACTGAGGCTCAACACTACCTGCATAAGGATTTCTGCTTTAGCCAGTGACAAAGTGGAAACTGTGGTGACGTCTAAATTCAGTCTGGGATGAGTGGCATCTTCCTCTGTCTTGTCACGATATCTAAAATAGACACAGGATACAACGCGTATATAGTTGTATTGTCAATTTACATAAAACTAAACAAAAGATAGATTAAAATGTGTCAAAAAGATAGATTAAAATGTGTCAAATTAACACCAACCTTTCTCTGCATGTCCCAAATGAGTGTTGTGTTTGGGTGTGAGTTAAATCAGAGAATTCACATAATCTCTTGTTTGGGCAGAAAATGAAACCCTGATAATCAGGTACCTGTGAAATTTAAAGAAATAAAGTTATGAGGTAAATGCAGCATCACATAAAAGTCATTTTGGTCAACATACATCAGAGAAAACTACTAATGCTTTTCTGACAAACCTCAATGCTTTCTCCTGCTGGACAATCCAACCAATCAGAATCCACCACCTGGATTTGATACCTGTTTATTCCTGTGCACCTGTGTCTATAACAATAACCTGCAACTGGCTGACTGGAGGATGAATGACCCTAATAAAACAAACATTTGTGTTATTTAGTAAGAGTCCTGATATCTGCAAGGAGCAGAATTGACACATTTATAAACATTTATTGTATGTAGGTAAGAGCAACAAGTGCAACACCTTTCTGGTGAGGTTAGATATGAAACATCGACTGTCAGAGCCAAAGATTTCACCTCTCTGTGCCTCCAGTCCACTGCTGCTGTTATTCTGCTCTTTCCAGCACTCACTCTGATGAAGAACAATTACATTACACCATAATTACGATGATGAGAGATGTGTTGTGTTAAAAGTCCCCATGTAGCCGATAATTTTATCACTTTACCCCCATCTTTGAGCATCATAATAGCATATGTAAAGGTTTTTCCTGTGACAGTAATTTCTGCATACTTTAAAACTTCTTAAATGTTATTCCCTTATTTAGGATCTATGAATATGCAAATTAAGTCCCGGCCTCTACTCAACTCAGCACAGCTCAGACCATAGAGACAGAGCGCAGCTCGTCATAACCTGAAAACCATGCCCACCGGGGGGGGGGGAACAATCCAGCCGTCTCCATTGACTTTGTATTGCGAGAGTCTGCCTCCTTGTCATTTCTGTCTTATAACAAAATACAGAATAATGCATAAAAGCTGCTGTGTGACAATTATGTACTGATAACAAGCCAAAAAACCCAGAAATAAGTTTTTATAAGCTGTCGAGCCATAAAAAGCCTTTAAGGAGAAAAAAGTGGATCGGCGACTACGTTTCCCCCTAGTGGACGAAGTTCTATTAATTGTAGTACTATGAAAAGTTGCCTGTTTCCACTTTTGTGTCTTTAAACGCTTGTTTTTTGGGGTCGACAGCTTATAAAAACTTATTTACAGATTAAACTTAAACAAACAGAATAATACCTAAAAGCTGCTGTGTGACAAGTTTTTATAAGCTGTCGACCTTAAAAAAAAACAAGCGTTTAAAGACACAAAAGTGGAAACAGGCAACTTTTCATAGTACTACTAATATGTAAAACTTCGTCCACTAGGGGGAAACGTAGTCGGCAATCCACTTTTTCTCCTTAACGCCCCATTCAGACAGCCAACGACCAGCAGTTGCAGAGCGACGCGATCTCATTCATTTCAATGGAAACCGGGCGACTTCCGGCGACACGAGCCAAAGTGACCGTTGGCGACTGTATGGGCGTGTCCAGTGACGCGAGAAAGTTAAGAAAAGTTTAACTTTATGCAAATGTCGAGCGAATTTTTGGAGCGACTACCAATGAGAACAAAGCAGTGGAGGTCACGTCATCCTTCTCTAGTCAGTTACTGTTGTGGATGGTACTCATTTGTTTATGACAAGCAGATTTAGAAACGCCTCATTATAAGAGACGAGCGACACACAGCGATAACAGTGGTAAAGGCTGGGTTTTACGGCTCGACAGCTTATAAAAACTTATTTCTGGGTTCTTTGGCTTGTTAGTTATACATAATGTCACACAGCAGCTTTTATGCATTATGCTGTTTTTTGTTATAAGCCAGAAATGACATGGAGGCGGCCTCAAGCAATACAAAGTCAATGGAGACGGTTGGATTGTTTCCCCCCAGTGGGCGTGGTTTTAAAATTTGCATAACTGCGCTCTGTCTCTACAGCATAGACTGTAAAAAAAGATGGAGGACGCCTGTTCGCTCTCTTCCATTGGTGAAAGTGAAGCCGCCAGTGTCCCGATACGACGCTGACATCTTGGGCCTTGAGTCTGCGCAGTAGTGATTTCGGGACCAGTCATGCGCAGTAGTGAGCAGGTAGTAAAGCCGCAAAATCAAGACCCCGCCCTCGCTCTCACAGAATGCGCATATCACACGATATCACAGCTGTCAATCATGACGTGACACCACCGTTTTTATATCATTAAATAACTTACTAAACACCAACTTATTTTAAAAACAAACATTTGAATTCACATCAGCGTGATAAAAACTACAGTAAATGACAGAAACCAGCTTCGGAAAAAAGATAATTGAAGTGTAATTAATTTTTTTAGTTGGTCTTAAAGGAATAGTCTACCCTTTTGCCATATTAAACTATGTTAATACCTCAACTTAGACAAATTAATACATATCTATCTTTTTTACAATGCGTGCACTGTACAGCGTGTTGTCAATGTGTTAGCATTTAGCCTAGCCCCATTCATTCCTATGGTACCAAAAAGGGAAGCCACCAAACACTTCCGTGTTTTTCCTATTTAAAGACTGTTACATGAGGAGTTATACAAGTAAGTATGGTGGCACAAAATAAAACTTTTTTTGGTACCATAGGAATGAATGGGGCTAGGTTAAATGCTAACACATTCATAACGCACTGTACAGTGCACGCATTGAAAAAAGATAGGTATGTATTAATTTGTCTAGCTTGAGGTAATAACATAGTTTAATATGGCAAAAGAGTAGACTATTCCTTTAAGTCCAATTGAATAACATGGGGAGGCGGGGTTTATGACCTATACTGGGACCAGTCACTGGGGGGCGATCGAGACGTTTTGGCTTTACTTTTCAGGGCTTGTGCGGCACGCTTGCTCTATAAATGTGAATATGCAAATTAGTCCCTGTCTCCATCCTTTAATACACTCAAGTACCAAATCAAGGCAATTTTAAACTGTGGGAAAGCTCAAATATTAGGAACAAACTACTCAGCAATGGTGTTGCATGAGGAATTTGCAAATGGTTTGTTTTAAAGCATATTAAAAATGTGGGACTTTAAGAGAATTAAATACTTAAACCGATAGATTCGAAACAAAATTGATGACTTACAGCATTCGCCAGTGGTTTAAAAATAAAGCAGCCATCCAGGAACTGATCAGTAAGACACTCCCCCTTGTGGAGGTGAAGGTAATGACAACCCAATCCACTACAGGTGTAACAAGATGGAAGATGTTACATACAGATGATTAATTAGCAATAGGTTTTTGTTTGTTTGTTTGTTTGTTTGATTTAATTACCTGCCTGTGCAAAAAAAATTTGAGTTATTGCGACAGGTAGAGAGAGACCCAAACTGACCACCTTCACCTAAAACACACACACACATAAAAAATAGGGTTGACTCTAACAGCAACTTATGTTTGAAATCTATAATATTTTTACAAACGTATTATCTTTCCATCAAGGTTTTACAGAGTCAACATAAGCATCTACCGAATGACAAGAACCAAAAAATAAAAACTCGCTTTATAAGAATTGCTTAATAACAGTTGGTCTCAACAGTGGATGTCTTACCCTCTCCCCACACCAAACTCTGAGCCCGGCTGAAGTTGACCGAGTACCAGCCTGTATCCTGAAGAGCAGCGAGTGTGACCGGATCGATCCGAACCAGTGACGGTTCTGCCAATGAAGCTGTCATTATTGAACCCTGGAGCACACGAGACTCCCAGTGTGATGAGAGACCATCAGAACCAGCATCCTAAGAAACAGAAAGAGTTCAAAAAGACTGAATGTAAATATCCCATCATGCATGTTTCATAAGTTCTGTGTTAGTGTTTAAAGAGATGTTTGTGTGTTCTTGAAGTACCTTGTTCTCTAACGGCGCTCCGAGGTCAGACTGTGTAGAGTTGAGATGTTTCTGCATAGCTCTGATCACAGTCGGTGAATAAAGTCTAACCTGACCCATCTCATCTGTGCTGGTCACATGGCCATAAGACCCACAGTCTTTGTCAGCTAAATAACAAATCAAACAATTACTGACAACAATAACAAGCAATGTACAATAAAAAAATCAGTAATCAATTCAGTAATTCATGCAAAAATGCAATCAAAGATTAGGCAAAAAATAAAACGCTATGGTCTGGTTTCACAGAGAAGGCTTAGTTTAACCCAGGACTAGGCCTTAGTTTGCATATTTTATAAATATGCCTTAGAAAAAAAACTTTACTGGTGTGTATCTTGAGAAAAATCAGTGGCTCTGGCCTATTTTAAGATCTGTCAGTCCAAGACCAAGTTACTTTCAGCTGAGACAGCTTAAACATGTGTTTATTTTGTCTACGACTAGCCTCGTCTGTGAAACCAGGGCTATGTGTTTTTTAAGAATAGAAAAAACATCTAAAACCTAACTTATATATTATATTTGTGTTTTACTTCCTATAATGTAAAGACCATTCTGTGAAAATAACCTTGATAACTCTAATATTGACAGAGGGGTCATTTCAAATAATAAATGAAATCAAACTATGATGCTCTTAATCTAAAAATAAGATTCGATTTTACAGACAGGGTCATATATTTCTTCATAAAATGTCAGAAATTAAATACACAAAAAAAATCGAATTAAATATTGACCCTTAAAGGGATAGTTCGGCCAAAAATGATATTAAACCCATGATTTACTCACCCCCAAGCTGTCCGAGTTGCAAATGTCCATCGTTTTTCAGACAAACACATTTTCGGATATTTTAGAAAATGTTTTAGATCTTTCAGTTGATTAAATGTAATGTTACGGGGTCCACGACCTTCAAGTCCAAAAAAGTGCGTCCATCCTTCACAAAATAAATCCAAACGGCTCCAGGATGATAAACAAAGGTCTTCTGAGGGTAATCCGCGCGGTGTTGTTGTGGAAATATTCATATTTAAAACTTTATTAACGAAAGTAAATACCTTCCGGTAGCGCCGCCATCTTGGACTCCTCTGTATTCAGGAGAGAGTATTAGCGTAGTGTACGCACTTTTCTTAGTGACGTATGACAAATTCGGAGGGCGGGGGAACAAAGCAGCAGCAGAGTAGCCTCCGTAGGCTGTGTATTAAGCTGTCATCCTGAATGCGGACGCGACTAAGATGGCGGGGCTACCGGAAGGTAGTTATTTACGTTAATAAAGTTTTAAATATGGATATTTCTACAACAACACCGCGCGGATTACCCTCAGAAGACCTTTGTTTATCATCCTGGAGCCGTTTGGATTTATTTTGTGAAGGATGGACGCACTTTTTTTGGACTTGAAGGTCGTGGACTATGGGTGGACCCCGTAACATTACATTTAATCAACTGAAAGATCTAAAACATTTTCCAAAATATCCGAATATGTGTTTGTCTAAAAACGATAGACATGTGCATTTCGGACAGCTTGGGGGTGAGTAAATCATGGGTTTAATATCATTTTTGGCCAAACTATCCCTTTAATTACTTTCTGACACTGGTAACATGTCTACATCAATATTTTGTTGCTGTAACATCACAACAATATATCACAGACAATTATTTAGACAACACTATAAAAGAGAAGTAAAGCAGTGTTACTGACTCTGAGAGGAGATCGAGCAATCTCTCCATCTGCTGTAGAGTTCTTTACTGAAGCCCAGTACATGAAACAGTTCATGCAGGACAGTCTGTACAACAACAACAAAATGAGAGTAAAAAGAGTGAAATATGCACACACATTATACACAATCAGCCATAACATTGTGACCACATAGTTGATGTGTTAGAAGCAGGAAAAAGCATAAGGTTTGGCGACAGGGTCATGGGCGGCCAAGGCTCATTGAGGCAAGTGGGGAGCGAAGGCTGGCCCACGTGGTCTGATCCAAAAGCTACTGTGGCTGAAATCGTTGAAAAAGTGAATGCTGGTTCTGATAGAAAGGTCTTAGTAAAGTCCATGCCTTGACGGGTCAGGGTTGTTTTGATGGCAACCAACACAATATTAGGCAGGTGGTCATAGGCTGATTGGTGTATATCCAAAATTCACACTTCTTATTAATTATCATAGTTGATATATTATTTCTAATATATCCACACTACTGTCACCTGCACAAAGTGATCATGCGTGTATCTTTCCACACTCAGCTGTTCTCTACAGATGACCATGACCCCAGCTATAGGTCGTCCAACAGAGTCTGTCTGACAATGAGCAGCATATGCTAAAACACTGGACTGAGAGAGAGAGAGAGAGAGAGAGAGAGAGAGAGAGAGAGAGGATGCAGATGTATAGGCATTTTTCAACAGACATTATTAATAGCAGTTCATTGTATACTACTGATTACAAACTATTGTAAACTTCCATGAGGGAAAATAAACTGATCCAAGATCAGTAATAAATAGAGCATGTATCAGCTGACGGTCTCTACCTCTGTCCGACATTTATCAGTACTGTGAGTGAACACATAAAGCAGGAAGTCAGTGTCGGGAACTCCCACCCCCTCAGGCTTTAGCACGTTTTGGATTGGATGATCTGGATGCGGATAAATGAAACAGCCATTCAGGTGCTCATCTGGTATCTGTCAATCAAAAGCAGGTACTGTAGGTATGATCAGAGCTCTTTAGAAAGAGAGCTACGACAATGGAATTTATAAACATGCAAGAACAAGATTTAAAAGAAGACTTTCAATATTATTAATCTCTGATCGTATTAATAAATGTATTGTATATTAATGCAAGTCATTATATTAATACATTTATACTAATAAATTAGGACTTACAGTCACATCCAGACAGCTCTCAGATCTGTAGTTATCATTGGCTCTGCCACATCTGGAATTAAGATAAGTAGTGGAGAATTATTGATAAAAGATTTGATGCCTATAGAAATATAAATAAATGCCACAGAGAAAACATCTGAAACATACTTCATAAAGTTGACTGTGTTACTGTTTCTCCAGATGAATTTGCAGTACTTGTTGATGTCTCTGTTTAACAGCAGTCTATCTGGAACTCCTATCACTGTAAACAAATATCCACAAAAAATTTTGCTGACAAAGAAAAGATGCAACAAGATCCCTCCATTCTCACCCATTCTTTGGTGAAACTTTAAATCTTGACTTTCCTTTGTTTTAATAACCATAAAATAAACTTTATAGCAAAATGTTGAAGCTGGTCTTTCCTGTACAAATAAAAGGTGAATAAAGAATAAATCAAGATATCATATGCAAGATTTGAAACTATTTCTTCCGATTTCAATCTGTTCCATATAGTCTCAGAATGCTTTAAATATTGCAAATACTTTATGTTGTTTTTGTTCTTTTGCAGTTTAAGAACTTCATAGCATTCCAGTAGCCCAATACAAATATTATGGGTTTGATTTAAGGTGCGTTTACGCCATACCATAATTACAATATTACAGCGTGTAAAAAGAGTTGACGTCCTCGTGGAGTTGGTAATTACAGCTTGAGGACTCACAGCATGGGAGTTTTCTGAGCGCAACGACTTGTACCAAGTGACCGCCGCAACCTTAAAGGCGCATTCACACGGGGCGTAAAAAGCGTTGACGCTTCCCCTTCACTTTTAATGGATAATGTCATGCATTGCCGAACTGAATTGTGGATCCGTCGGCGCCGCGTCAGTGCCGTGGCTTGCGGCAGAAGTTGAACATTTTTCAACTTTTCAAGCGGCAATGCGAGCGTCAGCCAATCAGATCGCCTTATGCAAATAACCTAGGCAGAGCCAGCCAATTACGTTTATGGAAGACCGGAGCATGTATTGAGGCCACTGTGATTGGCTGTTGGCCACACTTCAGACAAGATTTCCGTTAAGCGTTAACGCTTATCCCCCGTGTGAATGTACCGTGATGGTACATTCACACGGGGCATAATGGTCCATTCACACAGGGCGTAAGCGTTAACGCTTAACGGACGGCTTGTCTGAAGCGTGGCCAACAGCCAATCACTGTGGCCGCAACACAAGCTCCCGTCTTACATAAATGTAATTGGCTGGCTCTGCCTAGGTTGTTTGCATAAGGCGATCTGATTGGCTGACGCACGCGTTGCCGCTTGAAAAGTTGAGAAATGTTCAACTTCTGCCATGAGCAACGGCACTGACGCGGCGCCGACGGATCCACAATTAAGTTCGCCAATGCTTGACGTCACCCATTAAAAGTGAATGGGAAGCGTCAATGCTTACGCCCCGTGTGAATGTGTCGTAAGCGTTAACGCTTAACGGAAGGCTTGTCTGAAGCGTGGCCAACAGCCAATCACTGTGGCCGCAACACAAGCTCCCGTCTTCCATAAACGTAATTAGCTGGCTCTGCCTAGGTTATTTGCATAAGTCGATATGATTGGCTGACGCACGCGTTGCCGCTTGAAAAGTTGAGAAATGTTCAACTTCTGGCACGAGCAACGGCACTGACGCGGCGCCGACGGATCCACAATTAAGTTCGCCAATGCTTGACGTCACCCATTAAAAGTGAATGTGTCGTAAGCGTTAACGCTTAACGGAAGGCTTGTCTGAAGCGTGGCCAACAGCCAATCACAGTGGCCGCTACACATACTCCGTTCTTCCATAAACATAATTGGCTGGCTCTGCCTAGGTTGTTTGCATAAGGCGATCTGATGGCTGACGCACGCGTTGCCGCTTGAAAAGTTGAGAAATGTTTAACTTCTGCCGCGAGCAACAGCACTGACGCGGCGCCGACGGATCCACAATTCAGTTCGGCAACGCATGACATCACCCATTAAAAGTGAAGGGGAAGCGTTAACGCTGATGCCCCGTGTGAATGCGCCGTGAGCCGCCTTTCCACTGCACACGACATACAGAAACGACAGTCGGAGTTCTCCTCCTAGTGGCAGTCGTAATGAAGTTTCAGTTTAATCATATATGGGAGGTAAGCTCATTCTAGCGCAAGAGGCTTCATTCTGTTTACCATTGTGGAATAAATAAATGAATGCAAATGAATGAAACCATAAACAGCTATGCATATATGACAAAGATTGCCAATATTTTTTTGAGAGAACATATGAAGACAAGATTAAAATAATTACATACACAAATTAAATGAATAATGTATTTATTGTCAGTAATCAAAAGTTTTTTTAAAAGGATTTAAGTGTTACTAATAAAGTTAAACAAAAAGGATTAATAATTTTTACCTCTCAAACAGTTTATGATTGGAATACAATGAAATACATAACTTCCGGTCGGCATATCGCATGCGGCTTAGTCGCGCAAGTTCAAATTTTTAAACGGATTCAACGCTCAAAACAGATCCGATATTTACGCATCCGCAGATGGTCGGCACTTCACGCAGACCCTTTGCGACTCTCCATAGGAAATGAATGACTTCTGGCTTATCAGCAGTCGTTTGTCGTGTGCAGTGGAAAGGCGGCTTTACGCACATCCAGTAGCCCGATTTATAGTCGTGCGTAGGTTCTACGCCGTAGCTACGGCATAGCCTTTTTGTAGCCTGTGCGTAGCTCTGCGTAGCCTGACGTGCACCTCACAAAAATTTTACAGCGCGTCAGATCTACGCGGACCGCAAGCGCTGTGATTGGTCCACCAGAACCCCTCCGGTCAGGTAAAAAAAACTGCGTCATAGGTATTTCCGTTTGTAACGGTGAAACAAAGATGAGCCAAGTTGAGGAGTGATTTAACTCAAACTGCATCAAAAGTCGCTGTTTATTAACTTCCATCATTGCTGGTCTTCTCAAATCATACACAACAAGTTGCTGTTTCTTCTTCGTTTGTGGGTTAACTTGGTAAGTTTCTTCTTCTTTGCGCTGCTACTGTGGCTACACACGTGGTTACTGCCGACCAGTGGTCTGCGCATCTGTTTGCACGTCGACACGGACGACGACGCAAAAGTATAAATGAAAACCGACGCGGAACCTACGCCGTAGGACCTACACACGACTATAACGAGCCCTTAAAGGGCGAATAAAAAATGAGAACTATACTGTATGGCGGAAGAGCACTTAGTTTGCAGCACATCAACTTTGGGCGCAGTATTATTGACAAAGTATGAGGGGACTAGTCAGGAGTGACAATGTTACTGCGCACCAAAGTCGAAATGCTCTTCCGCCATACAATATAGTTCTCATTTTTATCAGATTGGCACGTTTTATTTTGTGCCACCATAATTATTTGTGTAACTACTCATGTAACAGTCTTTAAATATGGAAAACATGGAAGTGTTTGGTGGCTTCTAAATTCATCCCTGTTTGGATCCTAAGGAATGAATGGGGCTAGGCTAAATGCTAACACATTCATGATGCGCTGTATAAAGATGAAGTGCAAACATTGATAAAAGATAGGTATGTATTAATTTGTCTAAATTGAGGTAAGAACATAGTAAAATATAAAAAAACAGTGGTGTTTTACTTTAAGGAATCACGCACCTGACAGGAAACTGGATACTTTGCTCACGGCCTCATTAACTGCTGCCATTAATCTCTCTCCCTCCTGGTCTGAGAGGGCGGGGTTTTCTCTTGGAATCCAGGTTTTGATCCTGATTGGTCGTGGATTAGGAAATTCATCTCTTTCTGATCTTTTAAATCTCTGAGAATGTTCAGCCGAATTGTCTTCTGATCCAGCGATAAGAGTTTGATTATTAAGTGCAGTTTCATTCACGGACCAATGACCCAAGTTTTGTTCACTAATGGATGGTGACACAACTTTGACTGATCTCTGAACTTTGTCAAAGATGCACTTCCCCAAGGTACATTGAAACCATGGCAACAGTAATATGCCAATACACAATGCAGAAAAGCCATCACATAGACCAGAGGACCTACAGCATAAGAGAAAAACTTTTATTAATCCATGATCACAATGACGTCATTTCAAAAATGTTTTACACAAAAGACATTATCCTCAGTGGTGTTATTAATAGTTCATAACATTACAAGTTCCACATCCCCATTTATTCTCTGCTTTATCTATCATAACAAAAACTTATATATGAGATACAAGATATGTATGTCTCTCCTAAATACTGTATGAATAAAACAGATCTTCTACAAAAATCACAATGTTAAAAGGCAAAATGTATTTATAACACATTTACAATTCAGTCAATTTCTTACCAGCACAGTTTCAGCTTTTCATCCCGTAATCCCATCAAATCTGCTTTTTCTCTTTAGTTTGGTGTTTCTTAAAGGTAAATGATCATGTGTTTCCTCCTCCTCAGGATGCAAAGGAAGTGATCATTGACAATGTAAGCTTTGAAGTGCTAATATAACACCTCACACCTCAACAGTTTCAGTGGAATTGATGGCACAATGCATCCATTATAACCTGGGAAAACGTCACCTTCTCCAACATATCTAATGAAAGCCTGTCTTCATCTCCTTGGAGTTTTTAATCCATGTTTTACAAGTATTACCTTTTAAGAACTTTTAACTGAAGGGCTCAATGCTAAACCAAACTTGCATTACTGCAAAAAAAACGGTAACACTTTACAATAAGGTTCATTAATAAACATTAGTTAACTACATTAGTTAACATGAACTAATAATTAACTGCACTTATACAGCATTTATTAATCTTTATTAATGTTAATTTAAACAATTACTAATACTTTATTAAAAAATTGTTAATGTTAGTTAATGCACTGTGAGCTAACATGAAAAACAATTAAAAGCTTAAATTCTATTAACTGACATTAACAAAGATGAATAAATACTGGAACAAGTGTATTTCTCATGGTTTGTTCATCTTAGTTAATACATTAGTAATGTTAACTAATGAACCTTGTTGTAAAGTGTTACCAAAAAACCTGTGTTATACCTTTATTATTAGGCGTGTAGACAAAAAAACACAAGATAAACATAAAAGTGCAAATCATTTTATTCTTTGTGGATTTTCCAACTGGTATAGCAAATATATACAGTGAAATACATCTTACTATCATCATCTATGATAATTCCCACCCACCTTTTTCTATTACAATCCCTATTCAGCAGATGAGTTAAACATGTCGACATAAAAATACATGTTAAAACGACAATCGACGGGGTGACAAGGAGTGAAATGAGAGATTGTAACAGTAGCAGAAATCAGGTGACTACAGATATGGCACTTAGACCAGGCATCCATTTACAAAGAAACTTTAAAGTATAAAATCTACATTTTTTTAATTTTTGATAGACTTATTCAAGTTACTGTGATGTCACAGTGACGTCATTCAGGTGGTTTGTGCACATTAAAGTGCATCAGAGGGATTGTGGATAATCACTTGCAGCTAGTTAGCTAACCAGCTAACACACACACAAACACACACATACATTATTGCCAAGGTTGCCATGCACTAACACATACATAGCAAGGGTATTTTTCTACATCTATGTGTTAACATTTTGTGCAAGTGTGTTTGGCCCTACGTGCAAGCACATACGCAGTCCATACCATCATACAGGAAGCTCTATCATAGGCACTTCTTAGGAACACACACACAAGAAACCACGTGGCCTGTAGGTAAACTTATACGTATGTACAATACACAACCACGTCAACTGAAGTCTATAAAATGTATAAAGCAGTGCTAACTTTTAATTTTTAGATTTGTAATCAGTTTAAAATGTTTCCTAAGCCAGCTAGGGGAGGATTCTTTGTGCAAATGTTTCTTCTAGTATACATAACACTCATGATAAGTGCACAGTGTTTGTTTCACTAAATCTCATACCTGGCAAATTACATTTTTTATTCTCTAACTCTGACACAAGCCTATTGACACTATTAGACCAAGTGAAACATGTTTTGGCTGATTTGAGCTTTAAATGTCCTCATAAGATGTTTCAGTATATTTGTGAGAACATTTTCAAAAATCTGACCCTCACAAGTATAGCCATACCTGTACACACACACACACACAGTCACTTGTCAAATATTCTGCCACGTTAATTGAATACTCGTTCATTTAGGTCAGGAAAACAGATCGATAAGGCACCAAGCCAGCACAAGAAGCAAACATGGTGACGCTAACGTGCTGAGAGGCAGGGATAGCGAAAAACAAAGTGGAGCGAAAGACTGAACCACAAAGACAAAAAATAAAATAAATGGTTCTAATAAAAGTATCTCTTAAGTCAGCAAGGGCACATCATCCTCAGAGGTCGTGTCATCCGAGAGCGGGATCAGCAGCACTTCATCTTCTAAGGAAGAGGAGGAAAAAGATGGGGATGCTGATAGAGGATTAAAGGTAGGGGAAGAGGACGGTCTAAAACGGGAGATGCTCCGGCCCAGTGTTTGGAAGAGTAATGCCAGAGATGGGCTGCTCGGGGGAACAGGAACAGGCACTGTTTCATGAGTATTAATTGGCTGGATAGGAGGCGACAAGGAAGGAGGAGCCTCGGCTTGCTGCTGTGGCGTTTCTGTCTGTTGGGATAAACAGAGTTTTTGAGGCAAGGGCTGAATTGCCACCTCTGTAGCCAACGAGGAAACTCCAGGACTTGAGTGGCTGGGCTCAGAGCCTGGGGTATCCTCTGTCTGTTGAGAGGCAGTTGCTGTGGTGTGTGTCGACCTGGGGGCAGGACGGGGAATCAAGCCCCACCTTCGCAGGCGACGGACAGCTCTGCGTACAAACCGGGGCCTGCGTCTTCGCCGTGGAGAGGAAGATGTGTCCTGCCTGAGAAGCTGTAGTATTCCCCTTAGAGAGAGCGAGGCAGCCTGAATAAAAAAAAAAAGAGAGAGTTGTGATGAAAAAACATGCATACGAATGCAAACAAAGAAAAATAGCCACAAACAAAGAATAACAAGGGTTCACCTCATTGGGGTTCTCGGTAGGGAAGTCTTCCACTGGTGGAATGATGCCCTGAGCGATCAGTTGACCATAAGAGGGTGGGGCCTGCTGCTGAATCAGTTCTGCTTCCTGCCGAGTGATTGGTGCAAACATGCTAAGGAAGCAAAAATCAATTTGGAGTCAATCGGTCTTCTTGCAACTTTGTTTAAAAAACTGACAACAATTAACTCTATTGTTATGAGGCGACTTTACCTGTACTCTCGAGTGCGCAGTGAGTACAGTTTGCAAGTGCAACCCATTGCGATGACTAGCAGAAGTCCGCAAACTAAGCTTCCAACTGTGGCTGCAGTTATGACTTTCCGGGGCAGAGTCACAGTGCAGTTAAGTTCATCCGTGCCATCCTTACAGTCCACTTGTCCATCACAGCGCCAGCTCTCAAACACACACCTGTCCAAACAATAAAATATTAGACCATACAGTTAACAGAAACCTAATCAAAAAAAACACTTATAAATGCATACAAACCTGTCACTGTCACAGTGAAATGTCCCATGTTGACAAATGGTACATTCTCTCTCATCACTTCCATCTGCACAGTTAAGTTGGTAATTGCAGCGCTCATTAATGGAAAAGCAGACCGAACGGATCATTTGGTGGCCTGTCTTCTGCAAGTTACCCGCCCCACAAAGGAAGTGCCCAGCCGGGCAGCCGCCGCACGCCTCTTCGTCCAGGCCCGTTTCAGGACAGTCCCAGTGCCCATCGCAACGCTGCTTCTGAGTGTAACAGCCTCCCAACGATCCCCCCGCAAAGCCCCTCCCACGGAAAGCAGTAATCTTTTGATTCTGTAGGTTGCATTAAAGCCCCACCCTTTCGAGGCAGACGGCGTACGGTAGATCAGGGAAAGCAAACCAGTGTGGGATTCCACCTCTACTGCTTTGTTATTGGACATATTGTTGATCTGTAACAGACGAAGAGAAGGGCAAGGGATTAATAAGTTTACATGTATCATGCATATACAAATTTACAACCAGTAAAACTCACAGTTTTAATGATGTTGCCAGTGCCATAAGGCTGGTCCGTGATTATAATCGTGTCATTACGATCGAGAGCCAGTTGCTGAAGCTCTAGTTTAAGTGGTCGTGAATCATGGGGGTCAACCGTCCACACACACTGCAACGTTTTTCCTGTTAGCACAGGGGGGTAAATGACCCGTAAAATGCATCCAAGTAACCCCCACATGGACCTCCCGTGGGGCAACAAGGGAAAGTCTGGTTCCTCAGGTGGTGGCACATTTGTGTTGAATAATGGGATTGGTATGGTGTTGGTGGTGGTCTCGATAGAAGGGATGTGATTTACGTAGTCTTTGTGGGGCAACAAGGGAAAGTCTGGTTCTTTAGGTGGTGGCACATCTGTTGAATAACGGGAATGGTATGGTGTTGGTATCGATAGAAGGGATGTGATTTACGTAGTCTTTGTGATGTTCAGAGCTGCTGTCATCGCATCCATACTCGTCAGAGCCAAGTTGATCCCCTTCCCCAAGACATTCGACCCGCCCGTTACAACGCCATGATGCAGGAAGACAACGTTCACTGTAACATTCAAACTCGCCTGGAAAACAGGGACCCGAGTCTAGAGAAAGTGGAGGAACAGAGAAAAGGATGTGGAGAAGAGGAATAAACACAGTTTGAAACAATACATCAAAACATTACTAGCATATTCATAAACCTGTGAAGTTAGGGTAAAAATCTTTTTGCATAATGTTAGCAAATTAGCAAAAACGGTGACGGTTCCTCTGTACCTTTAATATAAGAAAGTTTAAACTCTGATACTGGGTAAAAATGAGGGAAGAAGTGGTGCGTCACTGTTATGTTTCCTCCTGTCAACTCGAAATGGTGCTGGCGACTGGGTGCCGCAGAGTTTAACCGGTCTGTCAGTTAGAGAAGCCACGGACAACCACTCGCGTCCACACTTCATGTAAAACTGGGAAAAACTTTAAAAGAGAGAGAGAGGGAGAGAGAGTGGGAGGAGGAGAGAGAGAGAGGAGAGAGAGTGAGAGAGAGAGAGAGAGAGAGAGAGAGAGTAGAGATGAGAGAGAGAGAGAGAGAGAGAGAAGAGAGAGAGAGAGAGAGAGTGAGAGAGAGAGAGTGAGAGAGAGAGAGAGAGAAGAGAGAGAGAGAGAGAGAGAGAGAGAGAGAGAGAGGAAATGGTTTGGTAATTTAAAATAAGACTCAAAGCAATATTTCACCCTGTTAACGGCAAAAGCCATTTGGTACACATTTAATTGATATCCAACTAGGGGTGTAACAGTTTGGTTACAGTACTTCGGCACTGGCAATGTTCAGAACAACATTCTACTGACAAATCAACAGAACACCCTTTAAGCTAGTATTTTTTGGCACTTACAAAACATCTGGGGCGGGTGCATTAAGCACCTTAAGTATGACACTTAAGAGGTAAATTCCCCTTACCTTATAGAATAATTTAAAGGTGTTGCATACAGTATAATCCCTTAAACGGTTCTCTTAAGTAAGAGTAATTGTTAAGTGTTTCGCAACAGCGACCCAGGTTTGCCGTTATAAAATACTATTGTTGCCATGGAGACGCAACAGAAAAAAAAACGTAAGGGTTTTTTTTCTGCAATACCCTTAAGTTTAAGGGAAACATAATGGTGACCTTAAGGGAAAATTACACTTAAGGTGCTTTATGCAACCGAGCCCTGAGCTTTCCCAAGAACAAAGTGCATTTTAACCTCTGTTTGTCAACAGATAAGCAGAAAGCACTGCTTCAATGTTTTAGGCATGTTTGAAACACAGAGCTTTCCATTTTACAATTCAAAATGTTATCTACTGTCACCTTAAGTAACTTCCAGTTGCCATAGATGTGGAAATGTCAGGTTCTGTGCGTTTGCCAGTTCTCATTTTTAATGCGAGTTTCATCATAGATTGCATATAACTAGATGTATAAATGCTGCTAAAGTACCTAAGGCAAAGGGGTGCTGTCAAGTGTTTAAAAAAGTGAACGGCCCGGTTCGGATTTTTATCGAGAATATTTTTATTGCCTATTTTTACTCTCTAGATAAACGTACATTTTTTAAGTATTTTATCCGTGTTTTTATTTGGAAAACATACATTCCAAAGCATATTGTCATCATTTTTACTCCACTACATTTCATAATTTCAAGTTTTTGGTTTATTTGTAATATTTAAGTACATTATACATTTAGTATTTTTTATACCCCTAACATCTACACAAAAAAACCAAACATATACAAATATATACACACATACCATAAAAAATCCACCAATAAAAGACAAGACGGTTGGTACCTGAAGATTACACGGTTCCCAACTGGTGATGTTATCAGCCAACTGCAGTCAACTGGACGGGGTGACCAGGTTTGAAGGGCAGAGTTACGAATCTTTCCTTGTCTAGTTTGTAGTATTTTGGGTGAACGGTCACAACGAGCTGAAAAAAAAAACGATTAAATGTTTTAATTGAATGTACTGTGGGCCTTAATCTCCATGTTGTAATGATTTGCTCTTTTGTCTAACAGAATTTTTTTGTCTAATTTCAAAACTGTAAATATAAGTGCACAAGCTTAAAATTACACACTATAAATACAACAATTTTAAATACAGTTCATTAAAAATAATCAAAGAAAAACATTTCATATATGACAGTTTCTAATGTCTATGATACCACATGAAGTTGACAGATGCAACCTCATAATCTGTGAGATTAGGAGCATCAAAATTGATCTTACTCTTTATTTCACTTTCATTTCAATCTTTGACGTGGCCTTACTCAGTCAATATTAAAGATATCTAGGTTATATTTTCACATTATAAGTCTTCAACAATTCATGATTGGCTCTTTTTCCTGGACTTGGTCGCTAAAGCAGCCTTATTGAGGATTGCATGTCCCCCTATTCACAGTAATATTAGCACCGCATCTTATAAATATCTATTATCTTTGTTTGATAAGATTTATTATGATAAGGCGTTTTTACACAACAAAGCTTTTAAAGGGATAGTTCACCCAAAAATTTAAATTCATTAAATTTACTTGCCCTCAAGTTGTTCTAAACCTTTTTAAATTTCTTTGTTTTGCTGAACCCAAAGGAAAATATTTGTAATCAAGCAGGAAACAGGAACACCATTGACTTCCATAGTGACTACTCAAATAAAGTTTTTAGTTTTGTAACAGGCCCTTAAAAGTGGATCATACAAGTGTTACGACTAAGAATCAAATGGATAAATAATAAAAAAGGAAAATGGTGTTGAGATCTCTCTCTTACCATTACTGGAGGCCAGCTCCAGAGTGCTGGGAACTGTGGGAAAATAATCAGCAAATGAAAGATGAATGACATATGAAAAGAATAACAATATTTAAGAGTTAAACTACACTTCACAACCTTGGATGTGTTAATACTAAGGTTGAGTCATTATTTTAATATAAAAAACAGGCCATCAGAAAACAATGACATCTCACCTGATAAAACTAAGAGACCTAGGACGCAAAGTCTGTGAGAAACAGACATTCTTACAAGCCAATGACTGTCGTTGTCTCATAAAACACAAAATAAGAAACAAAGATCATTAAAAAAATACGGTCGGTAGATCCATCAGCTCGCCACAGTTAAAGGCTTCATCGTCACGGATGTGTCTTGATGGAAGTTTTTAGCTGTAAAGGAGAAACAACAGTCAGAATAGTGGAGTTTAGTGTGGCCTGTCTTTAATGGAAAAATCAAAACCTTTACGAAGTAGACGAATAGCATACGAATTCGATATATTAACATTTAAATCGTCGACTTGGTCAAAAACGTCTGACGATCACTGTTAACAGTTTCCTGTCTCGAGCTGTAGATCATGGCAATGTTTATATAACGTTAGATTTATGAAACTATTCGGTGACATTTCATAGTTTAACGTAAAAATATGTATTTAAAAAATATTGGCTTACGTATAGACCTTTAAAGTTAGCAATAGGCCGGGCCGTAGCTCCTAAACTGACGCGTTGTTCAGAAAGTTTCGTTTCCGATTCGACTAACTAGCGTCTCACTCTCTTGCCTGACTTTAGCTATTTAACGGTATATGAGTTTGTACAACTTCGTAAAAAGACGCACTGTCGTAATATAAAGTGTTCATAATCCGTTTGTTTTGTTTAACGAAAAGAATTTAGTGAGTTTCTCTTTACCATACCGTTTCTTCGTCTTTCTTCTTGTTGACATTCGCTCTTAGCCACTTCCGTGAGATCTGTTTCGTATGACGTGCGCGAGGCGCCGCCCATATACGTATTAGTGACGCATATTCACAGCCTTTTGCTTGCAATGTTCGCATCATAACACTAGATGGCATACTGTAGCACGTTTTAGTTACCCTTGGCATGGGATAGGATTGTCAATTATTGGGGACACGTAATGTTTGGACACCAAGTTTATTATTTTACATTTAGGATTTAAAGTAAAGCCGTCAAAACTAAAACATAATGGGAGTCATGTAAAAGCGAAAACATGCAGTTGACTGCATTTTAAATTTACAAAATAAAAAATTAATACTATTACTTGGACAAAGTAACTTAATAGGATTTATGAGGTTTCAAATGATCCTACTCCTTGTCAAATTATGGACTTAATATGGTAGATAAGGAAAACTCTGGGGCACTGAGAAATGTGAGGCATCTGGACAACATGTGTACATTTTTTTATAACTCTTTGTTGTACCACTCTAACATTTCTGTAGTCTACCTGGGTTGTCCTGTTATACAGTTTAATTTGTGTGATGCAAAATATATATTTAAATATGCAAAAAAGATGCCTTAATTTTGACCATACATGCAATTCTGCATGGTGAAAAAATGCACATCTGCAGGGTCATCTAACTCTTTTAACTCCTCCCAGTTAGATGCTCTGTAGTGCAGTCAGATTACCACTTGGGAAGTAAAATACAACCACGTCTCCAATCTGACACTGAAAACTGCCTGTGGAAAGATCAGAAGAGAACAAAAGAAAGAGCCAATGCAAGATGGGAATCAACTGAATGAGGTGCAGATCAAACAGAAGTGGTTGTAGGTCTGAAACTTTTCGTGTTTTTTTTTTTAGAAAAGTTTTTACGTAATGCTCATGCTTGCTTTATAGTTAAGACATTTGGTTAAATTCGTTTGCACTTCGGAAATCCTTACAGTCCTTAAGGATTTGTTTCAGTATTGGATTGTTTTGACGGAGGATAATCTATTGGGAAAAAAAGAGGAGAAAAGTTTAAGTACGGAACTCTTGCGCACTTTTCCAGCGTTTCGGGCTCGGTAATTTCAAGCATTAGGAATGTTACCGAGACTCCTGAGGTTACCGCGGCTACTGACGCTCGCCCTCGCAAGCGTATTTCTGGTACAGAGTGGGACAAGTGACAGTCAAGTCAGACCAGAGGTAAAGACCCACACTGTTCTTGTATTATTATAGTTAATAATGTGTGCGCGCGCGTGCGTGTGCGTGCAGCATCTCCAGTATTACAAATGTAAAGTTCACCATTATCAGATTGACATTTACCTTCTGTTTTGTGCTTTTATTGAACAAAGATGGGTAACCATATACATTTACATTATTTTAAGTTTGTTTATATTTTAGTCAACCCTAGACAACCTGATGTCTGAAAAAATAGGCCTACATATGGTAGACACATAAATAAATGGGAGAGAAGGACTGATTTTTTTTCCAGAAAGGTTTGGCATCTCAGTCACATACTCATGCTGGGATATCTTCAATAAAGAAAACAACATCAAATAGAGAGTTTAAGACATTTAAATGTAGTTTTATCTCCTCATTCCTTTCTCCCACACTCCTTCACATTTCTTAGATGGTTTAGATACCAAGGTTAGTGTGGAAAACATTTACTGTAACTATGCAGATTCCATCAAAACGTATTAAGGTTTTTTAGTACTATACATTCTTCGGGGTTCGTGTTTTGTGTGAGTCGGGCGATCCAAAGGGAAAGGTCACGCAAAAGGTTAAATCACAGATGTGATACAGGCAAAATTTGAACTTCACACACAGAAATTATTTGTTTTTCTTAGATTTTACCTTAAGTTTGTCAAGTTTCGTAGAAATCCTGAATTTTAGTTTTATTATAAGCAAAATATAGTACTTTTATTATGAATTCTATTTTTAACTCGCCAAGGTTTAACAAACCTCAGACAACACTTTTTGCAACTCTTCACTTTTGCTGTTTTTACAGGTGCTGTTGTTTAAAATAGTGTCCTTTAAATGCAACATTAAGAAAGAAAGGCAGTTCAGCATTATTCCTTATGGAAAACAGCTGGGTAATGAACCACAACCCACCATACCAACCCCCCTTATTTGAGAGATGATCTATTTGTCTAAGTAGCTTTACAGATGTCATATCAAGGTATCTGCTAAAAACTGCTAAAACTTTAAGCACTTATTTTCATGCATGACTTGCCTTAAATATGAACATTGTTTAAAATAAGGAAAAATCCAAAGTGCTCAGAAATAGCAGAAGAAATGTGATAAAAAATTGAAGATGCTCTTTGTTATAGGATATACAAAACGTCAAAAAAGTGTTATAAAAAGCCTTTATTTAAACATATATATATATATAATGTTTTTAATGTAATATAGCCATGTTTAAATAAAGGCTTTTTATAACACTTTTTTGACGTTTTATATAGCCTATAACAAAGAGCATCTTTAATTTTTTATCACATTTCTTCTGCTATTTCTGAGCACTTTGGATTTTTCCTTATTTCAAACAATGTTCATATTTAAGTCAAGTCATGCATGAAAATATATATATATATATATATATATATATATATATATATATATATTCTGTTTTTGGTGTAAAGAAGTTAGTTTGATTGTTGATGTGGAATGTTTAACTACTTAGTTGAGGGCTGTTATCCTGGTATTATTTCTCTTGTTCAGATAAATGTGTTAGCTATTTGATTCTACCCATCTTGATGCTCAGTGAGCCTCAGGCACTAATGTATAAAACGTTCAGTTTTTCCATTGGCACAGAGCAGGGGGAACGACTGACTCAGTCCTTCTGTCGTGCAAAAACTCACCTCTGCCCCTATTTCTCTTCTTCAATTTCTTATTCTTTGTTGTAACATATTTTACATTTTAAATCTTACTCAAGGTTTTATGTCACCCCTTTATTTAGCAACTTCTTTTCCTTTCTCTAGGTATAGTCTTTCTCTCTTTAATACCTTAGGGAGAGCAGATCAGCTGTAAAAATCATAAATGCTCTTTTTTTCTTAAGCTGGAAAGTCTGAACGTTTGCAGAAAGCAATCGTTTCTGCAGAAGAGCTATCTGAGGTTTAGAAGAGTGAGGAGCTGTGCATAGTTTTAGCAGTGGAGATATTTCATCTTTGAAGCAAAACAACACTTTTCAATTCCAAAATGACATGTGTTTTGAATGTTGCAACATCACAAATTGAATGCCATTTTTCTTCATAAACAAAGCCATTACAGAACGTAGCCTGTTGCAAAATACCTGAAGAGTATTTGCTTAAAACAGTCTCTTGAATTTATTGTTCCTCTTTAGTGCTACAGAGCCTGTGCTATCAGCGGCGATGATGTCATAGCATGTGACTACGCACTGTCCACAGGTCAGTGACTAATACTAGTCAGTATTGCAGATCAGAGGAAAGAAAATGGTTCCCAGACCTGTGTATAATGGCAGCTTTGGCCTTGATTATTACTCAAAGCTTTCCCAGACAGACTGAGACTCAGTAAACTTATTAAAGGCTACCTGTCTGTGCATGGTAATAGCTGACGCATGGCCACACAGTCGCTCGCTCTTCTTCAGTTTGGGGAACAGCAGAGGGGTTCTCAATAGAAGCTTTGACGCCCACCGTCGGGAGTTCCAGGGCAGTGGGGCATGCTGGGATTTCTGGCAGTAGTAAGAGACCTGAGGCTTTTAGGAAGAAAGAAGAGTGGCCTTCAGAGGGAGTACGAGAGAGAGAGAGAAAGAGGGAAACTTTTTCACCCTCGTGAGTGTTTTTACAAAAACGGGGTGCGTTACCGCAGCGGAGCCACCGCACACAGAGAGCACTTATGAAGAAGGGGGAATTGTGGGAAGGATAGAGAGAAAGAAAAATGGAGCAGGGGTGACCAGGTTAACACTACACTATAGTACATTATCTATATTTATACCTTCTCGACCGATATGGCCAACGTAGACCACTCCCTATGGAAAATCTGCAATGTGAATAGCCCAGTGTGAAGCACCCCATGATTTACGGTACTGACCTGTGAAATCACTCTCTGGGTTGGATTTCCTGATCAGTGGAGTGCTGCTATGCAAATGTGGACACTGTGCATGCATAAAAGGCAGTGTTTGCCCATTTTGTAAATTATAATGTGTAAATCCAAGGCATCAATCCTTGTTTGTTTCCGAGTTCCTTCTGTAGTACCAGTGCATACGTTCTGTAATGCCTGATCAATCCTTAAGGATTCAAAAAGAAAGAGACAGAGACAGGGAGGAGAAAAACAGTTTGAGGTCTGAGGTCACATGGATTACTGAAAACTGCTTGTAATTTTTGCTGACACTCTTTGTGGTTGGAATGGAGACACTGGCTGTCTGATCCTTAAAATTGGGCATTTACTCTGTTAAGCTCACATTGACTCTACCTGTAACTTTTGTGTTTAGCCGTTGGGTTACAACTATCTGCATTTGCAGGTTGCTTTGCTTTTAAGTCCGTATGTTCTTATCTCCAGCTCGGAAGAAAGACAAAAGAGATCTAGTCGAAAACACATGTCTAGACATCTGTTTGTGTGTGTGGGTTGGCATATGTGAATATATGAATAGTGTATAATGACATGTTTACTATGCTATAAACATGGTTTACGGGGACACAGGAAGTTTCCTCATAAACTGAACAGCTAAGAGAGACAGAGAGAATTCCTAGAACTCTCAATTCTCTTTTTTACACGACAACTAAAGAACTTTATAAAGATGAAACCTTTGAAGATATATAATTGCACTGCCTTTATGTCTAGCTTTATATATTTAGGTTTTATTTAGTTTATTCTTTGTCGGTTTTAAGTTTTCCTTGTTCTTTCATGATGTTTATTTTTGTAAGGCATAAAGAGTGAAAGCAGAGTCAGTCTGGTTTTTTTTATCCAAGTGCTTAGGCCTCCCACACACCTTACAGACCAGTGATGATGTCATTCACATTTACCTCATCTTACCAAATGAAACAAATTACTACATACTTACCTTTACACTACAACTAAAAGATTGATTTTGTTTATTTGTTACGTTTGTATTTTTAAACATGAAAAAAGACACAGATTTCTTGTCAAAGCATGAGTTAACGCAAAACCATAATACCAGAATAACTCAATATCATTTTTTGTTATAGCTATAAAGTATATTCTATGTATTTTAGGCATTTATGACCCTGCTTGTAAAATCCAGGCTAAAGTCTCATTAATGTCAATCTTTGACACGGCCTTACTCAGTCAATAATAAATATATCAGTGTTATATTTTTACAGAATGTTCTTTACATTATGTAGGTTGATTTTATGTATAAAAAAACTGTAAATCACAAACAAATTACCTTAGTTGGGGTTTTGTGGACATGTTTTAGCATGTCAAACTATTAATCTATATCTTTTTTTATATATCTGTATCTAAATGTATATCTATCTATAAATGAAGAGTTTGGTTCCAAAATGCAATAAATGCATTTTGACTAATTTCTGTAAAAACGTGTTTTCTATACGAAGAAAGTGACAAGATGAAAACTGCTATTTTCTGTTACAAACTTTCACATAGCATCGTTAGGTTATAATAACATAAACAATTCAAATCCATGATTTGATTTTCAAAGATTTATTATAAAAACAGATTTTTAAAATATTAATAAAATAGTAATTGTATTATTATAAAAAGTTTTTTTTTTCAAAATGCTATAAATCTATTGAATCAATATATAAATGTGCATTCATCTTTGCTATGTTATATTAATTTAGTTGAGTAGTGGTATACACTGATTACAAATCATAACATTTATGACATTAATGAAAACACTTTGTCATATTAAGAACACTGTCATTGCTGCTGTTATCCTTGGGATGTCGTCGCTAAACTTTTTTGACAGCGATCAGCTGTAAAATGTTTTGGTCCTGCTCGATTTTTGTTGGCTTCGAGTAAAATAATGGAAAGTTTTTCATAAGATCCCTGGGGTCAATGTTTTGGCATGACAAAAGCTGGATGTCGTGTGAGAACAAGCAACTGCCGGTATTTTTCCGTTTCACGTAAGATTTAAATGTCTTAAGTTTCTTTCCCATCACAGAAAACTACCACAGGTTTATTAATGCCAACAAAAGTATTATTTTGTTTTTGTTTGTTTGTTGATCACGAGGTACAAAGTAGATGAGGAAAACTAGGATTCCCTGTGTCTTCAACGTGCTGCAATTATTGTTTACAATGCATGGAATGGTGCGCTGTGATTTGTTCAGCCGATTTATTGCATTCTGCAGAGAAAGAGGACTGGCGTTTATTGCATTTTGGGAAAAAGGGAGAAAAGATGACAGAATAACACTGTGGATATTGGATTTTGCATAATATTAAGAATGTACTTTTCAATACTGACCTGATACAATACTGATTTTGGCGGTAACTCATTCTTTAAAAAAAAGGTGTTTATCACGTCTTGGAACAAACTCTTCATATATTGGATACATATTCAGCAAATAAAAAGTTTAGGTAGGTTGGAGACACACACACCCATGTATTTTTTAGGTTAAATTAGGATAGTCATCAACAACTATCAAACAGTAAATTACAGTCAAAACACACAAACCACAGGAAAGTTTCCAAATTCTCAGCACACACATTTAAAAGTGTAACCAGTTTATGAGCACACACATTTTTTTTGTTTGCATTGTGGTTCTGCACTAATGTCTGTTGATTCTGGCAGTTTAATGTTCAATTAGATTTTTATGAACTCAGACAGCATGTCATGAGGATTAGATGCTGCACTGAGACGTTTGGGATACGTGTAAAGGTAAAAAAAAACCTGCCTGGCCTTCATTTCACTGAGGTCACCTAAGCACCAAAGACAGCAGAGAAATCTGTGCTGTTTCATGTTTTGACAGAATTGCAAATGTTTCCAGAGAGTCTATGCGCAGTACTAGACTCAATGTGGCTTCATTATATTTATAAAGGAAAGTCATGGGGCACAACAGGATGTTTGTTAATGTAGCACTTGTCTTTCTCAGGCATGGCTCCAGCAGTATGGGTATCTCCCACCTGGTGATGTTCGGGCTCAGGCGATCCGCTCTCCTAAATCCATCACTGCCGCAATATCTGCCATGCAGAGGTTTTATGGCCTCACTGTGACCGGATCTATGGACCCGGCTACACTCACGTACGTGTCTTGCTCACATTATTAAACAATCACAGGAATATTAACTCATTCCCTGCCAGCCTTTTTTTTTTAGTTGCCCACCAGCTTTTTTTGTGATTTTCACAAAAGTTTCACAAAATGCCTTTCAGGAAAATGTTCTTCTATAAACATACAAATAAATCAAATGAAAAAACAGACCATCTGCTTTCAAACAAACAAACAGAATGGGGAAAAAACTTTTCATCCTATCTGTTTGAGATCAGATTCAGAATGAAGATCAAAACAAACATTAGTTTTTTTGCTTCAATTTTATTATAAATTGGGTAAGCGCCATCAGAACAGATTACCGTAAAAACTCGTCACCTTGGCAGGACATTTTTTTCTCTTAATTGCAAGATAACTCGTCAATGGCGGGGAAAGAGTTAAGTGAAACACTGGATGGAAAGATGATGTGAATAGCTAAATGGTTGAATGTTGTTTGTCTTACATGAACATGATGTTATCAGGGCTATGCAGCGACCAAGATGTGGTGTTCCAGATAAGTTTGGCTCAGAGCTGAAGAGCAACCTAAGAAAGAAACGCTATGTCATCCAAGGCCTAAAATGGGACAAAAGAGAGGTCACCTTCAGGTATGGAAATGTATTAAAGAAACAGAGAATTAACATTTATGTTACATAAAATGTAATGTCAAAACTCTATCAATTTAGAGGACAAATCCAATGAATTAATTATTTTGAGAATGTAAACTCATAAAAAGGATGACCCTGAAAAATAGAAAAAAAACAACTTCTTTGGAACATTAATATTAGAAAACGGGAAGATTATCAAACCCGCAGTAAAAAAGGAATCTTTGCTTCTTCATTTTAAGAAGTGGATGGAAATACCCGACGTCTCATTCAATTTTTAAAAATCCCACCACTGTTTCCTTCTCAAAAAGCAAGTTATGTTTTTTGCATTTGCTCTTTTCTCAGTATTCAGAATTACACACCTAAAGTTGGTGAACATGCCACAAATGAGGCCATCAGAAAAGCGTTCAAAGTCTGGGAGGCTGTGACGCCCCTCAAGTTTCGTGAAATTCCATACAATCAAATCAAAGGCAAGGTGGATAAGTTTGCAGACATAATGCTCTTCTTCGCCGAAGGCTTTCATGGAGACAGCACCCCGTTTGACGGCGAGGGGGGCTTCCTTGCCCACGCTTACTTCCCCGGCAATGGCATCGGAGGTGATACCCATTTTGACTCGGCAGAGCCGTGGACAACAGGCAGCACTGACCAGGGAGGTGAGCAAAATTTGAATGTGCGCATATTACTTTATATTTCGAATATCATTGTGTGATCTCATTATCATCTCTCATTCAGGTAATGATGTGTTCCTGGTGGCAGTGCATGAATTGGGTCATGCTCTCGGCTTGGAACATTCAGGAGATCCCTCTGCGATCATGGCTCCGTTTTACCAGTGGATGGACACCGAGAACTTCATACTGCCTGATGATGACAGAAGGGGGATCCAGCAAATATATGGTAGTCAGCTGAAATACCCAAAAATACAATGTTATATCGCTTAGTAGTAGCTATCTAGTGAACCATTACTCACCTGTGCCCCTTCTGGCAGGTGCTGGCTCCGGTGAAGCCCCTCATCCCCCAGCGCCCCGTCCCCCTACTCGCAGACCAGACCGCCCTTCATTTGGCCCTGACATATGTGAGGGACACTTCGACACTGTCGCTTTCCTGAGGGGAGAGATGTTCGTCTTTAAGGTTTGCTATGAATAAACGTGGAGGAATATCTTTTTTTGCACTGTAATGGGTTTGTGTGTTTGTGATATGTACACTTCTATTCTCCCCCACAGGAGAAGTGGTTCTGGAGAATTCGTGATGGTAAACCTCAGCAAGGGTATCCCATGCCCATCGGACACTTCTGGAAGGGACTGCCTCCTTCGATCAATGCTGCCTACGAACGTTCCGATGGAAAATTTGTGTTCTTCAAGGGTGCGTCCATTCTGCATTTCCACCTCACTGTAGTCATTGAATTTCACGAACCGTGAAGTAATGTTTATTTTTCTGTCTTTACTCTCTAGGGGATAAGTACTGGGTCTTTAGCGAGGCCAAAATGGAAGAAGGTTATCCAAAAACCTTCAAGGACCTTGGCACAGGCCTCCCTAGGGACAGACTGGATGCAGCTGTTTTCTACACACCCACTGGCAACACTTACTTCTTCAGAGGAACCAAGTACGATCCTTATGCCACTTAATGCATTTTAGGGTGCACTCACACACTGCAAAAAATGACTTTCTTACTTAGTATTTTTTTCTTGTTTTCAGTAGAAATATCTAAAAATTCTTAAATTAAGAAGCTTTTTCTTGATGAGCAAAATGACCTAAGTAAATAAGTCTATAATTATATACAATTTAAGTGAAATTGTCCTTAAAACAAGCAAAATTATCTGCCAATGGGGTGAGAAAAAAAATTGGGAAATAAGATTTCGTTTTTCTTAAACACTTAATCAAGTAAAATTTTCTCACCCCATTGGCAGATACTTTTGCTTGTTTAAAGCACAAATTCACTTAAATTGTATATTTTTTGTCTAAAAACTAGTATTATTTTCTTAGGTCATTTTTCTCATCAAGAAAATACATCTTGATTTAAGAATTTTTAGATATTTCTACTGAAAACAAGACAAAAATACTAAGTAAGAAAGTCATTTTTTGCAGTGCATTATCCAAACCAAACCATGCCCCAGCGCGATTGTCACCCCTCCTTACTCCCCCAGGTGCACGCACTCACACTGTAATTTTTATCGATCCGAGCCCAGGCGCGCTTTCGTCATTAAGATGCGATTGTTTTGAAAAAAGCAGGAAGTAAAGCGTTATCTTACCCTGGAACACATCGTAATGTTAAGTCTTGTGTTTTTTATTCGGAGTCGTTTAGTGCGTGATGACACACAGCCCTCTCACATGACATCATATTGTTTAGTTGATCTGTCACATGGGCAGCTCGAACATTCATGTAACCCTGCTGCGTCCATCAAAAGGTTTTTACGGAGGAAGGTGAAGGTGAGGGGTCGTGCAATTGATGTGTTCAAATTTTGAATCGCGCTTAGGCGCGATTGCGCTCACACCATTGCCTTCCGTGCCTGAGCTTAAGTGAACCACGCTCCAACCCACCTCTGCAACCCGGCCGGGGCGCGATGAACCAATCCGCGCTGGGGCGTGGTACAGAGCGTGGTACATTAGTCAAACGAACCAGGCTTTAGGGGCCAAACGCGTCCAAGTGCGGTTTGGTTTGGATAGTGTAAGTACACCCTTAGTGAAATTTTCATCAGTTTTACTGTTTTTTGTTAACTTCTGTGTTTACTTTATCATCTTCATGTGCCCCTCTTCATTCTACCTAATCACAGGTATTACCGCTTCAATGAGAAAAGCAGATCAGTGGATCCCGATTATCCCAAACCTATCAGTGTGTGGCTAGGAGTACCAGACAACATTAAAGGAGCCATCATGAGTGAGGATGGAGGTACAAGAAAATTTGAGTTAATTGTGTTGAGCGTGTTTTTGCAATTTTAGAGACAATGTATGACCATAAAACAACTTTAACTGAGTCAACCTTTTTCTTCAGCCCACACCTACTTCTACAAAGCCAATAAGTACTGGAAGTTTAACAATCAACAGCTAAAGGTGGAGCCAGGCTACCCCAAATCAGTTCTTACCGATTGGATGGGCTGTGAAGAGGAGGAGCCCAAAAAACGAATTGGGACTGACGATGAAGTGATCATCATTGAGGTGGATGATTCGGAGGGCGGAGCCGCGGGAAGAGCCGCAGCTATTGTGGTTTCTCTTATTCTTCTGGCCTGCGTGCTTCTCACTTTGGGAGCACTGTTTTTCTTCCATCATTACGGCACACCTCGACGCCTCCTCTACTGCCACCGCTCTCTGCTCGATAAAGTTTAAAGACAAACAAAGCCACAGAAAGGAAAAGAAAGAGGTGTGGAATAGATGGGATACAAGTAGATGACTTTGGGAGGGGTGTTGAATGGGAGAAATTGCGTTAGAGTGAAAATGAACGTTTTACAGGTCCACGGGGGTAGAGATGGGGAAAAATGAAGGATGTGTAATGTACGATTTTCTATTTACATGTACTTTCTTGCCATTAATATAAAAACAACATGGAAAGGGAGATTTAAGAGACAGATATGTTCCCCTACACAATTACAGTTTTCAGTAAAATGCACTTTTATGTCTTCTTTTTTAACATCTCCCTCTCCAGAACCAAACTTGACTCCAGCTGGGCGGCTGTTTGATTGACATCTATAAACTAATTGATTTATTAAACTTTTCACTTTGGTGCAATGAAAACCTCCTGTTCCCCCTAAAGCACTGTTGTTATTAGTAGGGAAGGACTGCATTGACCTTCCACCCTTTATTCACCAAAGACATGGATAGATTTTGACTTTTCACCCACTTTAGTAAGTATGGCTCAACTGTAGAGACCTGCTGTACGTGAAAGGTAAAAGTTAAAGTTCAGGGAGAGAGACGTCGGCTTAGCTCCTGAAGTAGGCCAGTTTAAAATGACACCAACTCAAAATACTTGTCACACTTTGGTGTGTCTTACACTTTACTTTGATTAATAATATTCCATTCATGATTTGCATTGTTATTATAACTATGGTTATTGTTATTATTGTTCTCAATGTGTTTTTACATGTAGTCTTGTCATTTCAGGTCCTGCTGGACACAGGCAGAATGTGACTTATATCAAATGAGTTTCCAATTCTTTTATGTCAGGTTTTAAAATTCAGGTTTCTGTAATAGAAGGGCTGGAGGTGAAATTGTCTTCAGCATAGTGAGAAGAAAGAGTTATTTATAAACAGTAATGGTGCTATGGGTTTTGTGTAATAAAACTTCATACATCAGGATTAGAGGTTTCCGAATCATTTTAACAATGATAATAGTAATGATATTTATAATACTAAATGTAAAGGAATGAGATTTTGCTTGTTTCATAATTTTTGTACCTGGAAATGAAATTGAAATAAACTCTGTTTTTTAACATGATTCCCTTTTCCTCTAAATGAAAAATGAAACTTTTTATCTGCAAACTGTTCAACTAAAATGAAACTAAAATCCTGGTCATATGATTAGAATGTCATCAAAAAGTTGATTTATTTCACCAATTCCATTCAAAAAGTGAATCTTGTATATTATATTCATTCATTACACACAGCCTGAAATATTTCAAATGTTTATTCTTTTAATTTTGATTATAACTGACAACTAAGGACAATCCCAAATTCAGTGTCTCAGAAAATTAGAAGACCAATATAAAGAAAGGATTTTTAGAAATCTGGGCCAACTGAAAAGTATGAACTTGATAAGTATGAGCATGTACAGCACTCAATACTTAGTTTGTGCTCCTTTTACCTGAATTACTGCAGCATTGCGGCGTGGCATGGAGTCGATCAGTCTGTGGCACTGCTCAGGTGTTATGAGAGCCCAGGTTGCATAGTGGCCTTCAGCTCTTCTGCATTGTTGGGTCTGGCATATCACATCTTCCTCTTCACAATACCTTCAGCTCTTCTGCATTGTTGGGTCTGGCATATCACATCTTCCTCTTCACAATACCCCATAGATTTTCTATGGGGTTAAGGTCAGGCAAGTTTGCAGGCCAATTAAGAACAGGGATACCATGATCCTTAAACCAGGTATTGGTAGCTTTGGCACAGTGTGTGGGCGCCAAGTCCTGTTGGAAAATGAAATCTGCATCTCCATAAAGTTTGGTCAGCAGCAGGAAGCATGAAGTGCTCTAAAACTTCCTGGTATATGGCTGCGTTGACCTTGGACCTCAGAAAACACAGTGGATTGTAATGGAAATTTATATCTTTACATCTTCAATGAAATATATGTTATGGATTGTAATAGAAATGTATTCTTTATGCATTTATTGTTTTTGTATTTGTATTCTTTATGCTTAAAGTAGTGACCTTATGATTTCTCTGTTATGTCTGGCATGATATTTTTATTTGCTAAAACAGGAAACAGGATGTCTGTGGGCCAGCTCAAGCTAGTGCAACTATTTTTAATATAGGTGTGAATATGCTCAGCAAAACTAATGTTTGATCTGCTTAGATACAGCAGACAGGTTAAATAATTTGTAAACACCCAGAAGTGTCTAAACTACACCTAATAAGGAGTTGTTTTGATCGAATAGCATGGGGGGGTGGTACAAACAAATGTCAGTATTAGTATTATTTTTCCACGACAGGATCAACACCAGAAGATGACATCACACCACAAACCATCACTGACTGTGGAAACTTTACACTGGAACTCAAGCAACGTGTTAGGAACCACAGAAGTCAGGAATCCCAATGCAGAGGGTCTTTAATGATGAACACAAAAATCAGCAGGTATGTATAGGAAATAACACTCTATGTCTTCATGAATATGTGAACTATGTATGGCAAAAACACTCAAGGATATCAGTCAGTATGTATAAGAAATAACACTCAATGTCTTCATGTAAAATGTGAGATGTGTATGGCAAAACTCAATGTCTTCAGCCACTCAATGACGAGCAGAAAACACAAGGTGGGCGGGACTCCACGATCCGTTCGGGAAAGTCACAAGAGTGGGAAACACAGCCTCAGCCGTAGGACATCCACTCGCACATCCGAAATCCACAACGATGATATCCTGGGAAAACACAGAGAGATCCTCCTGGCGAAGCAGAGAGAGAGAGAGAGACGCTTCGGACTCTTCAGCTGACCAAGCGCTGGACAGCGCACGATCCCGGTCAGCACTAGCCACTGGACGGCGTCCGGTAAACCCGCTGAAGAAGAGTATGCCAGCAGAGATGGTGGGCGTCGACAGATTACAATCCACAACAGAGTGAAAACGGGACAAGGTGTGTTCAACACAGACTTGAATAAGAGACAATAAAGCCAGACAAGACTAGAACTAGCAACGCTAGCGGGCACGAACATACAAAGACGAACTTGCAAAGAACAGAGGAAACGAGGGGAATTTAAATCAAACCGGCTGGGCATATAATAAGGATCAGGTGTGGGACGCCGGTGAGAAGAGTCGGAGAGAATGAGGTCACCAGGTGGAAGGCGCGCACGTGTGGAGCTGTCAAAACATAAACACAACACAACACATGGTGAAACAAAGACAAAGCGGCCAATAAGACCGAAATCATGACAGGACTCCCCCCCCACGACCGCCACTGGGCGGTCCATGAGGAGGCTCACCCCATCGCCGGCGGAGATCCTCTATCAGCCCAGGGTCCAGAATGTCCCGGGCCGGTACCCAACACCTCTCCTCCGGACCATATCCCTCCCAGTCAACGAGATATTGAAATCTCCTACCCCGGCGACGCACATCCAGTAAAGACTTAACCGAATACACAGGGGCACCATCTATAAGCTGAGGGGTGGGAGGGGTGGGGGCAGAGGGAACAGGATTAAGGTGGGAAAAATACACAGGCTTCAGTTTAGACACATGAAAAACTGGATGAACCCGACCGAATGCTGGGGGCAATCTGAGCCTGACCGTCACGGGATTAATAACCTTAACAATGCTGTATGGCCCAAGGAATCGTGGAGCCAGCTTGCGAGAAGGCTCACGGAGAGGTAAATCCTTGGACGAAAGCCATACTTTCTGCCCACAGATAAAACGGGGCGTAGTTCTACGGTGACGGTCGGCTGCGGCTTTGGTTCGTCTGGAAACCTGGCGTAATGTAAATCTAGCCTTTTTCCAGGTGCGTTTGCAACGACGGACAAAAGCTAGCGCAGACGGAACCACCGCATCAGGTTCCTGTGATGGGAATAAAGGGGGCTGAAACCCCATGGACGCCTCAAAAGGGGACATGCTAAGGGAAGAAACAGGGAGAGAATTATGGGCGTATTCAACCCAGGGTAACTGTTGGCACCAGGAGCTCGGATATTGCGATGTCAGACAGCGGAGAGCTCTACCTAAATCTTGGTTAGCCCGTTCACATTGCCCGTTGGTCTGAGGATGATACCCTGAAGACAAGCTAGCTGTGGAGCCTATTTGTCTACAAAATTCCTGCCAGAAACGAGAAATAAACTGAGGACCCCTATCTGAAACAACGTCTGTGGGCAGACCATGTAAGCGAAAGACGTGCTCGATTATAACCTGGGCAGTTTCCTTGGCAGTGGGCAACTTGGGCAAAGGGACAAAGTGAGCCGCCTTGGAGAAGCGGTCGACAATGGTCAAAACTACAGTGTTTCCCTTGGAATTAGGCAAATTGGTTACAAAATCGATGGCGATATGTGACCAAGGACGAGAGGGAATGGGTAGTGGTTTAAGCAGACCAATAGGGGCTTGATGAGAGGCCTTATTACGGGCACAAACCTGACAGGCTAACACAAACTGTCTGACATCGGGACCCATAGAGGGCCACCAAAAACGCTGACGTACGGTAGCCAACGTTCTCCGAACCCCCGGATGGCAAACAAACTTGGACTCGTGACCCCACCGGATGACCTCGGAGCGAAGCGTATTCGGAACCCACAATCGACCCGCTGGGCACCCTTCTGGCACTTCCCCCTCCCGGCCGGCCCGTCTCACCCGTTGTTCTATTCCCCAGCGCAGGGCACCCACCACCCGCCCCTCCGGGAGGATGGTTTCGTCCCCAGCGGAACCGGGGCTTTCGAACAAACGAGAGAGAGCATCGGGCTTTGTATTCTTGGAACCGGGCCGGTACGAGAGGGTGAAGTTAAATCTGTCAAAGAAGAGCGCCCAACGAGCCTGACGAGACGATAACCTCCTGGCTGAACGGATGTATTCGAGATTCTTATGATCCGTCCAGACCAGGAAGGGCTCCGAGGTCCCCTCTAACCAGTGACGCCACTCACCCAAAGCCAGTCTGACCGCCAGCAGCTCCCGATTGCCTATGTCATAATTTCGCTCTGCTGGGTTTAACCGATGGGAGAAGAAGGCACAGGGATGCATCTTGCCATCCTTAGCAGACCGCTGAGACAAAACGGCGCCTACCCCAACATCCGAAGCATCCACCTCCACAATAAATTGAGCAGCCGGATCTGGAATAGAAAGAACAGGAGCAGAGATAAACCGGGACTTTAAAATATCAAAGGCCTCCTGAGCACTGGAATTCCAGACAAACCTCTCCTTAGTGGAAGTGAGAGCAGTAAGAGGTTGAGCAATCTGACCATAATTTCTGATAAATCGCCGGTAAAAATTGGCGAAACCCAGAAATCTTAATAAATCCTTACGGGAGTCGGGGACTGGCCATTCGGCCACCGCTTTGATCTTGGCAGGGTCAGGACGGATCTCACCGGGGGCAACAACAAAACCCAGGAACGAAACTGACTTACGATGGAATTCGCACTTCTCCGCCTTGACAAACAGCTTATTTTCTAACAGCCGGCGTAAGACTCGGCGAACATGCTGAGTGTGTTCCTGCATAGAGGGAGAAAAGATGAGAATATCATCTATGTACACAAAGACAAACTTGTTAACCATGTCTCTCAGCACATCATTGACCAGAGTTTGGAAAACAGAGGGGGCGTTACAAAGGCCGAACGGCAGAACGCAGTACTCAAAGTGTCCGGTAGGGGTGTTAAAGGCTGTCTTCCATTCATCTCCCTCTCTTATTCGCACCAGATGATAGGCGTTGCGTAAATCTAGCTTAGTAAAGAACTGCGCCCCCTGCAGGAGCTCAAACGCAGTAGACATTAAAGGAAGGGGGTACCTATTCTTAACAGTAATGTCATTTAAGCCCCTATAATCAATACAAGGGCGCAGGGAGCCGTCCTTCTTACCAACAAAGAAAAACCCCGCCCCTGCGGGCGAGGTGGAGGGGCGGATGAGACCGGCACGCAGGGCATCATTGATATACTGGTCCATAGCCTCTCTCTCAGGACCCGATAACAAATAAAGTCTACCCTTAGGCGGAGAAGTGCCGGGGAGGAGATCAATAGCGCAATCATATGGCCGGTGAGGGGGAAGGGAGGTGGCCCGGGCTTTACTAAACACCTGAGCGATATCCGCATACTCCGCCGGGACCCCGGTCAAATCGACCGCCGGAACCTGAGGAAGAGAAAGAACAGAACCAGAAACAGCAGAACCAAGACATGACACATGACAAGACTGGGACCAAGACAAGATAATACTATGCTGCCAATCAACGTGAGGATTGTGTTGCGCTAACCATCCATGCCCTAAAATAATAGGAGATAGAGACGCATGAAGGATATGCAACACAATCTCCTCACGATGATTACCAGACACAGAGAGACTCACAGGAGAAGTGCAATGTGTAATCTGCGCCATCTGCTGCCCCTTGAGGGACCAGACATCCAAAGGGGATTGGAGAGGAACAACTGGGACACCCCAGGCGCGCACCAGCGCTTCATCAATGAAGTTGCCCTCCGCACCAGAGTCGAGAAGGGCAGTGGACGGATGATCACGCCCAGCGAAGGACAAAATGACGGGGAGTTGGGTACTGGAAACAGGGGAGAGTTTTGAAGAAGTGCCCACCAGGACTCCCGTACTCACTGATGGGCAGCGGCTTTTAACGGGCAGACTCTAGCAAAATGCCTGGGCTTCCCACAATACAAGCACAGGGCCTTCTGTAAACCCCTCTCTCTCTCTCTCTGTGACAGGCGCAAACGCCCCAGCTGCATGGGTTCAGGCTCGGCCGATGGTAAAGGTGAAGAGGGGGAAGTGGTGGTCTCGTCCGTAAACACTCGCTGACGAATGGAGCGTCGCTGATTGCGAAGCAATCTCCGGGCCTCGATCCGGAGAGCGAGATCAATAATGGCATCTAGCGACGGAGGAAGGTCATGAAGAGCGATCTCGTCCTGAAGATCATCGGACAACCCCTCAACAAACTGGGCTCGGAGAGCCGCTTCATTCCAGTGGCAGGCAGCCGCTAAGGTCTTAAACTCTATGGCATATTCTGTAACTGTGAGTCTGCCCTGAACAAGATGTGCCAGACGAGCTGCAGCGGCGTCCCCGCGCACCGAACGGTCGAAGAGTTTCTCCATTTCCTCCCGAAACTCGTCAAAAGACCAACAGCAAGGATCACTGGCATCCCACACGGCCGTAGCCCGCCTTGCCAACCAGAAGGGTAATCACATACACAACCCGGGTGCGTTCAGAGGCATAGCGGCGGGGCTGGAGGGCAAAAACCAGAGAGCATTGTGAAAGGAAAGCCCGGCAGGAGGCGGGATCGCCATTATATGGAGGTGGAGCTGTAACGTGAGGTTCCGTCTGCGACGGCTGACTGGGCTGGATGGCATCATGACTGACCTGGTCAAGCCGAGAGGAAAGGTCAGTCAAACGGGCAGATAAACCCTCAACCTCTTGAGAAGTGGTAGTGAGGCGAGCCGAGTGTTGTCCTAACCATGAACCCTGCTGGGCGAGCGCCGACCGGATCCTCCGCGGGATCCATCGTGGCAAGTTCGTCCTGTTAGGAACCACAGAAGTCAGGAATCCCAATGCAGAGGGTCTTTAATGATGAACACAAAAATCAGCAGGTATGTATAGGAAATAACACTCTATGTCTTCATGAATATGTGAACTATGTATGGCAAAAACACTCAAGGATATCAGTCAGTATGTATAAGAAATAACACTCAATGTCTTCATGGAAAATGTGAGATGTGTATGGCAAAACTCAATGTCTTCAGACACTCAATGACGAGCAGAAAACACAAGGTGGGCGGGACTCCACGATCCGTTCGGGAAAGTCACAAGAGTGGGAAACACAGCCTCAGCCGTAGGACATCCACTCGCACATCCGAAATCCACAACGATGATATCCTGGGAAAACACAGAGAGATCCTCCTGGCGAAGCAGAGAGAGAGAGAGAGAGACGCTTCGGACTCTTCAGCTGACCAAGCGCTGGACAGCGCACGATCCCGGTCAGCACTAGCCACTGGACGGCGTCCGGTAAACCCGCTGAAGAAGAGTATGCCAGCAGAGATGGTGGGCGTCGACAGATTACAATCCACAACAGAGTGAAAACGGGACAAGGAATCTATGGGGCAAAGGCAGCAGATAACACAGACTTGAATAAGAGACAATAAAGCCAGACAAGACTAGAACTAGCAACGCTAGCGGGCACGAACATACAAAGACGAACTTGCAAAGAACAGAGGAAACGAGGGGAATTTAAATCAAACCGGCTGGGCATGTAATAAGGATCAGGTGTGGGACGCCGGTGAGAAGAGTCGGAGATAATGAGGTCACCAGGTGGAAGGCGCGCACGTGTGGAGCTGTCAAAACATAAACACAACACAACACATGGTGAAACAAAGACAAAGCGGCCAATAAGACCGAAATCATGACACAACGTGGATTGTATGCCTCTCCTCTCTTCCTCCAGACTCTAGGACCCTGATTTCCAAAGGAAATGCAAAATGTACTTTCATCAGATAACATAACTTTGGACCACTCAGCAGCAGTCCAGATGCTAGATGCTTCTGAAGCTGTCTGTTGTTCAAGAGTGGCTTGACATAAGAAATGCGACAGCTGAAACCCATGTCTTGCATACGTCTGTGCGTAGTGGTTCTTGAAGAACTGACTTCAGCTGCAGTCCACTCTTTTGGCGCTTCCATTGCATTCCATTACCCCACGGTTTAGTTTAGTTTGGGTGGGGTCAGCTCACCTCACTTTGGCGTGGTTAGCTTTTCCATCGAGTTTAGGCCCAATCCCATTTCTCTGTCTTACCCCTTCCCCTTACCCCTACCCCTTAGTTTTGCATGTTCACGTGAGAGTAAGAACCAATCGGGATAGCCCTTTCGCTCTCGTGAATGTGCAAAACTAATGGGTAGGGGTAAGGGTAAGGGGTAAGAGAAATGGGATTGGGCCTTAGTATCAATTCGCAGTGGGAGGGATTATAGGAGTGTCGTTATATTTGCGCTGCCTGCTGTGACATCATACAAGTGAGAGCGTCGTTGTATTCCCATACAGTTATTTATTTCTCAGTCCGCCACAAAATTAAAATTGACCACCACAAACAGATGTTTGCACATCGCGTTTATCATACCTCTGTCTCACATGACAGTTTCTGTACAAACACCCGCGGCGTCAGCCGACGGCGCTCCGCAGAGCCTCATTTAGGATGCATTTAAGCATATATAATGCTGACGTGCTCATCGCAAATGTTCCGCCACAAACTGCAAGTCTGGAAAAAACTGTTATGGTTTCACTGATTCTCAACCTGTGGATATTTTTCATCTCTAAATGGGAGTTTGGGAACTTATAGCAGAGCAGATGCCAACATGTTTGCTCGAGACAGCGCAAGCTAGCATTGAGGTAAAGCTAATCTTTTACATTATAGCGATGACATGACGATTCTCTCAGACCAATCAGTGATCTGCAGTGTTTTTGTGTCACGTTTGGTATCAGCTCGGGTCGCTTGGAACCCCAACCGAGGTGGTACGAAAAAAAGTATCAGGTACTACATACTGCAATGGAAAAGCTCCCAAAAGTAAGCTGACCCGACCCAAACTAAACCAAACCGTGGGGTACTATGCAACGGAAAAGCGCCATTTGTGAATCTCCCCCACATTTTTGAATGGGTTTTGTTTGACAATCCTCTCAAGGGTGCGGTTATCCCTATTGCTTGTACACTTTTTTCTACCACATCTTTTCCTTCCCTTCGCCTCTATTAATGTGCTTGGACACAGAGCTCTGTCAACAGCCAGCCTCTTCTACGATGACCTTTTGTGTCTTGCCCTCCTTGTGCAAGGTGTCAATGGTCGTCTTTTGGACAACTGTCAAGTCAGCAGTCTTCCCCATGATTGAGTAGCCTACAGAACTAGACCATTTAAATGCCTTTTTTTACAATATTCTAATTTTCGGAGATACTGAATTTGGTATTTTCCTTAGTTGTCAGTTACAATCATCAAAATTTAAAAAGATAAACATTTTAAATATATCGGTCTGTGTGTAATGAATGAATTTAATATACAAGTTTCACTTTTTTGAATGGAATTAGTCAAATAAATAAACTTTTTCATGATATTCTAATTATATGACCAGCACCTGTATTCACATACATACACTGTAAAAAAAACAATTTGAAAACATTTTTAAGTTTAATCAAGTCATTTTAACTCTATTGACTAGTGATGAGATGCTGTAACTTATAAAGTTGACATGAGTATAGCAAATTCAACTTGATTTAATAAGTTATAACAACTCATCACTTGTCAAGATAATTTAAATTACTTGCAAATCCTAGTTGATTAAACTTAAAAATGTAAGTGTAAAAAGATTTTTTTTACAGTGTACACCTTTACGGATGTTTTGTGTAAATTTTAACCCCAAGTACAGCTTCTATTAAATTGCAGATTTTGCCGCTTTTGATTTTAATAATGCTAATGGCTTTATGGTTTATTGAATGACATTTCACATTTCAAGCAAGTATGCTTCATATTATTAAATAAAGAGTTAGGTGCACGCTCATGTTACAGGAGACTACTGTTTAACTGAGTTTGTGACATTACTGTACAAAGGAGGCAACATTGTGCATTTCTTTCAAAGTGTCTTAAAATTGTTCCAGCTGAGTGAGACTGCCATTTCCGCTTATCCCCCCACCCTCATTTATCCACACAGCAAAATTGTTGTCTTTTATGAGGCTTTCAAATGACGCCCCCACCACAAACATCTATGTGCTGTTATTCCTGTACCCTCCCTTTTAAATCCCTTTCTTTTTCTTCACTCATCAATCATGAATTAGCATATAGACCACTGTACTATAGTCAAAGTGCTATGTCAGATGAAAACTAAAGCCAGCTCATCATATTAAAGGGTGACATGACGGGACTTGTCTTATTTTTCATGATTTCTGTTTCTTTCTTTCTTTCTTTGACAAAACATTCCACTCCTCATGAAACCCTTGCGGTTTCTTTGCTTGCAGAGACATCAGGTTCTGATTTTGTAGGAAGTTGCAGATCTCTAAAGCGTGCATATAATACAACACATATGTCATTCTTTGATATATGTTAAAGAATCAAAGGGAATCATTTTTTATTAAAAACAAATGTTTCAGCAGAGCAGTTCAACTCAGACATTCAAGGATGGACAGATGAGGACAGGACAGGAAGTCTTGCCCTTGCCAAGGTGGTGTGGGTGAGCTCTGGCAGTCATCCTTAGTGTGCTTGGTTCCCGTCTGGTGGGGTGGCCAAGGGAAAAAGTACACATATGGCCACACACACATATACACACACTGAGCTGGTGAAGAGGACGTGGCCTGGACAGCTGCTTGTAGTTGAGACTGTTTGTGTGTGTTTTGTGTAACCTACATACTATTCCCTAGCACACACTTCTCCAGGGTTTGAAAGGTAAAAGTCTGAAAGTTCATATTCATGGGACAACCATCTGAAATTCTTTAATCTGATCGAGGTCAATCAAAACATTCTGTAGTTAAATATTTGTATCTGTTGACCACTGAACTGTATTTCAGATTGCTGTCCCTGGCACCCAATTTTCTGCACTGTGGTAGTTTAAATTTCTTAGATTATTCAGTGCTCATATTATTATATAACAAAACTCATTATTTCAACTCAATTCAGTAATTTGGGTTAATGATGTGATGCCTAAATTTAATTATTATTATTTAATTAAATTATATGTATGTACTCAATTTAAGTTACCATTAGTTATTTGTAATTTTTCTGTATTTTACATAAAATAGGACCTGCCTGACAACATTGAGGTAAACTAAAAGATCCAAAAGATGTTTAAATCCAAAGAAATTCAGAAACAAATGAGAAATAAAGTAATTACGATCGATCAGTCTAAAAAAAGCCATTTCTTAAGCTTTGGGACTTCAGCGAACCACATTAACAGTCAGTATCCCCAAATGGCGAAAACATGGAACACTGGAGAACCTTCTCACGAGTGTCCGACCGACCAAAATTACCCCAAGAGCACAGCGACGACTCATCCAAGAGGTCACAAAAGACCCCACAACAACATCCAAAGAACTGCAGGCCTCGCTTGCCACAGGTAAGGTCAGTGTTCATAACTGCACCATAAAAAAGAGACTGGGCAAAAATGGCCTGCATGGCAGAGTTCCAAGACGAAAACCGCTGCTGAGCCAAAAGATCATAAAGGCTCGTCTCAGTTTTGCCAGAAAACATATTGATGATCCCCAAGACTTTTGGGAAAATACTCTGTCGACTTATCAGACAAAAGAAGGTGTGTGTCCCATTACGTCTGGCATAACAGTAACACAGCATTTCAGAAAAAGAACATTATACCAACAGTAAATATGGTGGTGGTCGTGTGATGGCCTAGGGCTGTTTTGCTGCTTAGGACCTGAAACACTTGCTGTGATAAATGGAACCATGAATTCTGCTGCGTCTACCAAAAAATTATGAGGGACAATGTCCGGCCATCTGTATGTGACCTCAAACTGAAACGAACTTGGGTTCTGGAGCAATGTCAATGATCCAAAACACACCAGCAAGTCCACCTCTGAATGGCTGAAGAAAAACAAAATTAAGACTTTGAAGTGGCCTAGTCAAAGTCCTGACCTGAATTCTACTGAGATGCTGTGGCATGACCTTAAAAAGGCAATTCATGCTCAAAAACCCTCAAATTTGTCCCAAAATTGTATGTGTGTGTGCGGTGAATCTGATTGGCCGAGCCTGGTCAAGTTGTTAAAAATAAAATGGCGGCCAAGAAAGTGTCTGGAGTACAAATTTTATGTAAATAAAGTTATATTTTCACTTTTTACACATTTTAATTGCATTTCTAGCACACTATTAACTTGCAAAATATACAAAATATTTATTGCTGCGACAGTTTTTTTTTGTTTTGTTTTTTTATCGAAACGTCGCAGCAATAAATATTTTGTATATTTTGCAAGTCAATAGTGTGCGGGATATCCTTTATTTTTATGTATGTTTGGAGTTCATTGTCTCTCTATCCAACACACCTATCCAGAACCAACAGGTGTGCGACATTGTTCTTCTAATAGCATTTCTAGCAAAATGTGTGCTAAAGTTTTCAAATACAGAATTAGTTATCATGTAATGTACAGGAAATATATATAAGTCTGTTAACTATATATTATGAAGACAATTCTGAAATTATAGAATAAACTTATGAGCTGATTACTTATAAAAACTCAAAAGAAATGCAAATACGTTTTTTCTAAACACTTATATCACTGAGAACTTTAAAAAAATGAAATAGTTTTAAGATAAATCATAGCTGCACCACATGACATTTTTTAAGGTTACAGTCTGTTCATCTAGAATCTAGATGAACTAAAATAACCTTATTTGAAATTTTAATATAAATTTATGTGTACACACCATTCTTAATGTTTAAAAAATTGCAAAAGATAATAGAAAATTATGTATTTTGAAATTGGCGTGTTGAAAATATACATGGTTGACCCATTTACATGTCTATCTATTTACTGACTTGCATTTAATGTCCCTCCCCAGTATTGGTTTTCACCCTGCTGCTGTATGTCTTTCTATCTCTCACTTACACTAAAGCAGTTAGTGCACTGCCAAATCCAAAAGTCCAGTCCAAGTCTAAAAACACAAAATACTGTAAATTTAGCTTTGTCGTATCCTGTTAGGAACCTGTCCAACTTACATTCACACTTCCACTTTATCCACTTCTGCTTCCAAATCTCCACCTTCTTCTGTTTTCTTCTCTTGTGTTTATATTAAAGGGCTGAACATTCACCTCATCTTTAGGTCCTCCCCTTAACCTTCCCTGTCCTCTGCTCTGTCTTTCCTTTCTGCACTCCAAACAACATCTGGATCTCATTTAGTTTAAAACCAAAACAACATGCAATAGGGGCAGAGTTAAAGAGAAAGAGAGATAGGGAACTGGACAAAGAAACTGGAAAAACATTATCAGAAAAAAAAACACCAACTGGTTTGACAGGAAAAATATTAAGTAATGATTCGAGGAAAATATGCAATCATAATAAGATGAAAGGAAAATATTTTTTTTCTCAGTGGTGTGTGAGGGGGATTTTTTGCTGTGTTTCTCAACTTTCAACATTTAAACAAAACACTTATACTGCTGACAAAAATGTTGAATCTGATCCAGCGTCCTGTAAAACACCAGAGGAAAAAATCTGCAAAAATCAGCAACTGGAGCCATAATTATGGAGAGAGGCTGCTGAAATCAGCAGGAAGACTTTTGTGTGTGTGTGTGTATGAGAGAGAGAGAGAGAGAGAGAGAGAGAGAGAGAGAGAGAGAGAGAGAGAGAGAGAGAAAAGAGAGAGTACTTTCACTGAATAATAACAAACAATTAAGAGAAAACATTTGAATAAAAAAAGTGTGTTTGAATAATTTTCATGTTAATCTGCAATACCGCGATTACTAGACCTACAGTCTTAAAACGAATGTGTTAAAATTACACATCTTGTGTCTAGTTTATGACATGACATCTAGTGTGTTGTCCTTGACTCTCTGTGTTATTTTTGGAACAACACACTATGTGTTGTTTTAATACATCTTGTGTTGTTCCTTTTATTTATATAAACTCAAAATTAACACGAAATGACACATAATGCGTTACAAACAACACATAATGTGTTAAATAGTTTAACACAAAACAATGTGTTAAAATTAAGACATCCAGAATGAGTTCATATAAATAAAAGGGACAACACAAGATGTGTTAAAGTAACACTTAAAGTGTTAAAAAATTAAAGTGTTATTTTGACAAATGTGTTAAAAAATAAAAACTGAAGCCAAAACTTAATTTACTAATTTTAAACTCTATATATGTTTTGATAATCGTTCCGAATCTGATCTCTAACAAAATTCCTTCACAAAAATGCAATTATTTCAGCTATTTGCAAAAAAATTATTTTTAAAGACAAATATTGAAGAGTTTATAGAGAGAGAGAAAATATGGATAGGATAAAAGTTTTTCCCTATGTTTTGTTTGTTTATTTGTTTGAAAGCAGAGGGTCTGTCCTTTTATTTGATATATTTGTATGTTTATATATTTTAGAAGAAAATTTTCTTGGAAGGCATTTTGTGAAACTTTTGTGAAAATCACAAAAAATATTGGCGGGCAACTTTTCAAAAAATGGCTGGCGGCGAATGAGTTAATTACATAAAAAAATATAAATTATTGTTATTATTGTATTAATATATTTTAGATTCTTTACCTGCATTGTTTTAAATGCTAGTTTATTTTCAACCCAGTATTGGGTCAAATGCACATCAGCACAGGGAACAATGTGGATTTTTTTTCCCAGAAAACTTCTTGCATAAAATAGATTCAAGCACTTTCAATTACCTGCATCTATGTATGTATATTTTCAACAACTTCCCAGGGCCTTGAATTATTTCCCCCATTCACAAACTTTCAAGGATTTCAAGGACCCCCTGGGAACCCTGTAAATTGTATTTTTGATGCTGTAAGAGAAAAAGAAAGAAAATAACTCAGTAAGAAACAATCATGTGTAAGTCATAGATTTATTTTGAGGAAGACCTCAGGAAAAACAATGCATGATGGAAACATGCATTGAAGTGGGTAAATACTGTATACAGTAAAACTGTTGCAAGTGCCAGACCAAAATTCCATAAATTCACTACACCCGGCAGCCATTTCCAATGCATCTGGGCAGCTATTTTAGTAATATAAGACAAGATATATCTGCTTAAATGGATAAAAAAATTGCATTCCAATGAACAGTTTTTGAGACCCTGCACTCCTCATCCTCTTCAAAGGGATTAGGACATAGGGATGAGCCTTTCTAAATGGAACGCTGACAAAACAATGCCTGGTAAAGGATGCTAGTAGGAAAAGATCACCAAAAATGAAAATCACCACATAATTTATTCATCTTAGTGTCATGTGAATGTTTTCCTTTCTTCAGACGAACAGATTTAAAGTTATATTAATAATATCCTGGCTCTTCCCAGCTTTACAATGCATTGCATAGTCTCCAGTTTTCTGAATCCCATCCATAATAAAAATATGATCCATAATATGAATTTATATGTCCAAACAGTATGAATGCAGTGGGTTAATATACTGTCTATAATATAATGTCTTTAGAGGTTCACTGGTCTATAAAAGTAATGGGCATGTTGTAGCTAATATAAAATAGAGTCACTTAGCAACACCCTTAATTACTTTCTCAGGCAGGAGACAGTATGGCAACATTTCATCTGGATGTTTATGCACCTTAGAACTCGTTTTATTACAGCATATCTTATTTAAGAAAACATGTGGCCACAGAAAATAATTGAAGTAAATAAGAAATACAAAATGTGTGGATAATGAGAGACAGATTTTTTGTAATTGCATACTATGTGAAAGAATCTTTATCCCATGACTGGAAAAAGAAAGTCAAAAAAACAGTATCTGCCAGGTGCTGTGTTAATAAGTTGGGAAAACACTGCCACCTACTGGAGCGATGGATTATGACAGAAGCATTTTAGATTTATTACTGTATGTTTAAATCAAACAATGGCATTGTTGTAATCATCGGTGATATATTATATATATTATTTGATTGTCTGATAATAGAGCAAGTACCATTTAATGACGTGATGTAAATTGGAGACCACCTTAATTTCAGTAGTCACATGAAAGCGATAAGCAAATCAGCTTACTACCATCTCAGAAATATTGCCAGAATTAGTTGTTTTGTCTCAAGACAGTACTTCATGCTTTCATCACAAGCAGGGTGGATTACTGCAATGGACTCCTTACTGGGATCCCCAAAAAGACCATTAGACAGCTGCAGCTCATACAGAAGATGCAGCCAGAATTCTGACCAGAACCAAAAAATCTGAGCACATCACTCCAGTCCTCAGGTCCTTATACTTACTCGTTTATAAATCACTTCATGGCTTAGGACCCAAATACATGACAGATAGGCTAACTGAATATAAACCTAACAGATTACTCAGATCATTAGGATCCGGTCAGTTAGAAATACCAAGGGTTTACTCAAAACAAGGTTCGTCAGCTTTTAGTTACTATGCCACATCTAGCTGGAATCAGCTTCCAGAAGAGATCAGATGTGCTTCAACAGTAAACACTTTTAAATCTAGATTAAAAACACATCTGTTTAACTCTGTCCCCAAAAGCTGAATTTGTGGTTAGAGTCCCCAGGAACTGTCGAACAGCTGAATTGAGGGTTAGAGTCCCCAAGAGCTGAAATCCTGAAATATTTACTGTAGTGAAGTGTTTATTCTGTTGTGTTATTCTGTTGCATTTACTGAATGAGCACTGTGCTGCTTCCCATTGACTGCACTTTTAACTCAAGTCACTTTTACTCCTGTTTTATTCTTTTATTCTCATTTATCTTTGTTTTAATTGTGATTTTATCGTGTATCTCTTATTTTTACATTTTCTTTTTTCTCTTTTGTATATTGTTTTCTCATTTCTATGTAAAGCACTTTGAATGACCTCGGTGTATGAAATGTGCTATACAAATAACTTGCCTTGCCAAAAAACATGCTAAAACTTTGTAAGCCAAATCCCTTTGGTGTTTTCCTCAATTGTGTAAGTCGTACTGGATAAACATGTTTGCTTAATGCCTTAATATATCATGGTTATAAAAGATTTTTTTCAAAGTACTTTTTTTTTGATTATGTAAGACTTTCTGATGAGCTCACTTTTACTGCCACCGAAATCAATTACATTTCACCAGAATCGAGAATTGTGTAGCTTTCATGTCACACCACCTGTGGATGTGATATAGTGGTTAAGGTCTAGGCTAGCTGGTTGTCAACTGAAACCCCTATTGCACACCAAACAATGCTAACAATAAAAATTATTTGGGAATTCTTTTTCCATTTGAGACTTTGAAACACATGCTAGTGCAACTCTAAGCAAGTGCAATTTATTTGCATGCATATGGGTGTGAACATCTATGTACGGTACAAAAGGTCAAATATTTTTACTTTAGAAGCTAAATGGCTACAGGTCCAGTCACTATAGCATTTGATAAATCCTGGCATACAAAATAATAGACCCGGACCTTGATGGTGATTTCACCAAGTAGGAGGTGATCCTGGATCAACACCATTGTTGGTCCTGGATCATCATTTTAATTAACCAATCAGATTGCAGGATTAGGATTAGTGTGTATGCTAGATTTAGCTTTAGGATTGGTTAGGGGCCGTAAAATCACGGCGACCAACATGGATAGTTGTTTTCACTACCAAAAGGTCTCCTTGTGGTTGTAAAATATGTAATCAGCATTAAATATTGAAATCACAGACCAACTTTATTTTTTGTTCTTTAATAATAAATTGCCTTTAGGTTTCAGCATTAATGATCTCAATTGCTCTTCTTTCTCACTCTGCTCGTTCTTTCTTTTCTGCCATTGCTCCATCCCTTTATCCAGCTCTGCATTCAGATACACTGCTCTTCTCTACACGAGGACAGAAATGTAAAGAAATTATTAACTGTTAATAGTAAGTAAAAGTTTATATTAAAGGGGCCATGACATGAAAATCAGATTTTTTTCATGTTTAAGTGCTATGATTGGGTCCCTAGTGATGCTATCAACCTAGAAAATTTGAAAAAGATCAACCCAGTAACTTAGTTTTGGTAAACCATTCTCTACAAGCACATGAAAAAATAGGTCGTTGAAATTTGGCTCTCCTTATGATGTCATAAGGAGCTCTTATTATAATAATCCAACCCCTTAACCCTCAAGAGTTCCTTTAAAAAACTTCCTTAAGTGTTCCTAAGGCCACAAAATGACACCTTCACAAAAACTGCTCAAACAGAAAAAACAAAAAAACTAAATATTTTCCAAAAAACACATTTGAACCACCATGTGATTATTATTATACCCTGAGATGGGTCAAAGATTGGTAGCAACATTGATTTTCATGCATTGTTATTTTTTGAACAAGGTCAGATTTTATAAAAAACTTCCTTAAGTGTTCCTAAGGCCACAAAATGACACCTTCCCAAAAATTGCTCTAAAAATATCATACGTCAATATTTTTTTTTCATTTTAAACGATGCAGTCTTTTAGAACTACTTCTGCCTGAAACATAGATATCAAATATTAATTAAATTTGTGGAAATTTTAACCCTTTATATGCCTGTTTGCTTACATTAGCCCATGTTTTTTTACAGAAAAAAACAAAAAAAAACAAAATATTTTCCAAAAAATACATTTGAACCACCATGTGATTATTATTATTACTATACCCTGAGATGGGTCAAAGATTGGTAGCAACATTGATTTTCATGCATTGTTATTTTTTGAACAAGGTCAGATTTTATACAAAACTTCCTTAAGTGTTCCTAAGGCCACAAAATGACACCTTCCCAAAAATTGCTCTAAAATATCATGTGTCAATATTTTTTTCCACTTTAAACGATTCAGTCTTTTAGAACTACTTCTGCCTGAAACATACATATGAAATATTAATATAATTTGTGGAAATTTTTACCCTTTACATGCCAGTTTGTTTACATTAACCCATGTTTTTTAACAGAAAAAACAAAAAAACTAAATATTTTCCCCAAAAAAAACATTTGAACTACCATTTGATTATAATTATTATTAGACCCTAGGATGGGTCAAAGATTGGTAGCAACATTGATTTTGATGCATTGTTATTTTTTGAACAGGGTCAGATTTTATACAAAACTCACACTTCCTAAGGCCAAAATGATCCTAAGGCCAAAATGACACCTTCCCAAAAACTGCTCTAAAAATATCATACATCAATAATTTTTTCCACTTTAAACTATTAAATGTTTTAACACTACTTCTTCCTGAAACATGTATGTGAAATATTAATAAAAATTTTGGAAATTTTAACTCTTTAAATGCCAATATGTTAACATTAATCGAACCACAGTGTTTGGCTGAAGTCGTGAAACCTTTTGTGGGACATCGTAGCCCAGATAGTGACCTGCCCTGATTTCTCACTCCAGAGACTGAGGGCTGATTCATTTTTTATCTGTAAACACCGGCCAGAATGAGAAGCCCCACATAAGCCTGCAGTTTCTCTGTCTCTAGATCTCTCCAGTCTATGACTGTCTCCCTTGTAGGTTTGTCATGGCCCCGATATGCTACAGGATTTCCTGCATCAGCATCAATGAAAAGCTTGAAGTCAGGGCACTGATTCGGGCAGTGGCATAGTGTGTGAGCCCTGGGATCAAATCTCTGGCTGCTGGGAAGTAGCGGAGCATTTCCATGTTTGTGGGAGACCAGAATATTTTTCCATATTTGACGTCCATCCTGCCGCCACTTCATCCATCTCCTCTCCGCTCTCACCTTCTGAGAAGTCTTCTGAAGATCCCTCTAATGAATTAGACTCCAGCTGGTCTACTTCCACCTCTGAGGCCTCCGTGTAGACCTCAGAATCCTCGGAGGAAGATGAGGAGCCATCCTCGCTCTTGAAGTGCATGATTATTTCAGGAGCCTTATGTGTGCTGTAATGCCTTGCCATTTTCACTACTTCTGCTATACTGTTCATACTTATAGCAGTGTACTTGCATAAACAACATGAGCGAGAAACAAAATGAACATTGATTTTGTTTTGGTTCTGGCCTCTCATCGTTTTTATTACTGAATTAGTTTATAACGCAGAATGTGCCCTTCAAAAGGGAGAAGAATTTGGATATGTTGAATATGCCCCCCTGCCCCACTCAATACCGACTCCACCCCAACATCACCACCACCCCCTTACCACTCAGACACACTTATTTTACACACACACCAATTTTCAACATTAAAGGTTTATCTTTTCAGCAGCTATGCGGTCCGCAGAAAACAGCAAAAATTGTGACATTTTGATGAATGCATGAAATGGTAAAAAGTAGCGCCACCTGGTGGACAAGTATAAAAATTAAAACTTCAAGGCCAGTAGTTTAAAATGATATATTGACATAAAGGTTTGTATTAGTTTAAGTTAAGATAAATGGGGGGTCAAAAATGGTAGTTATAATGGTTGTCAATGGGGCAGTTTTTGTCCTTAGGAACACATTAGTCGGTTTTTGCGTAGCTTAGCCATTTTAAGCTAATTTAAAAAACTGAAACCAAAATTCTAAAATGTATCAAAAATTATTAACCTTTGGCAAGTTTGGGCAATATTCAACCATCACAGTCAAGATGGTTTAAAAATCAAAATGGCACAAAATGTCCCTAGGAACTCTTAAGGGTTAATCCAACCACAGCACTGCCATTTAGTGCAGAGAGAAAATAATTCACAGAACAATTGAGTTTCAATTTCAACAAACCACCATCATTGTGATCAGTGTTTGCACTTGATCTGCACATGTGCATTTTAGAGGACACACCCAAAACGGCACATTTTTGCACACACCTACAAAGGGGCAATTTTAACATGCTATAATAAATTATTTATATGGTATTTTGAGCTAAAACTTCACACATGTGCTCTGGGGACACCAAAGATGTATTTGACATGTAAAAAAAGTCCTGTGACATGGGCCCTTTAACAAATAAACAAAAAACTGCTGAAAAAAATATTGATTAGAATAACAATAAAAAAATAAATGAAAACAAATTACCGCAAATTCCTCTCTTTGCTTTTGTCTGCGTATCTGTCCTTTCAATGGAGGTGCAGGCCTTCCATCTGAAATGCACCACATAATAAATCTTATTATGCATCAATATTATGCATAAATGCCTAATAAATGCATCATCGTAATAAATTAAACAAAGCACTGCCTGTTTCTGATAGAAAACTGCTGAATACAATAGAAATGGCAGTAAGTCTGGGTTAAACATACTGAAGCACCTTTCAACACCCTAATAAGTATCGACAAGGTGTAAAGGTTCATCACCTGCATAGGACCAGTCAGGAAGATCTGTTAATGGTCCATACTCTGATCCACTACACGCCAAACCATTTCTGCAGACAAAATTATATATATATATATATATATATTTTTTTTTTTTTTTTTAAATAAAGATATAGCATGAAAACACAACAATAATACCCACAAATCAAAACGCAACTGGCGTTGTTAATACAAATGGTAAATTCTAAATTGTAAAGAAAACTTACTCAATTCTCCATTTCTTGCCAGCACGAGTGACACATGTTGAAGAAAACGGGCGAACAGATTGCCTTAAAACTGATGTAAAACATAAAAATTAATTGTTAAGAAAAATGTAGCCTTTACATTTAAGCTGTTAGTTACCATTTGTCACGAGTATCCATTATTAGCACAAAGCAGAAAGCACGCTGTCGTGCTTTAAAAAAACGACTCAACGATCACTCCTGAGCTTAAATAAATACCAAAACATGTCAAGATAAAAAAAAAAACATAAACGTTTTGCGAAATATTGAAAATGGTTTTGCCTCACCTGTAGTACAAAACGACCTCAAGGGTGCTGCCATATTGGATTTGTAACAACTACGGCAAGTCAGAGAGGAAAAATAAAGAAATGCTGTCTTGACTTATTTCAACCAGTAGATGATGCTATAATAACATTAAATATTTGTATACTTTACTTGCTGAATAACCTTTGGAATCAAAACTTGATATTCAACCTAAAGATAAATATAAAATACGAACAACAAACATATAATATAAGAGAGGAATAAGTAAACAAAATAAAAAAAAGATTTTATTAATATAATGTGCCTTATTTCTACCACTAGAGGATGCTGTGATCCCAATAAATACACCAAATGCTTGCCTTATTTACTTATTTACTTTACTCAATTTAGTTTAATAACATGTGTAATCAATACTTCATCTAAGAAAAAAAACGATCGACTAATGTGTATTTTAATTATACAGTGGTCTTTTATCTGATGGTGGATAAACAAGGCTATTATTGTCATGTATTTCGCAGCCACAGAATAACAAAAAATTTAGTAAAAAGAAGAGGAAAAAAACAAGACATGTGGGCGCCTCCAAAGAACCATCTTAACACCTTCCGCTTAATGGCTCTTTCAGCCGCACACATCCCCTTCATTCCTCCTGTGTACCAGCGCGAGCACTGCTGAGTAAACGCCGAAACATTCCCGCGTGCGCTCCCAGACAAGTCCCCACTCGCAGTATAGCGCGCGTCCGTGCATGCGCGCACCCACAAAACCGCAGGAAAAGCAGCAGACAAGACGAGGAAGGGAGGAGGGAGCTCCGGGGTAGGGAAAAAACGAGGTTTTAAACAAAAGAACAGCACTGGGTCTTTCTGGGGTCTCTGTGGGGTTGAATACAGTAACCATACGACAGCAGGTCAGTTGTCACCGGAATTTATGCCACTTGGTAACTATGGAGCAATGAGAGGCATTTTCCGAGAGGGAAGAAAAGAAAAACAGTTATATTGTTGCGCTCGCGAAAAGCACACATGCGGCCGACGCACGCCGTCCCAGGGAACTCTGCGATACTCATCCGCACATTCCATTCCATAGGCACCAATTAGGCCTTAGGGTTGGAAAAATGGCACAGGCAATACGTAAAAATATAAAACCATTTACATTTTTCAGGCTTGTGCTGTTCATTGTAACGTCAATTTAAGTGGAATAAATAACACACAATGTTTCCCCACGATTTGTTGATATAAACATAAGATGAACAATTAGATTCATAAGACATCTGGCAGATTAAACAACATTTGACTCTTCTTTGCGCTTTATTGTCTAACATTCTGAATATTTATTTATTCAAGCCACTTTTTATTTAAAGTGATTTCGCTATTTTAATAAAATAATAAAGTCGTTAGTGCGATTATGTTAAAGTTGTTTGCATAAGTCTACTTCAAACACTCGGCTAAACCAATGGGCACAGTCTGTTTAAGAAGTTGGTCTGTGTGACGAAATAGCTAGGATGCTATTCATGCGCGCGCGGTGCCCGGGGGAAAGGTGTTCCGGTCGGGAAAAAATCCACAGAGGAAGAAGAAAGGGGGAGGTAGGAATTTTTTTGGAAGGAAAGAAAGAAACTGTACGGTAAAGATTTTGCTGCACTTTTCCGGCGTAGAGTGCGAAGTGCGCATTGCTCTATGCGAGTATGTTTGGGTGAGTGAGTGATACGCGAACTTTTTTCCGACCTGTTGCAGTTGCTTTTTGTTACGCGCATTTGAGAGACTTCCACAAATTTGAGGAATAATGGTCATTTTCTTCCAAACCGGACTGGGTGCGCTACACTTTGATCTGCCGTGTACTCTTTTCGTGAGGAACAAACGCTTTTAAATAACCGGAAACTGACTTGAAAGCTATTATCAACACAGAAAACGTTTTCAACTCGACTTTTTTGAAAGCCGCTAACTGAGGCAGAAAGAGACGCCGTGCTATATCCCCTAACCTGTGTGTTTAACCTCAACACAGTCAAAGGAAACGTGGATCACACTGGACTTTATTCAGTATTCAAACACTGTTTAATTTAACCACCACCAGCAACGCCGCTTTGATAAATCAACTGAAACAAAGAACCGAGTGGTATTTATAAGACTTGCAAGTGAATCCGTGTAACTTAGTGGCAGCGGTGGTTTAATTTTATGGATGAGACTGGCAGACGTATTGTTTAAATGTAGTTTTCAGCTCTGCGAGTGTGTTTGAAGTATTTAAAGACTCTTTCAACCCATAATTTTTCATTTATTTGTTGCTTAATACATGACCGAATTGACCGCAAACAAATGGATGAACATGCTTATGTTCACGCGCACGTCCAGAGGTTTCTTCAAATGCAAACAGTTTGGAGACAAATAGCTTCTCTTCTAGTCTGACTAGACATGTAGCCTGCAAAAAAATGTCATAGTGTTTTTATTTATCTTCCAAGTTCAATATTTATTTGTTGTTCAGTTTTAACAGGTAGTTGTTTGTAATTTAGTTGTTGTTGTTGTTGCTTTGTTTGGATGTAAAATTCACATATCTCTTGGTCTCTTATGTCACCTGCTGTTAAAACACTTGAATTATGTTTGTGTCCACACTGTATTTCACCGTATTTATGGAGTACGTTATTTAAACTGTACTGGTTTTCAGGTGGCATTTAAGAGAAAATCGATTTGTATTTAAATTTTATGCTGTAGTTGAGGCGTGTATTAAAACGCAATGGATCGAATTGGCAGCAAACTGAAGCAAAAGCTGAAACTGACTGACTCTGCAAGTGTCAAGTTTAGCAAAAAGAAAAATGAGTTGGCTAATGCAAATAACAACAGTAATAGTAACAATGCCAGTAATGGGACTGTGACAAAGATCAACCCCCCTGTGAGCACGTCGACTCCGTTCCCCCTCTCGTGCTCCTCCTCTGGGGAGGTTTGTGGACAGTCAGGTGGAAGACCTGGCAAAGTGGCCACATCTCAGCGACCAACACCTTCAAATACCACCTCAGCACCTGTACCTGAGGAATGTGGGCCTGGGATCGAACATCACCCCTCTACTCTCGCTCCACTGCGGCGCCGGTCGCCCCAGCAACGAGCATCATGCTACCTGCCTGAAACGATGGAGGGCCGTGGTACTTGTGACCTGTTGAGGCGAGGTGAGTCACCCAGAGGTGAATGTGACCCACTGGGCGCGTACAGCCCAAATTCTCGCGCAGCCTTGAACCAGCGGCGTTACTCGCTCGAGCTCCAGCAGCTTGTCCGCCGTCAACAGCTTCTCGCCCAGCCTCCTCCGCTGTCATCCGTGCCACCTCCGTACCCCACGCACAGCACAGCTGCCCGCTCAGCTGCCACAGATCCAAGCTTCCTACCTGAACTAGAGCGTCATAAACGCTTTTCTCTGCAGGAAGCTCTTTTCTACAAGCGTCTGAGCTCTGGCGGTGAACCCTGGGACAGTGGACGACCTGCTTCCCTCTCTCACCCCCCTCAGAGGACCTATGATAGCGGAGTAGGCGGATTCTTGTTCCCCCCAGGCCCAGCGTTGAGCCCCTGCTCCTCTTTCAGCCTACAGGAGTCTGTGTTGGCCAGTCCTCGCTCTAGTTTTGCTAGCAGTACTGCTAGCGGAGGAGGTGGAGGTGGTGGAAGCCCAATGGGAAGTCGCTGCAGCAGTAACCGGACAAGCGGCATCAGCTTGGGCTATGACACTCGTCACACACCTGGGCCTGCCCAGCATCTCTCCTCCACCCAACTAGGAGGCCCCATTTCGTGTCAAGTGTACCCCGTACTGGCATCTGGGAAGACGGGAGCGCCCCCTATGGAGGTGTGGAGGGACTATCTTGATGGGGTGTCAGAAGTCGTACATGACAGTCGTCACTCATATCCACCTGCATTGAGCACACATACTGCAACCTACCACCGCGCAGAACCGGAATGGGGGGGTTCGGACATGCGAGGATCAGGAGGTGATGGCGAGAGAGCCAGACACTCTGACCTGCCAGGACCCCGCTATCAGCAGGAGCTCACCCGCCTGCTATTGAGAGATGTCCTGGAAGGAGAAGTTCGGCTCGAAGGTCTGACCTTAAAAGAAAAGCCAGTATCTACCACCTCTGCACCTGCACCAGCCTCCGCTGGAGTGCAAGGGCAGTCCGTGGACGAACAGATGCCTGGGAGGGAGTCATCAGTATCTCTGGACAGACAGGAATACTTTGGTGAGATCACTAACTCCTTCAATTTCGCTAGTTCTAATGTGGTTGTGACTAATGATGCTCCCTGGCAATAAGTGCATATGTGTGGTGTGATTTGATGAGATGAAAACTGCTTCAGACCTGCTAAAACTTGCAGGAGCTTCCACTGGGAAACAAAAAGCAGTTTAAAGATCCTGCCTTCGTCAGATGATAAGTTCAAAGAATTCAAAAATACATACTAGCCCTTCTTTTGAGCCCGTTTCTCTAACTAACCATAATAACTAACTCGCATGCTGCTGTGCAAGTGTATACACACACACATATACCCCTCCACCCAGTGCTACATTGAGTTCAGGACAGACTGCGCAGTCAAAAATATCTACCTAGAGCAAGCATAGTGATTATGCATGACCCCAAATTACAGGCTGTGTGATGTTGGTCATACCAAAGAGCTGTGAGCAATACAGTAGGACAGAGGCTCGGTTAAAAAAGGAGGGTGCTGCTTTCTGTATGTGTGTGTGTGTGTGTGTATATATGTAAGCGTTCCTGGCTTTTGACCAGGCACAGTTTGAGGGTGTGTTCATGTGTGTTAGCGTGCACTAGCGTGTGCTGGCGTGTGCTTGTTCAGCTCAGGTATTTGAGTCCTGAGGGAAGGCTCTCTCAAACATTCAATTCAGAGGCTTGGGTGTGTATTTGTGCCTGCTCTGTGTGTGTATGTTACGTTTTTTTTTTTTTTTTTTTTTTACGACACGGAAAACTCCCTGTTGTCTGTAAAGCACCTGTGTAAAGCTTAAGACATTACCTCATTCTGACACATTACTATAAACCTCTGATTCTTGTATTTAACAGGCTGTTGGGTTCCTTTTCTTGAATAATGAAAGGGTAGTTAGGTTCAGATCAGATTTATTAGCATGTTTACCATTACGAACCCCCCAAAAATGAACCCACTGCCAGTTATTCTGAAGAAGGAATGCACGGGCGTACTGCATCGACATGCATTTGAGTCCAGACAGATCTGTTGCCTTATTTTGTGTAATTGGTATGATTAGGTAATGACCTCAGTGCCCAAGATTATCCATCTGTGAGGGGTGTGTGTGAGAAGAATGACTCGAAATAGTGCTATTTGTTTAAAGTGTATTCAAACTGTGTTTGTGGTCGTACCCTTGCTTTCAGGTACATGTGTGAAGTGCGGCAAAGGTGTTTATGGTGCAGATAATGCCTGCCAGGCTCTGAACAGCCTGTATCACACACGCTGCTTCATATGCGTTTCTTGTGGTGAGTTTTTTTAGTCCTCAATAATCAATAAATAGCCCAAACATGCATGCATGCATGCTGTCTTATGCCTTACTAATTAATTTAATGCCGTTTACCTATAGGACGAACTCTGAGAAACAAGGACTTTTATAACGTCAATGGCTCAGTTTACTGTAAAGAGGACTACATGGTAAGGATGACCTTTTTGCTAAAAAGTTTATTTTGACTTTGACTATGTGGACTTATATTTAAAGAATGCCATGTGTAGCCACTTTGCTATTTCATTGAGGTTGATGAGTCATGACAAATTTTCCCTGTTTCTCTCTGTTGCAATGATTCTTTTGTAAGCAAACCATTTTCTATTTATAATGTTAAAAATACAGTTGCCACAAATAGTGTTCAGACTCTTTAATAAACCACACTTAAAAATGTATAAATATGATAAATGTTACACTTTTTAATTTATAATTTAATGGGGTCATGTAATGAGATTTTTTTTAAGATGTAAAATAAGTCTTTGGTGTCACCATAGTGCGTATGTAAAGTATTAGCTCAAAATACCATATAGATAATTTATTAAAGTCGCAATGAAATTGAAATGAAAAACTATATATGTATTTTTAATAGTGTGGTATTATTAACAAATGACTTATCTGTGAGCTTCATTATTTTTTAAAAATTCGTGTGTGCTCATAATCTTTAATCAAAAATGCAAATCTCCTCCCCTCCTCAAAACGATCTCTCTTCACTTCCGGTCAAAAGTATGGCAGGTGGACGGGGTCCGGGAGAAGATCGCAGTGATTAGCAATTAGCAACACGACCCAACTTCAAACGATCCAATCAGATCTCGATGGACAAATTCAAATCCAGCCCTGCCTTATTTCATCTCAAAAGCCGTTTCATTCGGATATACGTCACCACGGGGAAAATAAGGCAATCGCTACTTCCGTTTCATGGCGACTTTAAAGCATATTAGAATTGCCACTTTGCAGGTCCGAGCAAAAATTGCTGTTTTTGGGTGTGTCCTTTAAATTCAAATGAGCTGATGAAATGCAAACACTGATCACAATGATGTTGTTTTGTTAAAATTGAAACTCAATTGGGCTGTCAATTATTTTTTTTCTCTCTGCACTAAATGGAAGTACTGGGTTGGATAGTGCCGATTTAAGAGATTGGCTGTAATTATGCACCTGGTTGCCAGTAACTTACTGTAGAAGATAAAGACTTCTAAATTTTTTTATGTTTTTTTAACTTTGAACAAACTGTTTCCAGTAAATAACACAAATGTAAAATCTACAGTAAGTTACTGGCAGCTATTTGCAAGTAATACTGTAATTTCTACAGAATTTTTTTTACAGTGTAGATATGCTGTTAAAAGTAATTTGACACATTCTGGTTGGCAAACTAAATTGTGTTATGAAGAGACCATTTGGTTATGTGTGATAAGGGAAATGAAAGAAAAAACTTTGGTAAAAATGGGGACAGTTCACCCAAAAATGAAAATTGTCGTCATTTTCACACTCTTATGTTGCTACAAATGTGTATAAATGTCTTTGTTCTGATGAACACAAAGGAAGATATTTTAAGTAATGTTTGTAATCAAACCAATCATGAGTCATAGTAGGAAAAAGAATACTATGGAAGTGAATGGGGCTCATAAACAGTTTGGTTCTTCCTTTGTGTTCTCCAGAACTAAGAAATTTATACAGGTCAGGTTTGTAACAACATGAGAGTGAGTAAATGATGACAGATTTTTCATTTTTGTGTAAACTATCCCTTTAAACGTGCCTTAAGCTGGGAGTATAGTCTCCTTTTAACGTGTACGAAAACGTATGCAAACGGTCGAACGCACAGCAAAGTGTAGTTTATTTGACTTGTATGTGTTCGGCAAATGCACAGTGTACAAGGCAGTGCATCTCCTGGGCAACATACCACATTCTACTGTACACGCATGTGTGACATACGCGTGGAATGTATGCAGTTTCAAAAATTCGGCAGTGCGTGTACTGTACACGAGCACTCTTCTGATGACAAAAATTGCTTCACACTCACAGTACAAGGGGACCCGCGTACATATAACAATTTTTATATACTTCGGCCTTTAAGTGCCCAAATACGTTTTGGGCCAACTGTATATAATAATCGCATTTGATCATGTTCATATACCTTTAATATCTTTATTACAGTTCTCAGGCTTTCAGGAGGCAGCTGAAAAGTGCAGCGTTTGTGGTCACCTCATCTTGGAGCAGGTGTGTAGTCTCAATTCTTGTTAGTGTATGTATACTGAATGGGTCAGGATGTTGACACCTCAATATTTACTGTTTAATTCAGATTCTGCAGGCTTTAGGGAACTCGTATCACCCAGGATGTTTCCGCTGTACAGTCTGCTCGAAGGCATTGGATGGAGTGCCATTCACAGTGGACTACCTCAACAATGTCTACTGCGTTTCTGACTACAACAGGTTGGTTTGATCAAGGTTATGAATAATGTGAGCACAATGGTATAAAATTAAGAAATGCTGCAAAACTCTTGATGAAAAGGTAAAGTGAGATTGTATTAGTCAACAAGTGTGTTACACACAACTCACAAAGCCGACATATTACCATAAAACATCCTAAATAAAGAAATATTTTGAGTGGGTATGCATTAAAAACTAATGCCTATTGTTATTTATTACTGATTTATTTTGCCTTTCCTTTAACTCCCCAAAAATGTAAAATACAGTCTAGAAGTTTTTGTGTTTGTGTTGTGATCGAAGACACTACGGAGCGGTTTCCTGGACAGGGTTTATCCTCATCCCAGACTTAAATGAATGATAATTTAAAAACACCTAAACATATATCAGTGCCAAAATGCACACCGGTATTGTTTTTAAAGGTTCCTTTAAAACCCTGTGTGGGAAACCGCCTCTAAAGGTATAAAGACTTACATTTTTACTGTTGATGTGGATTACATAATTTTATTTCTGGTCCTTAGAACGTTTGCCCCCAAGTGCGCTGCCTGTTTACAGCCCATCTTGCCTACTGAGGTAAGAGATTTCCTAGTTTTTTTCTCTGCCGAATGATAGATTAAGGGAACGCTCTGAAGGGATTTTGACCGTGCTTTTTTCATGTGTGTTCCAGGGCAGCGAGGAGATCCTCAGGGTGGTGTCTATGAACAAGGATTATCACTTTGAGTGTTATCACTGTGAGGTAGGCATTACAGCAGGTGGTTGTATCAGAATCATTATAGTTACTTGGGAGTTTAGTTTGTTTCGTTTCAGATAGGACCATATCTTCATGTTTTGTTTAGGGAAAAGAATGTGGTATCACACAGGGTTGTAATCTCTGCAATCCTCCCTTCCTTTCTTTCTTTAGGAGTGTGGGAAGCAACTCTCCGATGAGCCTGGATCTCAGTGCTTCCCGCTGGAGTCCCACCTCCTCTGCCACTCTTGTCACATGACCAGGGTGTGCCACCACACATAACCTTCTCCTTCACAATACCCACTGAATTGATGTGGCTGACCAACATAAACTACTTCGTACTGTCGCATGCACGCAAGCGACCACTGAATAATGTTGTTTTTTCTAATGTTTCTCTCTTCTATGCCAGGTCCATTTTTAAAATAGCGTGAGGGGGAAAGTTTTTGTTTAAATCTTACTGAGTTTTGAGACTTGAGGTCATAGTACATTTCAAGTGCAAATCCCACCACCAAGACAATATCGCCCTCTGGTGGTGGGAAATGCACAAACAGAATCCTGCTGAACAAATTTTTTACAATTTAAGATTATTGCCTGCTTACTACATTACTAGGGGAGTTAAGTTATTACAGAACACTACTGTTTTACTCCCATGTCTACTGTTTGCTGTAGGGAAAAACAAGGGACTTTCTTTGCTTAACATTTTTCTATATTTAATAACACTAGCAAAGATTTTGCACTTAAACATGTTTACCTATTAAGAGATTCTTTTTTTAAATAAATGATTGCAAAAGATTAAAAACATTCCTGTATCTGTTGTAATAAAGTATCTGCTTTCTCTGTGCTTGTGTTGCTTTCTTGTATAATCTACTAATAATTAATACGTGGCTGATTACCAGACATAAAAAAAATCTTATTTGTGGGGCATTTTTTCACAGAATGGTCACTATTGGCTTAAAAATAATTTTTCTCCATGTTTCCATCATGATTTTATGCGCATTTTGAAGTATCGCATAAGAAACGAGTGAAAGAAAACGCCAATTTCGATTAAAAATGGCTGCATCAAGTGTAAAATAAAGTGTAAATGCGAATAATGGGAGATGGAAATGCATTTGACGAATTAATTCTGACGTATTGTTAGCGAACATCACCCACGTGACTGATCGTCTAGCTGTTTCCACTCGAGTTGTCTTTACCATATACTGAGTTCGACGTCGTCCTTGCTGCTAATGCCACAATAAAAAATGCTGCATTTCTTCTCTGTGCACAGCATTCAGTTTGGCATTTACAAGCTGCACTGCTAATACATGAATAACTTTCCCCATCGTGACTACATGTAGTCCTGCATCCATTTTCCACGCACCTTGTTTTGTTTACTGTTGGTTACTAGGATACCACTAATAACGTCATTCGCTCAAACAACCTGATGGAAACGCACCGAATTTTGAAAAGATTTGCTTCAGCTTCTGTCAACTGGTATTTATTTGATTTACTTCAATTTAGCTGGGTTTCCGTCACGCTGATTTTATGCTCATTTTTGAAGTATCGCTTAAGAAACGAGTGATGGAAACGCCAACTTTAATTCGCAAATAAGTTTTATGCTCGCCAAAGGTGTTTTTTATTTATGCGATAAAGAGTAAATGCGAAAAAAACTGGGAAATGGAAATTTGCCGAATCAATTCTGACGTAACATTAGCGAACATGATACAATGTCATTGCTGCTAGTGCCTTCATCAAAAATGCTGCATTCATTCTCGGTCGGTGCACATCATTCAGTTTGACAATTACAATCTGCAATAATAAATTAATTACTTTCCCCATCGTGACTACATGCAGTCCTGTCTCCATTATCCACGCATACTTTGTTTTGTTTACTCTTGGTTACTAGGATACCAATAGGCATAGCACCGTCATTCGCTCAAAACAATTTGATGGAAACCCACCTATTTCGCATTTCCTTGTTCGCATTCCCTGCGAATTCGAAAAGATTTGCTCCACGTTTGGATGAAAACCCAGCTTGTGTCAACTAGTAGGCTATTTATTCGGTTTATGTACATTAAGCTTGGTTTCCATCACCCTGATTTAATGCTAATTTTGAAGTATCGCTTAAGAAACGAGTGATGGAAACGCCAATTTAATTTGCAAACATGTTTTATGCTCGCTTAAGGTCGTTTTTGATTTATGCGAAAAAGAGTAAATGGGAAAAAAGATGGATGATGAAAGCGCATTTGCCGAAAAAATTCTGACGTACCATTAGCGAACATTAAACTCGTTGCAAGGTCCTTGCTACATTCCTTCTCTATGCACAGCATTCGGTGTGGCAATTACAAGCTGCACTGCTAATAAAATAATAACTTGCCTCATCGTGACTACATGCAGTCCCGTTTCCATTTTCCACGTGTACCTTGTTTTGTTTACTTGTTGGTTACTAGGATACCAATAGGCATAGCACCGTCATTCGCTCAAACAATTTGATGGAAACGCAGCTAATTCGCATTTCTTTGTCTTTCTTTTGCGTATTTCGAAAAGATTTGCTTCACGTTTGGATAAAAACCCAGCTTGTTTTAACTAGTAGGCCTATTTATTCTATTTACTTCAATTTAGCTTGGTTTCCATTACCGTGATTTTATGCTCATTTTAAAGTATCGCTTGTGAATCGAGTGATGTAAACGCCAATTTATTTGCAAATAAGTTTTATGTTTGCTTAAGGTTTTTTTTGATTTATGCGAAAAAGAATAAATGCGATAAAGGATGTGATATGGAAACGCATTTGCCGAATAAATTCTGACGTAACATTAGCGAACATTAAACTTAATGCCATTGCTGCTATAGTGCCTTCATCAAAAATGCTGCATTCCTCTGTGCACAGCGTTCAGTTTGGCAATTACAGGGTGCACTGCTAATAAATTAATTACTTGCCCCATCATGACTACATGCCGTCCTGTCTCAATTTTCCACGCGTACCTTGTTTTGTTTACTGTTGGTTACTAGGATACTAATAGGCATAACACCGTCATTCGCTCAAACAATTTGATGGAAACGCACCTAATTCTTATTTTGCGTATTTCGAAAAGATTTGCTTTACGTTTGAATAAAAATCTAGCTTGTGTCAACCAAGCCTATATATTCTATTTACTTCAATTTAGCTTAATTTCCATTACCGTGATTTTATGCTCATTTTGAAGTATCGCTTAAAAAACGAGTGATGAAAATTCAAAATTTTATTTGCAAATAAGTTTTATGCTCGCTTAAGGTGTTTTTTGATTTATGCGATATAGAGTAAATGCGAAGAAATTTGGGATATGGAAACGCATTTGCCATATAAATTCTGACGTAACATTAGCGAACATTAAAACTCGTCGCAATGTCACTGCTGCATTCCTTCTCTATGCACAGCATTCAGTTCGGCAATTACAAGCTGCACTGCTAATAAATTAATAACTTGCCCCATCGTGATACATGCAGTCCTGTCTCCATTTTCCACGCGAACCTTGTTTTGTTTACTGTTGGTTACTAGGATACCAATACCATCGTCATTCGCTCAAACAACTTGATGGAAACGCACCCAATTCGCATTTCTTTGTTTTTCTTTTTTTTTGCGAATTTCGAAAAGATTCGCTTCACGTTTTGGATGCAAACCCAGCTAGTGAAACGCCAAATTGAATTCGCAAAAGTTTTTATGCTAGCTTGAGATAGTTTTTGATTTATACAAAAAGAGTAAATGACTGAAAAGAAAAATTGACTGCTCGTCTAGCTGACGTTATTTTTCCCATATATGACGCTCAACGTCACCGTAATGCCTTTGCTGCTAGTGCCTGCATTTCTTCTCCTGTGCACAGCATCCAGTTTGGCAATTACAAGCTGCAGTGCTAGTAAATTTATAACTTGCCCAACCGTAAACTAAATTAAATAAGCATGCCTTGTTTTGTTTACTGTTGGTTACTAGGTTACCAATACCACAGTCATTCTCTGGAACAACTTTGTAGAAACGCACCTAATTATCATTTTTCCCCTTAAATTTGCGAATTTTGGAAAAACCAATGCTGCACTTAACGTTTAGATGCAAACTTTGACAACCTTTCAAAAGCATTGAAACACAAAAGCAACATGTCCTTAAGCATTTTATTTATTCTTTGTACACTGATAAAGAAAATTATCCAAAACGAGAATCTTTTGCAATTTACCTTCAAAACTAAAACATTAAGATTTAAAATAATATTAAAAGGCCTCTTGCCATTTTCTCTATAAAGGTTAATTTATGCATGTCAGATAGACAGAGAAGACGAGTAAACAACTTCATAACTCCAGGGTAAGAGAACAGACAGGGGTAGAGGGACCATCAGCTCTCTTACATACGTGTCCTCTACATGGATTTCTGGACATCAGTAGTCATTAAATAATTTCAGATCTTCTGAAAAACGTCTGAGTTCGGTGTCGACAGCAGGACTGGCTCAATTCAGAAAAAGTGGCCAAAACATTTGGGTAGGGAACGTCCCACCAATCAAGAAAATAATTTAATTTGGACAAAGTGGACGAACGGAAATATAAAAATATCATGCTAACGCCAAATAACTTCCAAGTTCCTTAATTACACACTGTATTAACTATCCAACAACCTTAAGTAGCACAAATTAAACTATAAACAAATTGACTCTGGGGTGGAGAGGAGTCTAAATATATTGATTCACGTAGTCTTGGTTTTGTGTATGTTTGTAAATATACTCTGTTCTGTCTAAGATGATGTTAATTTGTTTTTAAAATAAACAGGAGATTCACCCGCCTCTTCTATACGTTTAGCTCTGAGGTTTCAAACGCAGTACTTCAAAAACTGAATGTTCTCCCTAAAACAGCACTGCTGTCCAGCAGATGGTGTTAAAGGGTTAACTCACCCAAAAATGAAATTTGTCACCATTTACTCACCCCATATAAAACAACACAAAAGGATTTTTGATGAATGTTGCTCATTTTCAACAATTCAAAGTCTCGAAGTTTTGAAACTATATGAGAGCGAGTAAACTATGACGCATTTTTCATTGTTCCATGAACTATTCCATTAATATGTGACATGATTGAGACTGTGCTAAGAAGTGAGAGTTTTTATAGATCGTAGTACTGTTGTGGAAAATTAAATGAAAGTTTACGTATCATTCATTAATCATCCGTTGAAGCGGTCAACTTTACTGACAAATCTGAGCTCTCTCACACGCTTGCACTCTCTCATACACACATTACAGAACACATAGATACAAACTCAACGGCGTCTGTCTCTAGAAGTATTGCTACGGCTCCGAGAGTGTCTGCTGCCCCCTGCAGTTCTGGAGTCATTAGCTCTGTTCCTTCTTTGGGCATCTCTCCTTTTATCTCCCTCCCTAACACTTTCTCTCTCTCTTTCTTTACCCCTGTCTCTCTGTCCCTCATCGGAACGTCCCACAACACCATCTCCTCCCCCTGTGGGCCCTCCATCCCTGTCACGGACTTTTGCTCTTTCTCTCCGTTCTTCGCGTTTTTTGTCCTCTTCCTCCTCAAGTTCCTTTCTCCTCTTCTCTCGTTCCTTTATGCGCTCGGCACGTTCTAGAGCTCTTTGTGTCACCTGGAAAGTAACAGGAAGGTTAAAATGAGTACAAAAAGAATTATGGGATTGTTTGTCTGTTACTGTGTGTTTGTGACATACTGACCTGCTCCTCTGTGAGGGGTAACCAGTATATACACGGAGCTGCTTTAGTTTTAAGGAACAGATCATCAAGAAGTTTTGCTGGAGGCTCATCTGGTTTATCTGTGGAGTGAGTGGTTGCAGTTGATAAAAAATAAACGAAGAAAGAAAATTGTGAAAGACTAAAAAAACATTTCTCACCTTTCTTTTCAGTTTTTTTCTCTTTGCTTTTCCCTCTCTCTCTGCGCCGTCGGTCCCTCGATCGTGATCTTCTCTTTCCATCTTTTTCCTCTTTCCCGAAATCCTTCACCTTATCCCGATCCCACTCCCGCTCAGAACGAGTCCTCTCTCTTCTCTCCATTGCTCTTTCTCTTTCTGCCCACTGGTCTTTCACAGCCACAGCACCTCCATCTCGATTTCTTTCACGTTCCCTCTCCTTCTCGCGATGTGTGGGCATAGCTGGGGGAGGAGCGACGGGGCGGTTCAAGGTTCCTGAGGCTTGAGGGTCATTACCATCACCTGCACGGTCACTGGGCAAGAGACCTTTATGGAAGTCCAACTAAAGAGAAAATGAAACGCATAGAAATGAGAAGTGTGCACAGCTTAATTACAAGAGAACAGGAAATGATGATGGGTAAAAAACTGTGTCTGAAAATCTGAAAAATTGTTTGGACCTCATTCTGCTCACAGAAATCCACCCGTAGTACTTTGGGATTACTGGTGGGCCATTTCACACCATGCAGTGCTTCTCGGGTGACCACTGCTTCCTCTGTAGTGGAGTACTAAGAGAGAAAAGACGGACATTTAAAAGTGGCACAAAATGTTTGAGGTGGCAAATGTAAAATACAAAAAAAAAAAAAAAAAGAGACTTTAGGGCTGTTCACACTGTGCTTAAACCCTGGTTATCTTCATTTTATTCTCCACCTACTTCCAACCTGAGGGAAAGGAGTGTGTCATGCATAATTTAGAAGTGAAGTGCTCATAGTTCGCCGTAGGTCCTACAGCATAGCCTCAATGCCGTAGGCTACATCAGTGGTTCTCAAACTGGGGTCCGGGGCCCCTATGTAATTAAACATGAAAAAAATAAGCCAACTAACCAACAGCACTACTATGTATAATTTATTATGTTTTGTTTAATTAAAATGTTACATTTTAGAACGGTTTTTGTCCTACATTTTTATTTTGGGGGGCCGCGAAGGAATGCACCTTACACAAGGGGGGCCGCACGCTGAAAAGGTTTGAGAACCACTGGGCTACATGTTGGTTTTCATTCATACTGATTCAGCCAGAGAGTAGCAGGTTGGCCAGTAAACCCACAAAAAAAGCATCAGCAGCTTGTTTTGTATGATTTAAGTATTGTTTACACTAGATGCTTCCACAGGAGCACGATGTGTGCACGGCAAAAATTACGTCAACGTGGAGTGGCCTCATTTTGCATGGAGGTGTGAACGGCAATTTTTGTAACCATCCATGTGTCTCTGCATTCTAAATTGATCGACTTTGAGGCAATTCTAGCCAAGCAGGCGAGCATGTGACATATCTCTTTGATCAATTTATGCAAATACCAACTATCTGACACTTCAAGTATAGTAACTTTGCTATTTAAAACACAAATTCTTTTACATGTGATTCAAAATGATCGGCTTATATTTGTATTGAATGTACCACTATGAGAGGAATAAAATACAAATCTTGAGATTTCTGTATTGTTTGTTTAGTAATCACATTAATGAAATAATAATGTTTAATAAAGACATATTGAAGAGCAGTAAGGTAAATAGGCAGTGACTTTTGTTGCAGTTTGAGTTAAATCACTTCTCAACTTGGCCCATCAAGTACTATCCGGACGGGATTAGTTTTATATAGGGAGGTGGGGTAAAGCATTTTTTATAAGAGCTTCTCAGTGATTTTAGTCCTGTCTGAATGCTCCATGTCAGTAATCATTACGGACAATGTCAGTAAAGATTAGGGCGACTTTAACCTTCTGTAAAAAGGTCTGGAGAAATTACCTCAGGTAATACTAATCCAGTGTGAATAGACCAGCTGTAAATATCAGGCATGTGATTGGCTAAGGACAAAAAAGCAGGAAAATATATTGAGACCCCCCCACACACGCCAATCAAACTGGTGGCGGATCTATACGGATAGTAAAGTAGGACCCATAACAACTTATTTGAACAAAAAAACACATTTTAATTTATTTTACAGCTAGATGTGCAACATGCAACTTTTTTGTACAGTATGACACATAACAACTTATTTGGTGGATGTGTAGCAGTGGGAATCAAAAGCAAGTGTCTTGTCCACTGCTCCATCCCCACCTCTCTCTATATCAACAACCATGATAAAAAAATATGTTTTAACTTATTTTTGTTTTGCATTTTTACACAACTTTAACAGCTAAATGTGCAACATGCAAATGTTCATGTCAAAAGAAGGCCTATTTTGCCGACATCCAAATAAAATGTAGGCAATGGCTTATAAAGAACTAAAGGCATGGCTACTTTTAATTTGATACTTTAAGTACATTTCCAAGCCTGTACTTTGATACTTTTACTTGAGTAAAGAAGTTAAATCAGTACTTCTATTTTTACCAGAGTATTTTTTTTTAATACAAATATCTGTAAAATGTGCTACACAGGACCATTAGTTATAATAAAGTGTCTTAAAGGTCTCTTTTTCTAATTTTAGACCCCTGTAGATGAGTAACTTTGTTAGCTGTTAGACATGAACAATAGAAGGTTGACACTAATAAATAGAAGTAATTGTACAAAAAAGTGCAGGTGCTATTTATTTTAATCAAACTGGTCAACCTTAAAACTTTAAACACACGAAACCTTTGAAACAAACGATGATACAGAGGCCGTTTCTCAATCCTAAGTCTGCAGCCTTCCGGAGGTCGCATTTCTAAGCTGCATACGTCATCAAGACTCATCAAGAGTCACAATATTAACAATAATGAAGTTTACTATTATTCTTAGTTAATCGTAAATTGTTGTTATATGTTTATCAGGGCTTGACATTAACTTTTTGAGGAACTTGTCCTTCGGACAAGTAAATTTGTGTTTCACTTGTCCATGCACAAAAGTCACTTGTCCGGGTAAAGATTTATAATATAATGTATTTTTTGTGTTTTGCTAATCAGTGGCGGAGCAAGGGATTTTTCATAGGGGTGGCCAGGCAGGGGCCAGCAGTAACTCTGGGGTGGCATATAAAATCTCTATCATCCAACCTTAAAATACTTTTAAGTATTATAGGTGTGTTAATCAGAATAATGTATAACATACAATTGCTACAATAATTTAATTTTTATTAAAATGAATTGAGATTAACATACAATTTATAGTCATAATTCAACCTCCATGTTTTTTTAACTATTTAATCAAATAAAACTTTTGAAATTTACTTTGAAACCAGAATTTATCTCTCCCATTGCTGAAAAAACTAGAGACCAGAAAATCATGTGAATTTTGAAGGCTACTTTAATCAGGCATGTGATTGGCTAAGGACAAAAAAGCAGGAAAATATATTGAGACCCCCCCACACACACACGCCAATCAAACTGGTGGCGGATCTATACGGATAGTAAAGTAGGACCCATAACAACTTATTTGAACAAAAAAAAACACATTTTAATTCATTTTACAGCTAGATGTGCAACATGCTACTTTTTTGTACAGTATGACACATAACAACTTATTTGGTGGATTTGTAACAGTGGGAATCAAAAGCAAGTGTCTTGTCCACTGCTCCATCACCACCTCTCTCTATATCAACAACCATGATAAAAAATATGTTTTAACTTATTTTTGTTTTGCATTTTTACCCAACTTTAACAGCTAAATGTGCAACATGCAAATGTTCATGTCAAAAGAAGGCCTATTTTGCCGACATCCAAATAAAATGTAGGCAATGGCTTATAAAGAACTAAAGGCATGGCTACTTTTAATTTTATACTTTAAATAAATTTCCAAGCCTGTACTTTGATACTTTTACTTGAGTAAAGAAGTTAAATCAGTACTTCTATTTTTACCAGAGTATTATTTTAATACAAATATCTGTAAAATGTGCTACACAGGACCATTAGTTATAATAAAGTGTCTTAAAGGTCTCTTTTTCTAATTTTAGACCCCTGTAGATGAGTAACTTTGTTAGCTGTTAAACATGAACAATAGAAGGTTGACACTAATAAATAGAAGTAATTGTACAAAAAAGTGCAGGTGCTATTTATTTTAATCAAACTTGTCAACCTTAAAACTTTAAACACACGAAACCTTTGAAACAAACGATGATACAGAGGCCGTTTCTCAATCCTAAGTCTGCAGCCTTCCGGAGGTCGCATTTCTAAGCTGCATACGTCATCAAGACTCATCAAGAGTCACAATATTAACAATAATGAAGTTTACTATTATTCTTAGTTAATCGTAAATTGTTGTAATATGTTTATCAGGGCTTGACATTAACTTTTTGAGGAACTTGTCCTTCGGACAAGTAAATTTGTGTTTCACTTGTCCATGCACAAAAGTCACTTGTCCGGGTAAAGATTTATAATATAATGTATTTTTTGAGTTTTGCTAATCAGTGGCAGACCAAGGGATTTTTCCATAGGGGTGGCCAGGCAGGGGCCAGCAGTTACTCTGGGGTGGCATATAAAATCTCTATCATCCAACCTTAAAATACTTTTAAGTATTATAGTGTGTTAATCAGAATAATGTAACATACAATTGCTACAATAATTTAATTTTTATTAAAATGAATTGAGATTAACATACAATTTATAGTCATAATTCAACCTCCATGTTTTTTCATGTGAATCATGTGAATTTTGAAGGCTACTTTAATGTATTTTACTAAGATTTGTTTGGCTGCTTCTTGCTACTCTTTCTGAAGAAGGATGCTATATCTGCTGCCTTTCTCTTCACTTTTCCCTCATTTCAATGATTGTCTGACATTAAAACACTAAAGCAAAACATTAAAACATTACCATGTTTTTAAAAACTTATTAGGGTAAATGTATCTAGATTATCTGTTATATATAAAATCAATCTTAATCCTTGCATTTACGCTGTAATGTTTGTGTGGGATTTTTTAATGTACAGTGACGAACTCTGTCAGATTAAAATCGGCTGTCACGCGGCGCAAACACACACAGAGGCGCGCTGAAAGAGAGATTCTCATTATAAAACAGATTCTTAAACAAGATTTTAAGCCATTTATGTGTTTTTACCGAACTTTAGAAGAGAAAACGCAGTGATGAAAACGCGGTTGAAGTGGCTGTCATTTATATTCACGCCGGAGTCTGAAGAAACATCACTCTAGACTCCACTCCGTCCCGCGATTCCCGCCCCTCCGTGTTCGTCGATCAGGTTTCATGCACGAATGTAATGCTCAGTTAGGTTAAACCAGACTCGATGAGGTAACTTATTTCCTTGCCTTTTTTCGGAACCAATATTGTTGCATCGTCCCTCTCTCAGTCGCCACCAGGATTTTCTGCAATGGTGCTAGTTTTTCCTCTCATTTCTGTGAAAATTGCTGCTCCAAATCCACCAAGTAAACCGACATGTATATGTTTGCTGCTTTGTTTCGCGTCACGCAAGTGACAGCCAAACGTCGCAAATGAGGAGAAGAGAGGAGAGAAACGATCGGGTCTGATTGGTGAATCCGCCATTTGCGAACGGTCAGAAACACGTCCTTGTTGATACTTGGAAAGGAAGGAAAATGCATCTCTTTGTCATCTGCCACCGGTGTGGCCCTGTTGCGCGGGGACGGCGATTGTGGTTCCGTCCCGGGTTACCATGGCGACGGCTGTGAGATACCCCCCTCCCCCCTTATTTTTTTTTTTACATATCTGCATGATTCATGTAGGTCACATTTTCAGGTCGGAAAATCCGGAATTCCGGATTAATCCGGAAAAATCACATCCCTGAAATATACACGTAAACTGCATCATTTCCTTTTAATTTGCGGGTTTCTTTTAAATATAAATGCGCTTAAAGCAGCATTTATTTGCGTTCTAGGTGGAAAAACAAGTCAGTGGCAATTCCTGAATAACACGACACAAACTTTTTTTTTTTTAAATGTCACATTTACTTCTCAGAGGCACGAAACGAAACAGTTTCTGAAACTGACGTTCTCTCAAAACTGAAATTAAACACAGTGTTTCGCGTTTTCCTCGTCGGTGTCATGTTGTTTGCACATCTGATCAGGAAGCAAGGTAATGTGCACGCGACGACGAGAGGTGACGCGCTGCGCAATAGAGTTATCCCTCCTACTTTTGAATGTTTACTAAGATTTTCTAATCCCGTCCGAATTGACCATTAATATTACAGACGTCCTGTGGTAAAATTACATTACGCCATCTACCCCTGTAAAACTAATCCCATCCGAAAGGGCTTTTGATCTTACCATCACAAGCGGAAATGCCCATAAAGAAATGCGATGCAGATTTTTTTGACCTAATGGGAGAGGTTCTAGCGGACCAATCACAACGCTTGCGGCCCTCGTAGAACAAGACCATGCTATGCCGTACATTTTGGGCGAGGTACGCAATCAGGCTACGCATGGCAAGGCAAAGCCTACGTCATAGCTAGGCCTGTCCGAAAATGACTATACCCACTTATCACAATATAAGTGAACATGCCGTCGCAAGTTTTTGGAGAAGAGATACACCGCTCAAGTGTTTACATGTGTGTTTGTTTCCATAAAAATGAATGTCATTAGCATTTTAGCCGATCGCTATTGCCGCTGTCATTTCGGTCTACTGTCTGTCTCGAAAGAGTGGCACGCGTAGGTTTCATCAGTTTGATAATAAATTCAAATGGAATTGGTTTCAAAGCTACAACCCACATCTCTAATGTGAATGAAACATGAGGAGAGGAAGTTAATGTAAACGAGTCAGCATGTCTACTCTGTTAAAGGACAAGTTCGGTATTTTAGACTTAAAGCCCTGTTTTCAGATTGTTTATGGTGAAATAGAATGGTTTTGACTGAAATTTCGACATTTTCGGCTGCCCTGAGAATTTTCGCGTGTTTGTGTTTCAGCTCAGACCTCTACAATGGGTTTAATAGTGCACTGGAACAATCCTTCCTAAAATGCATTAAACTTTCGTTTACAAAGACGTGAAACTCACCGAGTGTTCAGGGGTGTTCACTGGTATGCTCACACAAAAATCGCTCCAAAAGACGCATTCCAACAGGTTTTATCGTAGTTTTTACCAACTCCATTGACTGTATTAGACGTCCTGTGAGGTACGGTATTACTCCGCGCCGGGAACTTTGTTTCTATTCTTGCAATTGGCAATGGCGGATTAGCGCCACCACCTGGGCTGGAGTGTCTATTATTCAAGCTCTAAGCGGAAGAGGCGTTTGGGGAAATAGGTCCACAAGTTAACAACGAATGCTAAAACAGCTGTTGGAAAGCATCTTTTGCAGCGATTTTTGTGTGAGCATATCAGTGAACACCACTGACCACTCGGTGAGTTTCACGTCTTTGTAAATGAAAGTTTAATGCATTTTAGGAAGGATTGTTCCAGTGCACCATTAAACCTATTGTAGAGATCTGAGCTTTAACACAAACACGCGAAAATTCTCAGGGCAGCCGAAAATGTCGAAATTTCAGTCAAAACCATTCTATTTGACCATAAACAATCTGAAAACAGGGCTTTAAGTCTAAAATACCGAACTTGTCCTTTAAAAAACAGAGGCAATGAAAAGGCCTACACAGCAAAATCACCAGTGTTAAATTTTCAGGGATAGTGTTAAATACACAGTGTTGATGCTGTTTTAACACTTTCTGGTAATAAAATAACACTGCCATTGCTAGGCCAGTGTTATATTCACGACAGTGTCAGTGTAAAACAAGGGTGTTATCAGATTTCACTCTGAGCGGTGTAAATCAAGCCACGCCTCCACTAAACATACCCTGTCAGGGATTTTACCGCCATTTTCTTTCACAGGAGGACTGAAGAGATCAGGTAAATCAGTCTCATAATATTCACATGGTTTAGCTAAATTAAACTGTTATTTCTCTGTCTGACTCTACGCAGCCATATACCAAAAAACCTAAATAAGATATTTTTCCCATTTTATTTCCCCTTTGTTCGTTATTTGGTTCAGTTTAATCAGAGCTACCTAGTGTTACGTTGTTCCCTTGTTAGTTTAATATAAAGTTAAACTGCTAGCTAAAAGTTTAAAACCAAGAAGGATAATTTTAACAGGAGATATGAACGAAATAATTGAACCATGATAAAACGCGACATGCACTACAAATTGAAGGTATGAAAGTAAGTTAAATGAAAGCTCGTTTATTCACCATATGATGCTCGTTATAAGGTAATCATATAGGCTAGATACCGTGAGTTAACAAGGTCGTTTACATGCACGTGATTGCACGGATATCGGTTAATTATTCAAATTACTGAAAAACACGGAGAAACCCGCAACCGCATCGTCATGTGTTTTTCTAAGATGTATGCAAACAGGGGAAATATCGCCAAACCAACAATTAATTTGACCAAAACCTCACAATATATCATCATTTGTATGCACAGATTGGATGCATTGTGTGTTGTAAGCTATTCGTGGTGCTAGATGTCAGACAGATGCAAATGGCAAATACATACGAAAGTGTAAAACGTGTATGGCGAACATTTTTTTTCTGTCATTATAGATGCTAGTTTGGTGAAAGTTCCACACTGAGTGCTTCAAATCATTCAGACGAGATGCTGTTTTTAGGGCAGTTTATTAAAGAAGACCTGGATGACTTCCAATGAGAAACGACTGCTAATACTTATATAAATTCATTACAGAAGGTAAGTTTATATATTTATACATATAAATCATTTTATTTGACATAACTGAACAGTTAACCAATCTTTTTAGTATATGTAGTTTTGTACATATTATTATTATTATTATTATTATTATTAATCTGGAAAGAAACTCACATGACCTGCTGCCAACTTTAATAAAAATATATTATCTTCTCATACATCGTTTTGCTATTGATGTCATATTAAATAGCAATCAAATTGATTACTATTTTGAAAATGTATAAATGAAGATTCATATTGTCTTGAGTGCTGTTTTTAATATAAAAAGAATGTTGAGTTTTCAGAGTCTTTATTGTCATTTTTTGTGATAGGACCCTACCAGACTATATTTGAATACGGCATACCCATGAATTCTGGAACTGTTATTCCTTAACCCAGTTTGGAGGATAAGAGCTTACCAACTAGTTATGTGAGTACACACAGTACATTTGTACTGTACACTGTCTCTAACATGATTTATTATACTGAGATTATTTTGATTCAAATAACGGTTAAAACTGCACCCTTTTTGGCATTTTCCTGACTCTTTTTGTCTTTGAAAATCTGCAGAAATATGCTGAGGTGATGTATTGCAAAATAGCCAACATACAACAACATGGATGACCCTCTGTCTGGTCAACAGGAGTTTAAATATGGTAAGTGTACATGGGTTTGCTACTTTTCCGGTTTTAAAGTTTAACTGTATACTCATGGGGTTTAAATTCTGTTTTGCTAGGACGGGACAGTGATGTGGCAGCTCTTCCCTGGCTCATTCACCTCTTGCCTTCATTTGTGAAAGGAAGAAAGAAGAAAGAGGGTCAATGTGCAACTGAAGCTACTGATTGTGCGGTGTAAGTTTTTTAGTATTTTGTTCTAGTTATTTATTCAGCAGTTAGTTTGCTTGCATTGTTCACCCCATGTAAATGCATACAAGTTCATAAATACACATCAAATACATTCATCAAATACACTCTTTTAAAACACTTAGGTGATGAGCATCAATCCATGCTTTGAGGTGGATGAATCAGCACAGCCCTGCCTGCTCTGCGTTGGGAACAGAAGTTGCATCCAGAATTTTTGCATCATTCTGGACCAAAAAGCCATTCCCTCCATGATGAAGACCACTGATGCAGCCTTCCACTACATCATGAGTAAAACAACTACAGAACTAAATACCAGGTTGGAACGTATTTAAGAAAAATGAAACGTCATTTGAATTGAAATGTCTGTTTTGTCTTTAGTATTGTGAAGGATAGGCATTTCTGCCTGCCAGTAAGGTAATTGCAGTGTATTTTAATGTTCAAGTTTTGAGTAGGGTGGCTAATTTTTTTTAAACTCTCATTTGATATATTAAAGACCTTATAATAAGTGATTTTCATGTCACTCTGCTGTGGTATAAGATAACTTTCATTATTCCATACTGTAGTCTGTTTCTAATCGTAGCTGAGGTATTTAAATAAGCAGTGTTAAATGCAAAGTGTTGTGTGTATCAATGTAAATATTAAATGTGATGCACTTTAATAAAAAGAGGTTTTGCAATATTTCTTGTCATTTGTCTTTTATAGAAACAACCCATTAGCAACAAAAGTGGCTATTAATCAGTATTTTAACACTTAACATTGTTGAATTCACATTACACTGGTGTTGACCTTAAATTAGGAGTGTTAATTTTTAACACTGTATTTCTGTGCCAACACCAGTGTAGTGTGGAAACAACAATGAATAGTGTGAACAAAGTGTAAAATTTAACAATATTGAGTGTTAAATTAACATATAATGAGTGTTGTTAAATTAACACTACACTTTTGACTAAATTAACACAGTGTAGTGTGGACACATATACACACTTTGCCAGTGTTAAATTTGACACCCTGGGTGTTATTTTAACACCAGTGATTTTGCTGTGTATACAAACAAAAAGTCATCTAAAACATCACCATTACATCCTAGTGTTTAGATCTGAGGTTAGCAATCACAGTAACACTCGTCTAAAGCAATAAACCATGTTAAACTGGGATTTGCACTTAACATTGACTGTTAGCGGTTTAAAACTGAAATGCATATTTTACAATATTTATTTATGTTTTAAATCATTTGACTTTTTTACATTTCAATTTCATATTTTTCATCTTGATATTCCTAAAAATCTATATTGTGTTCATAAAAAGGATGTACTTGCATTATTATGCTATTTTATTGTCATAAATAATCCGTGACATAAAATGGTCTTAAAAAACAATACTATTGACCATCACCATTATTTCTGAGGCAATTAACCCACATATGAAAAGTAGGTATCATGACAGTCCTATCATAGCTACAGCATAGAACCTATGCGTGATTATAAATTACGCATTAGGTAATGACCAAATTTTACCTGAGGTTATTAAATGCTGCTTTTAATCAGGGTTAGTGCCGCAGGGTTGAGCCCAGATTGCGGTGCTGAACATGCACAGTGCGAGACGAAATGGGGTTAGAAAGTTGACTTGATGGTTAGCAACGAACAGCCAATCAGAAACCGCGTACCCTTATATCAAAAGCTGTTTACACATCACAAGAGCGAAAGTCTCAAAACAAGCTGTGTGTACAGTTACAAACTTCTAGACAGTAGCTTTTTAGTTTGAGGGTGACTGAAAACACCCGAATTGTAGTATAATGGCGCTTTTCCATTGCATAGTACCCCACGGTTTAGTTTAGTTTGGGTCGGGTCACCTCACCTCACTTTGGCGTGGTTAGCTTTTCCATCGAGTTTAGTATCACTTCGGAGTGGGAGGGATTATAGGCGTGTCGTTATATTTACGCTGCCTACTGCTGTGACATCATACACGTGAGAGCGTTGTTGTACATTCCCATACATTCATTTATTTCTCAGTCTGCCACAAAATTAAAATTGGCCATCACAAATTGATGTTTGCACATCGCGTTTGTCTCACATGACAGTTTCTGTTGAAACACCCGACCCATGGCGTCAGTCGACGGCGCTCCGCTGAGCCTCATTCAAGTTGAATTTAAGCATATATAATGCGGACGTGCACGTCGCGAATGTGCCGCCACAAACTGCAAGTCTGGAAAAAACTGTTATGGTGTCCCGGATTCTCAACCTGTGGATGTTTGTTCATCACTAAAAGGGTGTTTGGAAACTTATAGCAGAACACAGATAACAACATGTTTGCTTGAGACAGCGCAAGCTAGCAGTAAGCTAAAGCTAATATTTACATTATAGCGATGACGTGACGATTCTCTCAGACCAATCAGTGATCTACAGTGTTTTCGCGTCACGTTTGGTATCAGCTCGGGTCGCTTGGAACCCCAACCGAGGTGGTACGAAAAAAAAAGTATCGGGTACTACGTACTGCACCCAATGGAAAAGCTCCCAAAAGTAAGCTGACCCGACCCAAACTAAACTAAACCGTGGGGTACTATGCAATGGAAAAGCGCCATAAAAGTCCCACAAAGTCTAAAACAGCCAAAAAGGATATATGTGGCAACCTGTTTTGTCACTGATGTGGTTATTCACAGCGGTGGAGCACTGTTTAACATCAGTTTGTTTGTGACAACAGTATTTATCCAATCATGACTACTGACACCACAAATAAAAATATGTTAACTATGACTTAAAGGGATAGTTCGGCCAAAAATGATATTAAACCCATGATTTACTCACCCCCAAGCTGTCCGAGTTGCACATGTCCATCGTTTTTCAGACAAACACATTTTCGGATATTTTAGAAAATGTTTTAGATCTTTCAGTTGATTAAATGTAATGTTACGGGGTCCACGACCTTCAAGTCCAAAAAAGTGCCTCCATCCTTCACAAAATAAATCCAAACGGCTCCAGGATGATAAACAAAGGTCTTCTGAGGGTAATCCGTGCTGTGTTGTTGTAGAAATATCCATATTTAAAACTTTATAAACTAAAATAACTACCTTCCGGTAACGCCGCCATCTTAGTCGCGTCCGCATTCAGGATGAGAGCTTACGCAGCCTACGGAGGCTACTCTGCTGCTGCTCTGTTCCCCCGCCCTCCGAATTTGTCATACGTCACTAAGAAAAGTGCGTACACTACGCTTTTTAAATCTCTCCTGAATACAGAGGAGTCTAAGATGGCGGCGCTACCGGAAGGTTTTTATTTTCGTTAAAAAAGTTTTAAATATGGATATTTCTACAACAACGCCGCACGGATTACCCTCAGAAGACCTTTGTTTATCATCCTGGAGCCGTTTGGATTTAATTTGTTAAGGATGGACGCACTTTTTTTGGACTTGAAGGTCGTGGACTATGGGTGGACCCCGTAACATTACATTTAATCAACTGAAAGATCTAAAACATTTTATAAAATATCCGAAAATGTGTTTGTCTGAAAAACGATGGACATATGCAACTCGGACAGCTTGGGAGGTGAGTAAATCATGGGTTTAATATCATTTTTAGCCGAACTATCCCTTTAAGGAGTATAGAAGTGCGAAACGACAAATCTCTGGGTCATCCCTTAACCCCTGGTAAAGTGTGACCTGTGTGAAATGTGAAACACACAACCCAGCATTTCATTCACCTGAGATTTAAAATAACCCTGGGTTAACTATTTCAAGTGTGAAAAGTTATTTTAAGAGATAAAAATAAAAAGGAAAAAAGGAATCTCACTGTGACATAGCAGTGGGATTTGATCTTGTCGATCCAGAAACCCTCCTCCACCAACGCACCCGTCCGGTTTAATAGCTCCTTCAGCTGACCTAAGGTGAAAGGTCGCACCTAAAAGAAACACGGTTTAAGATGAAAGTTCAGTGAAACCACCAACAGTCTGACCTTCGTTACATTAATAAACATTCCTGTTTGAATCGTAATTTAAATTTATGATAAAACTAAATTCTGCAAAATTGCAAAAAAACAACTACATATTGCTTATTAAACCTTTAAACAGTTACTGTATGGTGCCTGCAGCAAGATGAAACCCATTACAGTATGGATGTTTCATACTGGTACTAGTCTGAAACTAATTTCCTTGTAAACCAACACCTAATAGCTACCACAAAGTCAAAGAACTGTGTTTGTCGTGTAAGCATCGCCAGTCAAAGAAACACCCATGGCTCAGTGCCACAATGTACACCGCAAAAGAGTGATACACGCACTGAAAACTGATATTACACTTGTGCTTACCAAGTTGCAGATGTGTATGATGTTGGATGTTTTCCCACGCGGAGGAGACAGATCACGACTTGTTCGAACGGGGTCGTCAATTGTTATGGACACGCCTGATTTCTGCTGACTGATGGAGCGCCGCACCAAAGAGTCATTGGGAGTAACTGAAAAAAAAGAGATGCATTTAAACTTCCACATGGAAAAAACAAGCATGTGAATTCTTGCTGCACACCGTATCAGTGATAGTTACCTTTTTTGGAATCTCCCTCTTGTGTCTCCATTGTAGCATCAGAGGAGCTCTCACGTTTCTTTGGTTTTTCCTTTTCTCTTACAGTCCATTTCTGTTCTTCATCATCACCACCACCATCATCATCATCATCCTCCATTTTTTTCTCCCCATTCTCCTGTCCATCAGATGGAACAATCTGGGGTTGCAAAAATAAGTAATTACATGACAGGAAAAGAAATTCCAAACAAATAAAAATCTTCTCATAAGTTTAACATCTGTTGCATAAACTCAATTTAATTATGAAATTGAAGTTTGATTTCAGTCATTGATTTCACATTTAATTTCAATCTTAGACACAGCCTATATTCAAGATATCAAGGTTATATTTTCACAGAATGATCACAGGAAAATTTGCTAGGTTTTCACAGACTTGGTAACTTATCAATGAGGCATTTCTATTAAGTTATTAAAGAGTTCAATTCTTGGATACTTTTGCATTATGTATGTAGCACTCTTCTGCAACCATTTCAACCATGTAGCTTGTTGCATTGCTGACCTGTGTCACTGTGCGTCTGATCTTCAAGTCCTGATCCTCCTCTGGTTCCTTCAGGTCACGAGGACCTGCGATGTCTTCTTCACTAGACAGACGTCCCTCATCTGGGTGCAGCTCAACCACAGCCTCCTGCAAAGGCTTGATCTCTGGAATTAATGTCTGGAACAGGAAAAAATTTTCATTGCATGCACCACATACATTATTCCACATTTCCGTTTGAAAAGCAAATCTCTTTAAAAACTGGCATTGAATGATCACATTAACATGCACCCTCATAATGCGATTTTGGCAATATTGCAATTATACTTTAGGTCAGGTAAACATAATACTTAGATACAAATAATGTGATTAAGCTCACAATCACAGCATATATAATCATATTAAAACAGGTGTTGTACGCCGGTTTTAATCACAGTATGCGGCCATGTAAACACTTTAATCACATCTATAATGCATTAACTGAAGTGCGTGCATGCTTTTTCCACACACATTAAGCGCGCATTAGATTTAAACTTGACATTTGGAAGTTTCCCCTGAACTTGCTGTCAGCAAATCTTTTAAAACATCAGCTCAAATAATGTGACAGCAGTGTATAAAACTGACAGGCACTGTCATATTATTTCTATTTTTATCACGGCACCAAATAACGACATGTGTCCATAAGAATGTGTTTGTCATTTAACTTAAATTAAACAGTAGACAGTATAGTTCATTATTTGTTCTGTGCATTGTGCTGTGTGTGAATAATAAGCACAATGATAAGCGAATAATCAGAAAATAAAACTGCATGTAAACGGGAGTGAAGAGGTCAGCTCCAGTCATGTAAACACCTTACTGCGATTAAGTCCTTATTTTGATTATTAAAAATAATTGCATTATTGATGTACATGTAAACATAGTCATTGTTAAAATGTTCATGTATAGCTCAGGGCTAGAGCATTGCGTTTGCAGCGCAAAAGGTCATGGGTTCGAACCCAAGGAACACACATACTGATTGCACTGTAAGTCGCTATGGATAAAAGCGTCTGCCAAATGCATAAATATTAGGGATGCTCCGATCAATCGGCCGCCGATCGGTATCGGCCGATAATGGCATTAAATGACTCGATCGGTGCTCGCTAAATCTGCCGATCTCATAAACCGATCTTTCTGTTTACTTTTGTCATCAAAAGGATCCTGAATGCGGGTGCAATTAAAGACATTTTTTACGTAGCGCGAGCATTTTTACAACCCGTTGCTCATGTGCGACGTGCAGATTTGTATGTCTCTCTTTGCTTTTACAGAGATATGCGTATGTTCTACGAGGACGCGCTCCGGTCAACAGCGCGAGGCGTCTTCACATCCCCATCAAACAGCGTATACAACACATATCTATCACGGACAATTGCATCCTCATGCCAAAAGTTTATTATTTGCATGCGTTTTAAAGTTTTGAGCGTTTAAACTTTCATTTTCCTCACAGCTGCTTGTCTGCGTTCAGCCGCCGCCCACACACAGCAGCCTGTGATCAGTGCACGTAAACAGAGCGATCTCTCTCTCTCACGTCTTAAAGCTGCAGTAACCTAATTCATCTCTCAATAAAATCACTCACTGCTCTTGACTAAAGAACTTTTATACTTCATACGAATGCGCGTATATTTAATTAATACAGTAAAGACTGTGAAGTGTTTTATTTTCAGTACTTTTAGGAGACATAAGCCTTTTTAAAGCCATTTTAAATTTCTCTTTGCAGAATAAATATTTGTTGTGCTTATTTATTTGAGTCTCTATTAAAACAATAATATACCTAATTACTGCAAGTAATATAACAAAGGCAATAGAGATGCGCGGATGGGCTATTATTTCATCCGCAACCGCATCACAAAACTCATCATCCGTCCGCCATCCATCCGCACCAACGTTTCTGACCAGTTTTTAAAACCGCACCCGCCCGCCATCCGCTGACTGGGCGATGCAAGACGCTGCTGATGACAGCCGCGAGACTAAAGCTCTAGAATATCAGCAGTGAACTCAGTCTCCGATCGGCGCACACGGGACAAAAATAAATAAATAAGTAATGCCTAAATTAAACGCACAAATTACATAGTCTGCACTGGTGTCATCCTGATTTACCACTTTGTAAAACTTATTCCAGGCAAACCTTTTCTGACCTTCTATTTCCTTTGTTTTTAATTCTAATTTTTTGAGGCATTGATAAGAGCTGTGTCAAAATGCGTCCTCATTTCTCTGCGCTGTTAATGATAGAACGAATGGATTCTTAACATGCCGAGGCTATCCCAAACAATTAAAACCTTTATTAAATAAAAGTGTATTAGAAAACTTTTTCTTGTCACTGTTTTAGTATTATAAGTTATGTTTTGTGTTAATATTATTCTGTTTATGTTGCGTATATTTGCAACATAAGGTTGATTATTTGATATACTGTTGAATAGTTTAATCTACATCAATGTGTCATATTTTCTGAAATAAATTAATATTTTTGATTACATAATTTATTTTAATAAGTCAGAAATGTCTCCGCTGTTTTCTGCTGACAGGCGCGGTGGGGGCTACTGGGGGCGCGTGCAACAGGTGACGCAAATTATGGGTCCTCAGATGGCTAGACCGTCTCATTTCAGTTCTCTTTGAGAACTTCTGAGGCTGCCACCCTGAAAGACAGAGTGCTCACCTTTTAAGGTTGCATGCTTAGAAGGACACAGCTAACAAGCAGTCGATCCGCCACCCGCCCGAATCTAATTAAAATATTATTTTTCGTCACGTCATCCGCCCGATCCGCGGTTTATCCGCGGAGTCCGCGGCTGTAACCGCCAACCGCGCATCTCTAAAAGGCAACATCCGTGGTATTATTTTATCTAGAAAAAATGTAACAGTTACAGTCATCAAAGAGCTTGCATATCAGCTTTAAAAAAAAAAAAAATCGGTATCGGAATCGGTATCGACCGATCACGAAGATTACAAATCGGTGATCGGTATCGGCTGCAAAAATCCTGATCGGAGCATCCCTAATAAATATATAAATATAAGACAGTAAATCACAAAATATATAACATATTAAACAGTTAAAACATTTCTACAGTAATGTTAAAGTAGATCTGTATGAATTACCTTAAGTGATTCAGTGGTGATGCTGATTGATGGCTTCTTAGCAGTGACTGCTGTACTAGAACCCCATCTTCTCTTCCGGTTGGTTCCACCCACAGACTCTGACTCAGATGAAGCATTCTCCGATTTAACTGCTGGAGTTAAAAATAACCACAAATTTGCTAAAACACAGACCAGCAGTAGGTAACTTGTGCAGAACTATAGCTGAATATACAAGTGTTAGATATTCTCCATAGTGAGATCGTCAGCCTGTGAGATCAGCAATACACTATAGCAGGGGTCTCCAACCTTTTTGTGAGCAAGGGCTAATACAATGGATAAAACAATCTGGAGGGCTGATATAGTCTACTCAAACTTATTTGTTTTACATAAAATCAACTTGTTGATATGTTTTAGTATTGTTTAAAATGATAACATACGTAAACCAAGCCAAGCTAATATAAAAAATATGTAATAAATAAATATTACAATTAAGACTATGAATGTGCTTTGGCAGGCACCTCAAAGACTCTCCGCGGGCACCATGTTGGAGACCCCTGCACTATAGTATCGGGCGGCAGGGCAATAGTTTTCTTATTGTGACACTGGACTACAAAACCAGTTGTAAAGAGCTCATTTTAGTTGTGCGTAGGTCCTACAGCGTAGCCGCAATGGTGCAGGCTATGTGTCGGGTTTTATGAATATCATAAATATATATTGTTGCAGTTGGAGTTAAATCACTCCTCAACTTGGCCCATTTTTGTTCTTATCGTTGCAAGCGGAAATGCCTATGAAGGAATGCAATGCAGATATTTTTGATCTGAAGGAAGTGGTTCTAGTGGTCCAATCAGTGCTTGCGGTCCATGTAGACGGGATGTGTTGTTAACTTTTTGGCAAGGCTACACAGAGCTAAGGACAGCCTAGAACTTGAGTAATTAAGTCTCTTTTTAAATTGAGATTTATACATCAATGGAAAGCTTCTTTATTAATGATGTATGTTTTGTTAGGGTAGGATTTAATATTTGGCCAAGATGGAACGATTTGAAAAATCTAAATATTGAAAAAAATTGCATTTAAAGGTCAACGTCCCTACCAATGCATATTACTTATAAAAAAGTTGTTTTAGTAATGACCTTGTTGACTTAACAGGGGAAGTTGTAAGCTATTACATAAACCAAACTAGGGATGTTAACAATTAATCGATCTTCGATTAATTGTCGATAAGAATTTACTCGAAAAAACTTAACGATTGTTGAAAAACAAGATCATGCACGTGTGTGCGGCGCCTGCGCAAAACACATACAGTCGGAGAAAAAAAAAATTAAGCGAGCGCGCAAAAGTTAAACTACTAGCTATGATCACAACAATGCTCAATGCCAAGCACACGTATGTGCTTTTTAACGTCATGCGAGACGAGGCTGGCTGGCTGCCAACGCAACGAAATTACATCCGCAGTGGATCTGAGAAGGTCCGATGCAAATACGTTTAGGATACTGAAAGCAAAGACCCTCTTCAGGGAAGCCTGCAAAATTAGCACAGCAACGCTGCTATATACAGAGAAGGAGACCAGAAGCCGTTTTTAATGAACAGATTAAAATGTAATCTTAAATTATGGCAAGAAACTGTCAAATGTAAACTGTAACTGACTGTCGTTACACCCTGAATGCCCGCAACATATATCACTGATCATCATTATTGACTGGCTGAGGCGCTGCGTGTTTTCTAATGGAAGGTTGCCATCTCCGTAATATAAGCATCTTTGCTGAAAGTACGTCTAAGCTGAGGTGAGGACGAGAAAAGTGCACTTCGTGTGCTTCTTGGATATAATTACAAACAGTATATCAACGACTCGGAAAGTGAGGTAAACAACTTGATAAATAACACTTGATGATAATAAAACTGTTATTTTGACATGGACTTTCATGCGTCTGTTTCAGAGTGCCCATGTGAGGCGGAGTTATACACTCTGTCTATTAGTCATTATATTTCATTACGAGATAAGTTTAAATTGATGATTTTATCAAAACAACAACTACATTAACTCATTTTTCAATCCCACTAGCATATTATTTAGACAAAATAAAATCTTTTAATTCGCGTGAGGAAGCTGTCGTTTTTATGCACACTTTTATGTCATTGGATATGCCACTGCAGTGAAGGCTTATTGCACTATTACTGTTAACGATCATCATCGAATATGGGAAATTGCATAAATTGACATCCCTAAACCAAACTAGAACGAGAAATCCCCTAAGAACGAGTAGCAAAGCGATGTTTGTACGCAAGTTTGTCCAATTTTGCTGCATTCACTCCCAAAATTAAAGTTTTGATATTTTTTACGGTTAATTTTTTTTTTACAAAATATCTTCATGGAACATGATCTCTATTTTATATTAATTATTTTTGGCATACAGAAAAAACCCATGCAATGTATTATTTGCTTTTTCTACAATACAAAGATACCTGTGCAACCTACCACTGTTATTGTGATCCAGGGTAACATTTTTGAAAATGAATTTGCGGACAAAGAACAGAAGCGTGCTGTAAATTACTTGTAAATTAAGCGTGCCAGAGAACGGGAACAACTCGCTCACTGGGTCTCATTCACTTAGCTTGCGTATGCACAAATTTGTTTGTAAAATGTGCGTATGGACGCTTTAACTCACAAATCATGATTCAACAAAAACTTTCATACTAAAATTGATTTTAAATGTATGCAAAAACATAAGAATAATGTAGACCACAGGTACGCAATAATCATGAACAAGGAAAATATAAAATATATAAACCAGATATATTACAGGGTTCTTTTTTCCCTTTCATGATTATTGCACACGTGTGGTCTAAGTTGTTCTTACATTTTTGCAAACATTAAGAAGAAATTTTAGTATGAAAGTTTTTGTTGAATCATGATTTGTAAGTTAAAATGTTCGAACTCACATTTTACGAACAAATTTGTGCGTACGCATGCTTAGTGAATGAGACCCATTATTTTTAAACCCACGTGTGCATAACAACTTCTCTAGTGCAAGGAGAGGCACGTGCATTATAAGCTCAGTGCAAGGAATAGTCAGTACGCGAGCACATTGCAAGCTTAAGTGCGAGCTTGGGTACTTTTTGGTTTTGAACAGAGCAATGAGGAACACAGAATTATTTAAACGTCAGTTTGGTTTCTATACACAATTGGTTTAAATATTTCGGTTTAATTATTGAATAAATTAATATAGTCTTGTAGTCCGTGCATGGTAATTTTGTCAATTTTGTTTGGCCAAATGACAGAAAAACCTGAGGAAAACATTTAACGTAGGCTATTTAAGCATGTTGATTTAATTCCTGGTCTCATCTCAAAAGTTTTTTATATAAAGTCCAATGAACCCAAATCATAAAAAGCTTCAGCACCCTGTTGGACAAGGCGCAAGTGTAAGATATCCCAAACATACTTACTGCTCAGTGAGATCTTGCGCGCAGCAACCAATTTGGCAGCAGAGCTCTGAAAAAATACAAAGGAGGAGAAACAAGATCCCAGTGGATGTGTGGAGAAAGAGACAGACACAAGACAAAAGAGAGAGAGAGAGACATTGGGAAAAAGAGGGGGAACGAGAAAAAGGAGAGGGGAAGAACAGATGCACAGCTATCAGTTAAACCAAAAATGTACATGAATGCAGTTGCTTTGAAAAATAAAGTCTTTGAGAGTCCTACCCTTATAATACACTGCTACTAAAATAAAATGTCCCTTACATCACTACTGCTCTATTTTCTATAAGTATAAATCTGGCTAACAAATGCTTGACCATTTTCCCTAACGTTACTTTACCATACAGTAAAACTACACCTTGTCAACCAAGCTTTAATAACTATCATTGACACAGCAATTAACTTATATTCTAAAACCTTTTTAACAAAGCACTAAACCTTTCCATTTTAAGTTATTCAAAAACAAATACATCTTGGGAAAAAGGGTTATCCTGGTACCATTGACACCTGATTCCTCCCTGGCTTGGCTATGGCCCAACCGTACAGCACTGTATCTAGGCAACAAACGTCCAATCAGAGGAGGCTGGGGAGCGAGGGTGAGATACGATCACAATTGAATGTGCTGATTGGCCGGCTGACAGGAACTGCTCTTTTTTTGCTGCATGGTTTTTATCATTTTGTCCTTGGTATTGGATTTTGTTAGTCAACTTTTAAAGTCTTTGAAATAATTGTTTGAAAGTTTTTGTAGCAGCAGAAGTCTTTGACACAGGGAACAGGACAGGAACGTATAACACACTGCAGGCATCACTGGTGTCCACCCTGGCTGAGGTGACAGCAGAACTATCCACACGCAAACAGACTTTTTGATGTCCAACAAGCCAAAATTCTCAATCTTGTTTAGTTCATAACTGAAGTCCTTTGTACACATTCGCCAACTGTGTGGAAAAACAGCAGGTCATGTTGATAAAAATGTGCACATGTGGGAGTTTGGGTTGATGCACAATCAGGAATGTTGTTCTGATTATATGTCATCTCTTACAGTTCTTTAAAATGTTTCAGAAAGTCCATTTGGATCTGTTAGATGCAGTGCTAAGATGTAATCCTCAAAAACCAAGGCGTCGTTTGCGGTTGACAAACATCAGGCAAATGATGAGGCCCAAAAATGACTTATAAATCCAGTGGTTAGTCCATAAGCCTTGCTTATCAGCTCTGAATGATTGTCTTTGTAGTAAAAAGCATAAGTTCAGTGCACAAGCATGCGATAAAACGCCAGATGGCTGTGTAACGATTCTGTGTAGACATCAGTTCATTCAAGTAGTCCTGAAGTGTGGACAAAAATAGCAGAAGGCGTCAAGACACTTAAACAGCTGCGTGTACGCTCTGTTGACAGGAGAAGTCCATCTTGTGTTTGTGTCTGGCTAGCAAAAATGTCTTTGTTAGTAGGCAACTGCAGGGATGCGTCACGTACAGGCTTTTGCATAATACGACTGATGCCTTCCCCACTTCACCAGCTCTTTTGGTTTCTTTAAAGCAGTCCAATCAGGAGGCCACATCAGTTTTATGTGATGAGAGCCAGTGGCCAATGATCCGGCAGGTTCCTTCAGGCTATGAGTGCAGTGGCGACTCTGGGGGGCTTAGCTCTGGTACAGCCGTGACGCTTGGGCATAGCGGGGCAGGTGATGGAGGTGGAAGAGAAGAGGTGGTGGCAGTATGCAGGTACCAATATGAGCAATGGAAGAGGGGAGGGCACCTTCACAACAAAGCAATCAATGGGATTTTAAACCACAAAACAGTCATACTACCAGATCCACAGATAAAGAAAACAAGTGAGAGAGTGGGAGAAAGAGATAAAGTAAGAGGAAAACGAAGGCAGAGAGAGTCTAAAGCCTACAGCTCCTGCTACATTTAGTCGTGGGCTTTTATACATCATTTTTAAAACTATAACATACACTATGTGCTATACCATAAAGCTTTATGTGAATTAAACAGATAATGCTGATCTTTTTGAGGCTATTGAGATTAGTAATAGTGACATTAATAATAATCTTATGGCCCAAGTACACTGCAGGTTCCAGGAGGGTGTTTTAGCATTTAAGAACAAATTACAAAAAAAAAAAAAAAATGAAAACAGCACAAGCGGAATCGAAAAATGCCCATGGTACCTGACAAATTACACAAATAAATAGCCTAAAAATCTGTACTATTTCACACAACGTCCAAGTTATAAAATCAGAGAAACACTATCCTAAGAAGCTAAGGTGAATTAATCATCTCAAACATTGTTGAAGGTTGTGGATATTTTAAACATGTGACGTTTTGCTGGCTGTAAAATTGGCTTATATTACTCATCCACTATCTTGACTCATACCTTGCTGTGATCTTTTTCTCAACAGAGAACATATAAAACCATAAAATCTCTGCGCATCCTAAACACTAATCCCATCCCACACACAATGACTTTAACTGTGTCTAATTTCACGCGTTATTAGCCATTCACATCCTCCAGATACTGTTACAGCTGCTGCTATGTATTGAGAGGAGGGGATGAAAAACAGATCAAGTAAAGCAACAGAATAGAGAAAGCAATACACTAATACCCAACCCTGAACTAAATAAGGACAGACAAAATAAACCACTTAGACCTGCTGAGAGGTTCGGATAAACCTGCTTTATAAACTTCAGTTATTTCCTCTGCCTTTTTTAGTGAAACTCTTTCCACTGGTCTTCTTTATGCCTTCTTACCTCTTCTGGGCGAGAGTCACTTGCATCTGCCCCCTGGTGGTCAGACTGTTGCATATCACTCACTGAGTTGGAGCGGCTCTCCAGCTCCATGGAAACTTGGCCTGCAGGCTCAGAGAGAGCTTCCTGCTTTATATCCCTAGAGAGCCGAGAGAACCAGAGAAAGAGAGAGAGAGATAAGAGAGTGTGTGTGTGAGGGGTAAGGTAGTTGAGGCTGGTTGATGTGGGTCACTTTACCTATTAATAACTACACAGCTGAATTACACTCCGTGCCATACACATACCACATGACATCATATGCCAGGCTAAGAAAACATGCAAACATTGCAAGAGAAAATAAGTATAACATTTGTATACTGTTGACGCCCAAGATCAAACATTACAAAAGAATCTGAGATGCAACACCTTTTATGTAACAAATGTTACATATTAACGACAATCCTGTAATAAAAAGGTGAAGTCGATGTAATCCAACATCTAAATACAAACTTCTGCGGCACACATTGGCACTCGTTTCCTAATAGCAAAACAGCCCTCAAGGTGGTTAGGGCTGTAACTTTTTATTCGATATTCAAATATGAATTCGAACATGACGTGAAATATCCGTATTCGAACTATAAATAAACCATCCGGTTTTTTAAATGCCATGTGTAGCGCATTTTTTACAGTAACACCTCGTAATAGGAAGGAGGCTGAGAGTGAGACCGACGACGCCAACTGTGCGCAAGAGAGGAAATCAAATTGGACCAACATGAACCTAATGTGCATGTCGAGATATAATTATAATTTGTATATAAAATGACATATTGTTTATAGTGTTAAGTATTATAGCAGAATAAAAAGCTTGTGTTGATACGTTCGCATTATGAAATTAGCATGTATGAAGATAATTTCTTCATTTTTACAATGCAATGTAAACTTTATATTAAACAACAACAGCATTTGTCTTGTAAACGTATTTGAAATGATCATGTGCTGACTGTCGCACGTCACATAGACGACAGAGTCAAGTGAGATCTGCTTAACTCAGCGGTAAGTATAATTTCATCTCAACTATCAAAGGGTTTGTGCTCTCCATCATTGAAAACGGGCGAGCAAACAGCACGCGCAGGGTTAATGTACTTGTCAATGACGGCTCACAAATGCGCGGGATAGGCTATGTATGTGTGCTTGTTGTCAATGAGATTTCTGCCGAAATCTGCGGGCGCGAATTCTGTTTCGGCTCCTATACTCCTGCTGCTGTTTAAGTCTGTAAGGGTTCAGTCTTCAGCTGGCTGTTGTCACGTTATTGTTTGTAACTGTTCTGAATCGTTTTTTTTTTATATATATATCCTAAGTTTGTTATTCATTAGTTGATAACATGCTGTTTCAAACATTGAGTAAAAAAAGTAATCCTGACAGCCCTGTTTATGACTGTAACTGTTAATAATTTTGTGACCATTACGGTGGGGTTTTTTAAGCGCGCGGGGGGGGGGGGGGGGGTCGCCTAGATATTCGAATACATTGCATGATATCCGAAATCCGTTCGAATTTGATTTTTCTCAAAAATGACAGCCCTAATGGTGGTTGCTTTGAGGAGGGCAGGCTGCCTCCTAGTCGTAAAAGCATAACGGCCCATTCAGACAGCCAGCGACCAGCAGTGCGACGCAATCTCATTAATTTCAATGGAAACCGGGCGACTTCCGGCGACACGAGCAAAAGTGACCGTTGGCAACCATATGGGCATGTCCAGCAACGCAAGAAAGTTAAGAAATATTTAACTTTATGCAAATGTCGAGCGAATTTCAGGAGCGACTACCAATGAGAACAAAGCAGTGGAGTTCACGTCATCCTTCTCTCGTCAGTTACTGGTGTGGATGGTACTCATTTGTTTATGACAAGCAGATTTAGAAACGCCTCATTGAAAGAGACGGGCGACACACAGCGATCACGTCGCTGTCTGTCTGAACGAGGGGTTAGACTTCCCCAAAAGCTTGGCTTTTTGTTCTGGGGAACCTGGCTACCCGTCTCTTCCCCTCAGCATGTGCTGACTGCATTTAAAAAATACATTTACACATGAATGCAAAACTGACAGCCACCAAGACAAAAACTTGAAAGACTGCATCAACTGAGGTCTTACGTTGCATTAGGAAAGTCGCTTATTAACAATTAATGAATAACAATGTACTCTGAATAATTTTGCTAAAAATAAGCAAACATTTTCTTTTTCAACATTCTGTCTTTTGGGCAAGTGGTTTTAAACATGTTTAACATGCTTAATATAATTATTTATTAGGTTTTTTTTTCATTTTCCCCTCAGGACGTAGAGGTCATACACACAAAAGTCATTCTTTAGATATCTCTGAGAGAGATCTTTAGAGTGATTCAAAGACAGGAAATAAGCAATTACTCAAATCTAGGTGGAAATGTCAGAACTGTGCTTTTTTTAAAAAAAAAAACACTTACAGGGATAGTTCACCCAAAAATGAAAAAATTGTAATGAATTACTCACCCTCGTGTTTTCCTAGACCTGCATTAATTGCGTTTTACTGATACATACAAAAGAAGATATTTTGATAAATGATGGTAAGCAGCAGCTGCTGGTAACCAACAACCCTCATAGTAGGAAAAAACAAATACTATGGAATTCAATAGATACTGTCAACTCTGTGCTTACTATCATTTATCAAAATATCTTCATTATTTATCACAATAGTATTTGTTTATCCTACAATGGAAGTCAATGGATACCATCAACTGTGCACTTACCATCATTTATCAAAATATCATCTTTTCTGTACATCATAATAAAAAAAAAAATGGAACATAAGGGTAATGACAGATTTTTTCTTTTTGGGCAAACTATCCATTTGATTCAGCAACAGGTAACACATTTATTAGCATTTCCACAACACAAATTGTTATGTAGGCGAAATATAAGCTGTGCCAACGCTGTTTTATTTATAAGGTTAGATCCACGCCATTTTTATTCAAGCAATTATGAACACGAGTATCACCATTACTTATACACTGCTACATGCGCCTCTAGTGATTGAAAATGCCAGAGAAACACACACATCCTTGATGAGCCAAATGAAAAGGATTCCCTTCCCCCAACACCATGCTCTTTTTTTCTAGTGAAAACCCATGGGTTTCAAAAAACTAGCTGACAAACCAACCGAAACAACATTTTTGGATCAACGCTCCCCTGAATTCTCGACGCACAAAACGAACCTTCAAAGACAACCCACTGGGGTTTGAGACACAGCCAAGCCCTTTGGGATTTCAGCACGGAGCATAATAAAAATATAACGATGCGCCAATTAGTATAATTTAAATATGACACACAGACCACCTCGCGCACACAAGCGTTAATGCCTGGTCAACGTCGTAACGCTAGGGGTATTTCTAGAAACCCGCTCTCTCTCACACTCACACACAACCCTTACCCGTTTTTGTTGCCGTCTGATAGCATTATGTCAAGCTTTCCCCGGACCGCGGCTGCCAATTATATACCGGTTCTGCCGGTCACGGATGCGTAGGAAGAAATGCGAGAAGTGGGCGCGTTGCAAGGCTGTTTTTTTACTCTAGTGCAATGCGTCGGTATAGTCACGGCGGCGCTCACAGAGCAGCCATTTTGAGCAGCGCTAAGGAAGTGTGAGCAGGACCCCTCCTCCAAGGCCACGCCGGTTGAGAGGCTGTCATACAGAACGCCTGAATAAAAATACAACCGCCCTCACATTTCTCATGCGCTTTCGCTCTAAACATTGAACGTGTGATCTCAAATAATACGTTGAGATGATTGGTTGACCCTTTCAAGTTTGTTACATTTTCTCCTGTGTACAATGAGGATGATTAAAGAAATTCGTAAGTACGTCATTGTTACAAGTATGCATTCTTCCAAATGAAAAATTTATGGTATTTCAGTACCATTTAATTACTATCAAGCGATACTCAATAATCGTTAGATGCTTTGTAAAACAAACAAACAAACAAAAATCCTCCACTAAATAGTTATAACCTTGTATACAACCCAATATGTAAGATATATGTATGTAAAGTTAACTAATGTTTACATAATTGGTTAAAGCTAAACTATTATTACAGATATATGTAATTACTTTTAAAAAGATAAGATCAACAGGAATTTGCAAGAGCAATTACTGGCACCCCATTTCAATTTGAATACTGGACTAGGTCAGAAGTCCCATCTGGTGCATGTCCCAATGAGAAACACTGAATGAAGGCAAATGGGCAATCTCACTAAACTATGCATGACAACAGACGGCTGAGCTTGCGCTCATACATTTCTGAGCTCACACATGCTGGTTTGTTAACCTCAGGATTGCATTTACACAAGTTTCTGTGATTCCAGAGAGAGCAATGGGAAGACAATACAAATGGTTATATAACCATGGCAGTTAGGAATGTGTGGGGTGCAATAGGTTTAATGGTTTAAAATTATGTACGTCGAAAAGAAAGACACCATATTGTTACTTTAAACGGCATAACCAGCACAGTTTAAACCTGAAGTGTCCGAAAATGATAAAATTAAGCATTTATTTTGTTTACAGCTCCCTTAGAAAAAGCTGAATCCTTGTACTGATCACTGATCTATATAAATGACTGGATTGTGTATAAAACGCTTAACCTAACAGCGCAGAGAAACCAGGAGAAACCAGCGCAGAGTTCGAGCGGCCATCTTGATAAGCCCCAAAAAAATCATGATCTAAATTCCCCCGTTTTACAGTGTGTCAGTCACACAAAATAAATGTTAAGGATATGTGTATGTAAATTAATTGTTAATTCTGGTGTTATTTGCAAAGTTTATGTTTTAATCGGGCAGGATAAGAGATTTATAGAAAAAATTTTGGTGAGTGCTTCCATAGATATGTATAAAGGCTAGATGTCTCGTCCGCGCTGCTGGTCAACTGAGTGGAACGTCCGCATTTTGGCGGCCATCTTACCACAGGGCGCTCGCTCACTTGTAGCATTGAGTTTTAATGATGCAGGTTCTTTTAAATGACCACAACTTGCTTAATTTTTTACCGATTTCCAAACGGTTTGGTTTGTTATAAACGTCAAAGATGTACCTATGACACTGCATACCTATACTAAAAATAAATAGAAAATTCATGAAACATGTTAAAGCATCCAAAATTATAGCCACGTTAATAACGTTTGTAAAAAACCAAACCGTTTGAAAATCGGTAGAAAATTGAGCAAGTTATGATCATTTAAAAGTACCTGCACCATTAAACTCAATGCTACGAGTGAGCGAGCGCCCTGTGGTAAGATGGCTGCCTGGTGATGCCGTTAGCTACTCGGTGGTAAGACATCTAGCCTTTATACATATCTGTGAGTGTCTGCTGGATTCTGTTAATGACACAGCTATAAATAAAGTTTTTTGACATTAAGCTACACGGTCAGCATTATTTCTCTGAATAAGTTTAGGTAACTTGTAAAGATAAAAAAAAAAAAACTTGTAAAGATAACATAAATAATAAACCAGCAAATTATTGCATGCACATATGGTACAAAGCATGATTATTTATTAAGATTTCAGAATGAGCACGTTTGTCATTAATACTAAAAATGCTGCGGTCTGTCTGCTGATCTGATACTGTAATGAAGATTAATGTATAATAATATACTTTTAAAAAAGCAAAATGTACAACATTTAGTAAATAACTATCTTATGTACATGATTAGAACGTTTGCGTTGTAATAATGTACCAGGAGACTTCAGATATAAAAACGGAGACTAGAAAAAGGAATGTTTTATCATTCAAATCTGATAACGTCCATTGATTTAATAGAATGTTTGGGCATACCTACATGGCGGCGCGGTAGCTTCACAATTGTGACATCATGCGCAATCCAGTCATTTATATAGATCAGTGGTACTGATACATATTTGACATGTATGAAAGATGCTGCTGACCTGGGTGATTGTGCCTTCTTTTCTTCATTATCTGCGCTTTTGATTTCTTGCTCTTTATCCTGGTTAGAAACACATTCAAATCAAAACAATTACAGTTGTAGTCATCGCACAATTACAAAGCATGGTCAATAGTGTACAAATCTCTTGTGTTTTTCTTCAGATCACACTGCGAGTGTGAGAAGTTTGGCATAACTCATTTACACCCAGAAAGACTAAGTCAAACTGGTGCATCGGTATTAGCATGGCAGGCTCATCACCAGAAAACACAAAGGCAGAATAAACCAATAGGATTTAAAGAATATAGGATGGACATGTCGAAAAGCCAGTTACACACCTTGGGGCCATGCGGCGTGGATTTATGCTGTAAAGGAGAGCTTGAAGAACGAGAGGATGATGATTCTGAATCAGAGTCAGATGGTGATGATTGACGTGATGTTGAGGAGTGTTGTTTGTCAGCATCTCTTGATTTTTCTGTTTCATCTTCATCAGATGAAGAGTGTAAAGATGCCGCTTTTTCACTATCTTCTGCTGCACTAGGTGCCGGTTTCTCCACAACCTTCATTTTTTTGTCCTCCCCACTGTGTTTTGATTCGGGCATTGTTGTGGAGGACTCTGTCTCCATTGCAACATCTTCAGAGCTCTCAGGCCCTGCTGTAAGAACCGACACCTGCTCAGGTTTTGAGGGTGACTTAAGTGACTCAGGTGGGGGGACCTCAGAGAAAATTTGTGGTCGCTTTCGTGGAAAAGTTGTGTGTGATGTCATATGGAATGATGGAGAGGTCTCATCCATTTTCTCATTTTCTTTCTGCTCACCTTTTTTTGGCTCATCTTTCTCTCCCTCTGGCCTGATTTCACTCTTCATCTCATCATTCTCAGTATCATGTTTAACTGAGGACACTGTGGGTACTGACATGGACACCTGCTGAGCTGAGTTTTGTGGTTCGGTATGAATATTTGTTCCCATCGCCAATATTAGTACTTCAGGTGCTTCTGCTGCCTTGCTGTCCTCCTCCTGCTCTTTAACTTCCATTTCCCCTTCTCCATCCATCCCTACCTTGTTTCCACCATCAAACACACCCTCAGACTCCATTTTGCGGACCAGAAGACTCAGAGGACCAGGTCTGTGTCTGGATAAAGGTTCTGGACTGCTGGATCTGGAACTGGAGCTGGAATCCTGTCTCTTGAGGTTTGGAGGAGAGGGCACTGTGCCTGGTCCCAGCACATCACCTTCCCCTACATCTACTGGTTCATCTTGGTCATGGGGGCTTTGTTTGGGAGTGTCGGGTAGAGGAAAGGACAGCTCTGGAGGAGGGGACGGGGGAGGAGTGGGTTGGCGGAGTTGCAGAGGAGGCTGATGGACTGGCTGAGGCTGGGGAGGGATGTGCTGTGGTGGCTGAAGCTTTCGACGGGATCGCTGGGGGGCTGCAGCCGGGGAAGGTTGTACCGGAAGAGCTTTGACATTCTTTTTTGTGCGTGAGGAAGGACCCCATTTATCATCGTCATCACTGTCATCATTATCCTCTTCCTCATCATCGCTATCAACCTGGACACAAGCTGCCGCTCTTGCTGAACGGCTAAGCTGTAATACAGAGTGGGCAGGACCTGCTTCAGCCGGGGCTGTTCCTTCCTTCTCTTGGGAACGAGACATCATAAGTGGCAGGCCTTGATGCTCCGGTTGTCCAACTACTCGTACAGACAAGGAGGCAACTGCCCGTGGAGGAGATGGTGTGGCAACTTCCTCACGTCTGGGAAAAGAAGTACGTCTGATCTTTCCAGCTTTATTTTCAGTTGATTTGTGTGACAGGGGAGCAGGGCCCGTATCCAGTCTGTGTGAACCAGGGTCCTGTGGCAACCCTCCTCCAGGATCCACACCTCCACCCTCTGTCTGGGTTACAAACAGATGAGAGTGCACAATGTGATGGAGTGTAAATATATCAAATGATCAATCAGTACATAATAACAGAGCTGGTTAAAAAATTTAAACATTTGAATGCTTTGCTTTGAAAGGGTTTGCTATAGCTTCTTAAAACCTTTAGAACCAAAGACTGTGTATGCACCTTGTCTGGAAGGCAGGAAGTGCTTTCCCTGGTCGGTGTGTGTTCATCTTCCTCCGGGTCAGCAGGACTCGGTGTCTCTGAAAGTAACACGTTGCACGTACAATGTGAGCATCCAGTTTAGACATTACTATTACTTGTTCTACAAATGTCATATCGAGAATAAAATTTTATTTTGAACACAACAGAATAACGCTTAAGGAAAATTCATGGTCCCTTTCTAATGCAAATGTAGGAAAGATGAGTATTGTTTGTTTGAAGACGACTGAAAGCCCAGTAATTCCTCAGAGCACACTGCAAGTGTGAGAATTCAGTTGAACTCACTTACACCCAGAGAGACGAGGTCAGACTCTGGTGCATCAGTATTAGCATGGCAGGCTCATCATTGGAAATGGACTAAATGGACGTAGGAAACTGTGAACATCATCTATCTCATACGTTAATAATGTCTGCATATGTTAACACAGATGTTTGTGTCATAACCTGTGTGTATGGGTACTTGCAGGTCTGCTTACCATCTGCCTCTGTGGCCTCCCGGGCTTCTCTCTCCAGTCTATGTCGGAGGAGCTCCTGCTGTTTGGCCAGGTACTGCTTTATAAAGCTGTTCTGACTCATCTCCTCTCCAATCTAAGATATACAAAGTAAAAAACACAAATATCATATATCAAGACTCTCAAACCTTCCTTAGAGATGAAAAGCAGGACAATTTTACAAAGATGTAATAGATGCTTATTTCCTTATCCCAAATTGCATTCCATTTTTTCCTTTAATAAATGAATACTGGACATTTGTAAAAAGCATTTCACTGCATGTCGTGCTTTGTATGTATGTATATGTGACAAACAAAATTTTATTTGAATTAATATCGTTTTAAGTTCAACTTTAGTTTCAGTTTAGCTTTATTGTCATTCGGCTACATGAGGGGACAGACAGTGAAAACGAGATGTTGTGCCGCTACTTATTTAGACATACAACAAAAGAGGTAAAACTGATATAGACCTATACAAAGCTAACCTACATAGAGAGGTAGTCTGACTTACTACACATGTGTGATACTAGACCACAAAACTTAGTCTTAGGGGGTGTGCACACCAAAGCTTTTAAGTGTGGATGAAAACGGCAGACGGACGTCAATTGCCAGCTTGTTTTCAGCAGAGCGCTTCGGTTTCTGCGATACTTCTGTTTTGTTTATCAGTCATTTAACGATGCAGCGGTTGGTTGTTGTGATGTTTATCCCGCCCCTCCTCAACGGTGATTGGACGACTGAGTGAAAACTGACATTGACGATTTGAGCTTTTCACACAAATTTGAACATTTTTCAACCCTCTGCACTCAGCACTGATAAAAAAGCCAGCTGCTGGCTTTTTCAAAAAAAAGTGCTGCACTACCATTGGAAACAAATGTAAAAGCTTTGTTGTGCACGCTACCTTAGGTAGCACATACATTTTTGTAGCAAAAGCAAAAAATACATTATATGGTTTAAATTTATTGATTTTATTGATAATATTTCTAGATTTCCTACCATAAATATCAAAACTTTATTTTTTGAAGTGGATGCAGTTGCTAATGACTTAATTTGGACAACTTTAGAAGCATATTTCTTTTTTGCACCCTCAGAGTCCAGTAGTTGTATCTCTGCCAAATATTGTCCTAAATACATCAATGGAAAGCTTATTTATTTCAACTTCAAAACGTATAACTGGTTATAAGTAACATATACTAAATATAAAATAGTGACAAATTACATAAAAAAACACTAACTTTTTCTCTCAATGGGTTTGGGAAAGTGAAAACTTTTGTACTATTGCCTCCCTATGACACATAGCTTTTCATTGTTTCCTAATCTTTGTAACTCGTTTTGGATAAAAGCATCTGCAAAATGTAAATGTACATAAAAAAAGAAACTATACACATGCTTCACATAATAGTGTGTATCAGATTGTTCAAAGAGAGAGATTTTGAGAAGTATAACTATATAAAAGCCCAAGAAATCTATATAGTTTACATTAACACTCTTATCTTAGAATACAGTCTCACTGATTGAATCACACAATGCACACATTTTTAATAGAGAGTACTTAACAATTTAGGAAAGTCAATACTAGAGATTTTGTTTGCATGATTGATGTTGCTGATGCATAAACGGAACAACTGATAAGGTAAAAATCAACTTACCTGAGAGTTCGGCTGAATACCAATGTGTTGGGTGGATGCTCGCTGGAGATTCTCCAACATAAGAGCCTTTACAAACACAACAAACGAGCACATTTAAAAACAAAGCAAAAGATTTAACTTTAACTGAATGGAATTTCTTGGCTAACGTTACATGTCATACGTTTGCAAAGTTTTCCTAATTACTTCTAACCAAGGTTTTCAATATAAAGAGTTGAAACTCGGAAAACAAAACAAATCTTTTAATGCAAACACTCTGCCCTGATGAACAAACTTATTGCCCGACATACAAACAGTAGCACTGTTGCAAAGTGACACAAAGTAAATACATTAAGATTTAGCTCCAACAAATGCATCACTTACCCGAACAGCAAAACATGACCTCACGCGACTTTATACAACAGTGGAGAGCCCGACATTGTGACGGGACTCTAAATAAAGTGCTTATAACAGAGATGGGAGTGGTAGGAGCCTTTCAAAATATTCACGCTGTTAACACATACTTAGCAGATGCCCGTGTAAATTGGACAGTTAACCGGTCGTTACGCTAAGCACCCATAGGAAACAACTGCAATACATCTGTCATGTTAATGTCATTTTGAAACAGTGTGAAACTTGTCCACTCCACTCCCATACGCGGGATTCAAACGCAAATGAATTATTCAATGCATTAAATCAACGAAGTGCAAATCTAAACGATCATAAAGTTACTTGATTAAGAGACCGGTTTATCATTTGCATTTTTTACTAAATGAAAAATTTTATCTCTACCAAATATTTTCTTTAATACCAAAAAGTATTTTTTTTCTCGCGAAGTGTCAAACGCGAATCCATTACATGAGGCTGACAAGCGCGCCCCCCACTACAAACATACGACGCGCGAGCACGATGTCAACTCTGAGACCTACAGGCTTGTCATGACCCGTAGTGTTGAGAAGACTGCATCGTTTAAATTACGAGTTATAACTCCCGGACGATGCAAATACAACTGTGTCCTTAGATGTGTGCCAAACTGTTTCACATGTTCTCCACAAACATTCCCGCTCTCGAAACATATACTTGGCCTGCAAGTCGGGTCTCGTCTCCGGCTCAACTTGACAGCAAGCGCACGGTTTTACACTTCGTCCTTTGACCAAACTCACCCCTTTCAGTCGTTTAATAAGTGCATTTTTCTGTCCACTTTTGGCAAGACCTCTTTGCTCCAGGGCGGTTTTTAAATCCGCTACACGAAGCGAATGAAGCGGTTTCCCGTCTAACGTAACATCCTCGAGTTCCGCCATTTTGCTCGAGCGCTCGAACTTCAGGTTGTGCACGAGCGAACTGCGCGTCACCGCTCCCAGATCTCCGGAAGAGAGAACCAGACAGGCATAAAACACAGACAAAAGTGGCTGTATATTCAAAAACATCTTTCAGCTTTCAGGTAAAAAGCGCCATAATAAAGCATGCACTGTAAATTTGCAACAATTTAACGTTACAAACCGACACGGCCATTTAATGGCGTGACCTCTATGTCCTTCATATTACAATGAAACAGGTCTTTAATTTCAGTTTTAACAAACATAACAGGTTGGAACAATTGGAAAAAAGAAAAACACACAAGCGGTTGTCATTTTTTTGTAACAAAATTGTATTTTGAGGAAATTTGACAAGTACCAAAGACTCCCTAAGTACCTGTAGAGCATGTCTCACAAACAAAACGTCAAAATAAAAATTAGTGTAGTGTCAAAAAGCACATACAATGAATGTCACAGATACATTCTTAAAGCAAACTTTGAATTATTAATGCAAAGTTGCAGGAAAACATCCCTGGTTACATGTGCATATATCTTTTAGAAAAGCAACTTAAAGCCATGCAGAAATTTGATTAACAAAATCAAATAAATAAATGGGAAAGTCAAACCTAAGCATTACTATAAGCATACAAATGACAGGTGAGCCTTCTGAGAGGAAATGTTGTTTCCTGATGAGGACTATTGAATAATTGCAAAGTTTATATACATAAATATTTGTTTTTGTACAGAAGAAAAACTAGCTCTTTTAAAAGCAAACATACTGTAGCTTAGTATCTATATCCACCAGTAAGTGTTTATAAGTATAGACTGAAGTACCTGTTGAGGCCCTCCTTATTCCTATTTACTTACACAAGTAGGTTTTGTAGTAATACTGATAAAGTCCACCAGATGGCAGGACTAGACAAACCTAAATCTAATTTTGGACTAATCTTTTCAGAATAATCCTTAATCCTTGATCCACTACATTAGACACCCCACCACTTTTCAACACCAAATCCACTGCATCCATTTTGATATGGCTTAAAAATATGTATGAACTTAAAGGCCAAATAAAAAACCAAAATACATATTTGATGCAAAAAGTCAACTTTAGCATTTATGTTAACTTGTTAACTTCAGCAGTTTTCTCATGACAAGCATTGTAATGACATAATAAACCAGATTATGAGAAAGGCTGCCCAGGTAGACCACATCTCTTGTTACAGGTCCAGAGAGTATTTTTGTCTCACCTATGTGAACCAAACAGCGAAAATAACACTAAAAGCATAACAAAATAAAAAAAATATGTATTAAAACATTGAACTGAGGGAATAAGCAAAGACATGAGAAACAAAAACAAAGTCTTTGAGATGCAGCCTACGAGGGTGACAAACAAACTGGGTACGTTTATGATACTTGATTGATATCTCAATACAAAAAGCAAGCAGGTGCATGTTTTAACCTGCATATTCACAAAGCCCAGACTGGTTAGAATCAAGCGGTTTGCAGACCTGTCAGCATAGCAAACAATCCCAAATAAACATTTGTAAGCACCAGTAACTGTTTTCAATGCCTCCATGGAAGCTAGTAGATATATTATATAGATATTGCTGTTTCGAAAACGCTGCATAGCCCAATACAAACAAAAACCCTGTGTATTATTAATTGTGCATAAACGGTTGCCCAAACTTCTTCACCATTTAGCTGCCTTTGTTATCAGTTGGATAATTTGGCAGAATCTGATGGTGGGAGTGTGAGAATTACGGGAAAGTAAACAGTAAGGGAAACAAAGCGTGCACTCTTAAAGGGAGGTTAGTTGACCTGATCGACAGGTTTTTCTCTGAATCAGCATTGTGGGAAAAAACACTATACAATACCCATCCACCACAGTTCAATAAATTATTACGTTTTCATTCAAAAAGTCATGTTTTCTTCTAAATCAAGCCCTCATACTTGTTCACTGCCCTATTATGGTAGGTTTGACGTGCTTCATCTAAACGAATGGTCCTGTTGTTTTGCTTACATTTGTAACTTCCAATTACGTCACTTCAATAATCTCTTCACCACCAAGGCCACTTCACATTTACAAACAAACAGAATAATTACAAATCCTTAAATGGAGACTTTTATAAAAGGATCACTGTTATATGCTATGTGATGATAAGATCTCAAAATAAGGGGACAAAATAAAGCTATCAGAAAATGTGCCTGAGGTTGCAAACATCTCCAAATGAAACATCCATCAATAAGTTATAACAAATACAATTTTTAAGTGTGCTTGGCACCACAAACAAATAAAAGGAAAAACACACACACACACATCCTCTAAAGTGTCAAAACCTACACAGGCACACCAATGGACCACCATTTAATCACTGCTGAACCAATGTAGACAGTGACACACTTTAGATACCTTCTTAAACACAATCGATAAACAAACATATATAAAAAATAACAAAAAGAATAAGGCATTCCACTGTGAATTATAAAGCTTAAAAACACAAACAATATCAAGATATCTCAGCTAATCGCTGCAAAAGCCCAGAGAAGCCAGCGGCATGCTGGGATAGATCAGCTACCCTATCCACCATTTCTTGCGTAGCAGGGACTGAAGGATAATTTTGGGCTGCCCCCTTGGTTGCCACAACGACCGCCTTTAGAGCTTGACAGAGGCGTCCACTGGAGGTGGTGACCTGGAGAGACAAACAGTGGTTTGTGTTTTAAATGAGTTTAAACAAAGTCACCTGTTTATTACTGCATTGCTGGAAAATGACAAGTCAACATGTTTATCACTTTCCTGCCTGTTCCTGTTGAATCATAAACAAGTACAATGCCATTCACAAGCTTTTTTTAAGGTGTGCCTAATAAGATCTTGTTATAACATGCATCATCAATTACATTTAATACATCACACCCACATGCACTGTTTAACACTATTATGCAAATAAAAACGACTCTAATTGAAGTGTCTATATGCTAACCTTTGCCCTGAGATCCGAAGAGCTGAGAAGACGTGCAAGTGTATCCCCGATAAAGACAAGTTTGTGTGCAGTTACAATAAGGCTCTTCCCCCTGGAAACAAAAACTCGAGGTGGTTGGTTCCCTTGGACACTTGTGAACAGGGAGTCGATGGCATCAGCCAGACATGAAAGATGAGAGAGACTCTGAGATGAATAGAAGGAGAGGAGCTCTGAATCCTCCAGAGACATCGAAACAGGGGGAGAGGGACTCAGCTGTAGAAAAACAGAAAAGTGTCTTGTTTATATATTATGCACATGTCATTAATAAATATGAACTTTGGCATGGGGTGTTCACACATATTCTTTCTTGCTTGTTAATTGTTTGAGACACGTCTTGACAAAACAAGACGTGATGCAATGGCCAGAGACGTCAGTCTATTATGCACGTAGACTAACAATTAGGCCAACTGTGTGCAGACAGAGCATAATAATAATGTATCATGTGTGAACAGCCTTTAGTATGTGTGTTTTAGGACCATAAATTATAATCAAGTACTTACTTTATTGTCATTTGTGGTAATAAGCTGTGAGGAACTCAGATCTGTGTGACTGTCTGGTGGAGGCTCAGGCTTCCCCTATTTTAGAAGAACAAACAATGGAAATGTCCATAAAAAGAGAACCGAAGAGCTTAGAAATCTTACAGCAGAGGCTAATGCAGAAAGGAGAAGTTAAAGGAATAGTCTACTCATTTTCAATATTAAACTATGTTATTACCTTAACTAAGAAGAGTTGATACATCCCTCTATCATCTTAGTGCGTGCACGTAAGCGCTGGGGCGCGCTGCGACACTTTGATAGCATTTAGCTTAGCCCCATTCATTCAATGGTACCACTCAGAGATAAAGTTAGAAGTGACCAAACACATCAACGTTTTTCCTATTTAAGACGAGTAGTTATACGAGCAAGTTTGGTGGTACAAAATAAAACGTATCGCTTTTCTAATCGGATTTAAAAGAGGAACTATATTGTATGGCGGAACAGCACTTTTGGGAGTACTTCGACTCGGCCAACCCAGTCTCACCCCATGTCGTCAATATTTGACGACACTTGACCATTCGTCATATGTTGACGCGAAGGGTATACCTTTCGCGTCTTTTTTGACGAACTGGGGAATTCAATACTATTACGTCCGTTGCATTCTCTTTCCTATTTTCTTACCATTTTCGCGTCGGTTTAGGGTTAGATTTACATAATGACATCCCTACCCAAACCTAACTCTAACCCCAACGCCAGGTGACAACTGTTTCATTTCGCGTACCTAACTCTAACCCCAACGCCAGGTGACAACTGTTTAATTTCGCGTAGACTGTTTAATTTTGCGTAATCTAACCCTAAACCGACGCGAAAATGGTAAGAAAATAGGAAAGAGAATGCAACGGACGTAATAGTATTGAAGTCCCCAGTTCGTCAAAAAATGACGCGAAAGGTATACCCTTCGCGTCAACATATGACGAATGGTCAAGTGTCGTCAAATATTGACGACATGGGGTGAGACTGTGTTAACTCGGCGCAGTAACACCCTCCCTCTCCCATTATGAGAGGGAGAAGGGGAGCGGATTTTTCAGGCGAGATGAAGTACTCCCAAAAGTGCTGTTCCGCCATACAATATAGTTCCTCTTTTAAATCCGCTTAGAAAAGCGCTACGTTTTATTTTGTACCACCAAACTTGCTCGTATAACTACTCGTCTTAAATAGGAAAAACGTTGATGTGTTTGGTCACTTCTAACTTTATCTCTGAGTGGTACCATTGAATGAATGGGGCTAAGCTAAATGCTATCGAAGTGTCGCAGCGCGCCCCAGCGCTTACGTGCACGCACTAAGATGATAGAGGGATGTATCAACTCTTCTTAGTTAAGGTAATAACATAGTTTAATATTGAAAATGAGTAGACTATTCCATTAATGTCTACGTGGCAGATAAGGATAAATTTTGGAAATGTCTAGCTCTATTCGAATGGTAACTGTTTCTCATGAAGACGTCTGCAATGCAGTTTGTAATTCTATGAACCTGTCATGTGGTTAATCACAGGATCATACACATGAGCCAAATACTTTGTTTATATATTTATATACAGGTATCTCAATACATATATTCTTTCTTTTTTTATTCTTCATGCCATTCCAGCATTTATGGATATATTCATGGCTAGATCTGGTTAATCCATACACAAGGAGGGCAATGTTATATCTCCAATTTACCTAACTTCCATGCTGACACAGGGAGAACATGCAAACTCCACAAAGAAAGACCACCTGACCTAGCTGGGGCCACTGTGCTGCCCCAATACGCATTTTATACATGCTATGATAATGGGCCATTTTATTGTTTACATGTTTTTCTCCTCTTTCTTCTTTTTGTTCTCATCAGCTCCCTCTCATTGTAGTGGAGTGGTGAGGAAAGATTGTTCCTGTAAATACTTCTCAGCCTTTTGGCTATGCAGGTGTCAGACTTTAAAATGCATGCAAAGAACCTTTGCATGCAAATAACCCTACAATTACCATACATTGCTTTTAGTGGTCAAATGACTTTTGCTTTGATCCCTTTTATAATCTCAGAGATGTGGATTCGGATAGCCATAGGCACTCCAGAAATTTCCATTTTTAGGCAGGTAGTGAGAGAAAAACACGGACATTCTGGATTCGGTCAGCACTAGCTCATGTACATTTTGAAAATATCTTGTCCCCATGAGAAGCAATTACCATTCTAACAGTGCTATGTAAGAATAAAAGAGATGGCAAAGGTTTGAGTGACAGATAAAGGCAGATGTGAAGTGTAACGCAGGGTTCACACCAGACGTGGTAGAGGCCGGCAAGCGCAAGTGATTTACATGTTAAGTCAATGCAAAGACGCGATAAGGCATCCTGCGGCGCGGCACGCGTGGATCACATTGAGCGTTGCCGCGGGAAACGCGCAAGTTTAAAAATCTGAACTTTGGCGGATTTCGCACCACGTTAACCAATCAGGACCTTGCTGTAGTAGTGACGTGATTACAGGAAGCGATCGGAGTCTTAGCGGAGTCCCAGAAGCCCCTCCCATGACGCGAGTTTCCAGGTGAATGTTTCGAATGACAATATTTCATGTGTGGCTTTCACACGCGAATGAAGTGAGTAAACTCAAATGTTCAAGCGTCCAACTACGCGCGATTAGCGCATTTTTGCCGCCTCTACTGCGACTGGTGTGAATGCACCATAAAGCAGATATCTAAAACAATAAATGTTAAAGCAACACTAAAGAGTTTTTGCTCTTTGGTCCCCCTACAGGTTGGAAGCGGAATTGTCCATTACCACTGTCGTAAATAATTTAGCCTACTGCAGCAAAGCTGGCTCTGATTGGATTGTAGATCTGCTGCAAAGCAAGTTTTTGTAGTTTTCACTCGAACTACAGGACCGCGACCCGATGGTTGGAAACTTCTTTAGAGCGGTTTTGGCCGATAGAGAGCTGCAAAGCGAATGTGAAAGTGCCGTACACCCTGTTTCGAGTAGATGAACGACTTTTTTGGAAACGTTATTTTAAGGTAAAAAAAAACCTCTTTGGTGTTGCTTTAAATTCAAACACCTTGCCTTATGGCTTCATCATATGAATAACAAATTAAGTAGTATCAATAAAACTTTGAACAACAACACTGGTGTATGTACATTTACTCTTTTCTAAGTTTACCACGTTCACACTTATATTCTATAATTTCTCCATAAAACAGGTGCCTAACCTGTAGTTTGACGTATCCCACACTATCACCTACAGGATATGAAGGCGGCGGTGTAGGAGTTAAGCCAATTCCTGCATATTCATTCCCTTGTTCCTCATCCTCAGACCTTCCTGTGGTAGGGGCTAAGGAGACAGGTGCAGGGGGCAACGGGAAGGCTACTGGTGGTGGAGGAGGAAGTGGTCGTTCTTGGATCCAGCTACCCTTTCTTGACCCCATGTCCCCTGCGATCGGTTTGACCTCTGCCACCGGTAGAGCAGGTAAAGGTCTCCGGGACAGAGACTCCTGGGAAGGAAGTCTGGGCCGCGTCTGACTTTGCAGAAATGAGGCGGAGTCTTCCAGAGCGCAGCGGACCATCGGCAGTAGACCGTCAGCTGGAGGGGCAGCGCCACACACTGTTAGTGCCGGAAGTAGGTCTGATAGACGAGACCAAACTTGTTGGAGAACTGGAGGAACATCTCCAACATGGCCTGCCTTCCAAACAGAAAGGATCTCAGCCAGTGCAGCAGCTAGGTCTCTGGAGGGTGTGGTGGTGAGTGATGCATAAGTCAGTGCAGACTGGATAAGAGCAGAGAGAGAGGTTTTCCACTGGACGTCACCAGATCCGGTGCTCGATATGGACAAACGGCGCGTTGGGATTTCGAGAGTGAGGGCAGGCATGTCGTAGATGCCTCCATCGAGTTCTGATCCATCTTCACTGGCTAAATCTTGCTTTCTTTGACTGGAAATGGAATTAATTCCTGCAGTTAATCCCGGCATCTCGCTTGCCTCCAAGGGTAAGCCAGGGAGACTGGGAACACTGTATACATCCTCATCCTCTGCATCACCTGTCACAGCAGCTGGTCCTGGTATATTGTATGTTTGCTGCTGATGGTCTGAAGAGGAATTAAGGGCCAGGGTGGGGACATCATAAATCTAGAGATGACAGAGAAAGAGGTTACTCACAGTCTGGATCTCAATTCTACAATTATGTCATTATAAAAGCCATTTTGCTAAATCCAGAGATTGGCAAAAAATTTGCTCCATTTCTTTAACTGTTGTGTGGGAACAAAGAGCTTTGGCTGCAGTTCAATAAGTGTTTATCAATGCTGCACAGTTCAGATGACCTTGTGAAGGTCTTTTATGTTTGGTCACTATTAATATGTAACTAGAGTGTTATTAACAGTGTATAAAGTAAATAACATGTTCTACTTTTGGACTAACTGGTGAAATAGTACAGTATCTGTAGAACAAAATCCACTGCTAAGGATATAGTGGGGATTAATAGGAAGCAAATGTGAGAGAAAAGAGGGGAGAAAGCATGTGGGTGGAGGTATAAAGAGAGCCAGACCACTTTGCACTTGAGTCTGGCTGATCTGCCCAACTCGACAAGCAAGTGTGATTGCGTGAGCTGATGAAAATGTTGGAAGTGTTGGACTGAATTAGCTCATGGCAGAAATAAAGGTGTGGTTTAAAACTAATGAATGGGAGAGGAGCGAGACAGCAAGAAATGCAGAACAAGAAAAACAGCAAGAAAGACTATAGGGGAATTCAGAGATTTGATTCTGCAAACCTCAAACATTTTAAAATGATGTACTCGCCTTCATGTCAGTGAAACTTTTACTGAAAATCTTCCCCTGCGGTGATCTAATTTGCAAATCGCACTTGTGTATATTTAAATATGATGAATGAAGACGCATTGCACCATGATTAATGTCATTGAACGCAATGTGAATGAAAAAAAAAAACGGGACCCCCAATACAGTTGGGTACTGTTCACATTTTAACCAGTACGGTACCTTTTTTTATGTACTTTACTCTCTGTCTAATAACAAAAACATTTTGTTTAGAGAAAAAAGTCCAAACATCTTAATTTTAACATTTTGCTATTTATTTTGAAATGTTTTTCAGGTTGGTCTAAAGTTTTATTTCAGCTACATAAGCTTAATAAAATAATCAGATATAAAATAATACTGCATAACAGTATAGTGTATAATACAAATATATATTAACCCTTATTAAAATTACAAAAGTTAATCATGCAAGTTAAAGGCGGGTGCACAATTTTTGAAAAAAAAAAGGGAGTCGAGTACCAAAACACACTTGTAGCCAATCAGCAGTAAGGGGCGTGTTTACTAGCCAACATCATTGCCTGGGTTGTGTATGTGTGGGGCGGATCTGCTAAAAGTAGGTGCAGATTCTATTGGGTTAGGGGCATGTTTGTTTAGGTGATTTCAAATGTCAACATTGGCTTTCAGAGATCATGCACCCCACCTTTAAGTCAATGATTGTTTTATTTGTCAATTTTTTGATTAACATTAAAGACCGAGAGCAAAAGTGCACAGATCCAATATACAGTTACACCCAAGTTTTATTTTTAAAATGCTACTACTACCACTTATGGGGTAGTGTGATAGACTGCATTTAGCAGGATAATCACAAAATGTTTTAATATTTTGTGTAAATATGTCCATTCCAGTGCAAGAAAACCTTCACTTAGTTAACATTTGCGTGCTGTCCAAAGCATTGATACGCAGCTATCCAGACACACGCATCTGATTTGCGCACACACAAAACTCCTTAAACAGCACATGAGTAGCTCATTGATTGATCTGCTTGGCGGCTTTTTTGTGCTCAAATATTTGCATTGCCATCTACATATTTACATAAAGCATGTGAACGTTGGTGACGACTTATCAAACGTCTTTTGCTCTCTCTACCAGATGCACAACACCCAGATGCGTTCTCAGCCAGGTACCGGAAATTAGGCACCGATTGATTTAATGTGAATTAGTAGTACAGATATAATTCAGTTGGTGCTCTAAAAAGTACCGGGTTCGGTAGCCAACCCTAACCGACAGGGAGCAAGATTTTCAGTGAATATAGAATATAGAAAGTTATTTATGGTGCTTTTGTCATTTTTAGATTTAGTCTACTTTAATTTTTAGAGGACGGTATAAAGGGACAGGAAGTGATAGTGGAAAGGGCAGTAGTAACAACCCAGGTCTCAGACTCGGGTCACATGGAGCCTGAAGTGCTGTCCACATAGCTTCAACCACTGCATTTTGTCATTACGACTACAGCTCGGTAAGTGATGATAACATTTTCAAATTCCTTTACAAGGTGGATGACATGTATTGTCTCTTACCTCAGAGGCCTGGTCAGTAAGTACAGCACGAGGGGTGTTATAGATCCCATCATCATCTTCCTCAGAAGGCACTGCAGGAACTGAATTTTGCCACCTTTTGGTGGGAGGTGTATCATATACCTAAAGCAATAAATATTAGATATTAGAAACCTCACTTTAAATTATTAATAATCTCTCTCTCTATTTTCAAAACATTTAAGAACCAACATTTTTCTAATGCATCTTACCTCATCACTGAGTTTTTCAGAATTTGCACAAGGTGTCTTGGTCACTGATTCACTGTTCTGTTTATTCTCATCCACTTGTGCATTTCCGTTTTTATTTCCCTGTCTGTCCTCTTCTAGCACCTGTGTTTGTGGGGATGCAAGTTTTGACTGGAGAACAGGTTTAGTGGCTGGAATTATACTTGATTGAGGTAAATCTTTCCTGGTTACACTTCTAACAGGTGGCGCTGGAGGTGGTGGTTTGCGGCCAAAGTTTGGGGAACCCGGTACTCCGGACTTTCCTGTCCTGGTGAGTAGAGGGGACTCCCTCATGCTACCTTGTGTTAGTTTTCCTCTACTAGTAGGAGGAGTTGAAATAGTACCCTGTGTCCTCTGAGATCCTCGGACAGAAGGAGGTGTCTGCTTAACATTTTGCGCTGGTTTTGAAGGAGCAGAGACCGCTACAGTTCCAGAGGTGTGTTTGCGCTCAGACTGAGGAGTCCTTGATACTGCTCCGCCAGGTGTGGTTGGGGTTTGGTACATACCTGGGGCATCTTGACCAGAAGGATTAATGGCAGCAGATGGGCTGCTTTTGGGTGCAATTCCATCTGTAAGTCTCGAATTTATTCCCGGTACTGCACCACTCGGAGTCTGATATAAATTCTCATTGGTCAGTGCAGTTACAGCTGGCCTTGGCACCAAGTAGCATCCTTCAGAATGTCCTGCCGCTTCTGCTGTAGACCTTGAAACAGCACTTGGACTCAAGTAAACCGAATCTGATGGTAATGCACCCTGTGATCTGTGTTGTGCTGCCAGCGGGGCAGGCGAAGTGGGTGTCTGGTAAAGAGTCCCTGACTCCCCACCCCGTCCTTTAAGAGAGGGCGAGCGGGGTCTCCCTGCCACAGACATATCGCCCCAGTCTGGACGAGGCCTGGTTCCAGAACTAGAGTGTGATCGTGGCCTTCCTCCATCAGGATGGCGTAGATCTCCAGATCTGACTGGAACAGGTGATGCCCCAGGGCTTTGGTAAACCCCTTCTGTCAAGCTGGGCGGAGAGAGATACACCCCATCTAAATCTTCATTAGTCAGCCCATTTACGCAGCCCAGTTGATTAGGTGAAAGATGGACTGAATCCACACTAGGAGCCCGTCGGGTTTCTGTACTTGTGCTTGAAGTGGGAGTCTGAGTTTGAAGGAGACGCAGTCGGTTGGCGGGGGCAATGCCTTGCCGACCGTGAAGGGAGCAAAGCCACCAGCCAGGTCCACCTTCCTGTTCTTGGTCGAGAACCATCAGGATATCACCTTTACGGAATGCCAACTCCTCTGGGCTTTCAGCGGCATTGTCAAAAAGTGCCTTCGCAAGCACAGTCTAAAAGATAAAAGAGAGACACATAAAACTCACCACTGTGTCATCCTTATGGAGAGTGTGGAGAGAGAATGGAAGGATGGGGAGATGGAAGAAGAAAGGAAATGCCTTAAATAAAACATATCAAGCCTGCCCTTATCAAGGTGATAAAATGTGAACCCATGCATGCATAAAAAAATCTACATTAATTTGCATACATATTTTCATGAAACGAGGCAGATTAGAAATAGCAAAAGCGAAAAGTTGTAACAGTCTTTTGAATAGAATGGGGAGCGACAGAAATGGTGCAGATGCCAATGTGCTAGAAATGCTAGATTTTAAGAACAAGCAACAGTGTAATAGAGTTGATGTTTAAAGGGACATTCCACTTTTTTTGAAAATATGCTATTTTCCAGCTCCCCTAGAGTGAAACATTTGAGTTTTACCATTTTGGAATCCATTCAGCTGATCTCTGGGTCTGGCGCTAGCACTTTTGGCATAGCATAGCATAATTCATTGAATCTGATTAGACCATTAGCATTGCGCTCAAAAATGACCAAAGGGTTTAAATATTTTCCTATTTTAAACTTGACTCTTCTGCAGTTACATCGTGTACTAAGACAGACAAAAAAATTAAAAGTTGCGATTTTCTAGGACTATACTTTCATTCTGGCATATTAATCAAGGACTTTGTTAATGTAACATGGGTCCAGCAGGCGCAATGATAATACGCAGCACCCGAAAATAGTCCCCAGCTAGGTAACTTTCCATATGACCGGCACTAAGGGGCTGTTTACACTTGGTATTAAGATGTGTTTTCATCGATCGGATCACAAGTGGACGAGAGAGACACATTGCGTTTACACCTGGTATTTAAATCCGTCTCTTTTGTCCACTTTCGACCGCATCTGTCCTGAATACTGTGAGGGGGTGGTCTGTGAGACGGTGGGCGAGTCTCTCTGCTGTCATTCAAACGCGAGCGGGAGTAATTATGAGTTTATATGGACGCAAACTTATATTATGTCAGGGCCAGCTGCTTGTTTAGCAAGTATACATGCTGCACAGTGTTTTGTACGTTTATTTGTTGGAGCTTTCTCTGAATTTTCAGCGCAATTGATGAAATAGGATTGCGCAACTTTCACGCTTTCAAAACGAAACTACGGAGAACACCCCGCAGTAGTTTTATCAATGAAAGGCTAAAAATAGCGCTGTTCACCGTATGTTCACGGCAGAAGTCAAAAAAGACGTAAAACTTGTGTTTAATACCTCAGATTAGATAAATGGGCGGAGAGAAGGCGGTCGCATGTGGCTGTTCGAACACATTCAACCACATTGCGTTCCGCAACTCCAAAGCGATCAGATCGAAAGTGGTTTCGACTACCTCTGAATGTGGTTGAAAGTGGTCGAAAGTGGCATTAACGTCGTCCACTTGTGATCCGATCGACGAAAACGCATGTTAATGCCAAGTGTAAACAGCCTCTAAGTTTGTGTAGTTGCAGAGTTGTAGTCGGGACTATTTTTGGGCATTGCCCAATATTATTGCGCCTGCTGCATCCATGGTACGGCAGCAAAGTCCTTAATCATTACGCAGGAATGAGAGTATAGTTCCTAGCACTTTTTAATTTTCTGTCAGTCTTAGTACAAAATGTAACTACAGAAGAGTCAAGTTTTAAATAGGAAAAATATCGAAACTCTATAGATATTTTTGAGCGCAATGCTAATGGTCTAATCAGATTCAATTAATTATGCTAAGCTATGCTAAATGTGGTACTGCCAGACCTGGAGATCGGCTGAATGGATTCCTAAACGGTAAAACTCAAATGTTTAACTCTAGGGGAGCTGGAAAATGAGCCTAATTTAAAAAAAGTGGAGTGTCCCTTTAAATCCAATGTCCTCAGCTAAAACTTATTTTAAGCCCTCAATTGAGTTTTTAACTGGGTTGTGTTAGTAAGAGAAGTCACAAAAGGGAACCAAAATGCATCGTAGCACTTCATCTATGTCAACATCAGAGAATAAAGACTATAGCTGAATATCTAAACATATTCTGTATTCAAACATTCAAAAATGACACATGTTGACAATTATTACTGAAAATTATTAAAGAACGGCTTAAAGTCAATATATAGCAATATAATCGCTAACCTATTTTTTTGGCATACACAAACTGTGAAGATTTGCATAAAGACCTGCTCCTTTAAAGGTTTTTAACAGAAGATGTGCATGTAAGCTTCATTTAGAATGATGTTTATGTTGTTCAGCTGGTAGAGCATTACAAAACTAGTGCAAAAGGTGACTGGTTCGATTCTCAGGTAACATATTGTTATAGACTAATATAATGAATACATTGTAATACACTGCAAGTCGCTTTGAATAAAAGCCGTCTGCCAAATGCATATATGTAAATCGAATCATGTCACGGGTCCACCTTATGGTGTTTTTGTATTCAGACACCCACACTACTGACTTTATGGTTAAATCAATATTGATAGAGAGGATGCATAAGTAAGGGCAGAGGTCTGTGATTATGGAAAGAGAGAAATAGTGATTAAAGAAAAGAGCTGCTGAGTTAATGATAATGAGAAAGACAAGTGGGGGAGGGGTACAACATCTGTCCCCCAGTTTTGGGTCCTTTTGTCATCCTCTATTTACCTCTAAATTTCCCTCTCATTCCCCACAGGGGACGTAGTGCTCTGGGCAAGCTGAGCCCCAGTACCCCAACACCCCCCAACACACAAACCCATTATGAAGCACTGATTTTACATTGGACAGTAGGGTTTTTCAGGGATAAACAGCAGGGTTTACAGCAGTGCCCTATATATCAAAACCCGTCACATTTTAAATGCATACACACTTACCGATAGAGACATTTTTGAAGCCGGTTCTCCACAGTTTTTGGTTTGGTTAATTCCACATGGGCTTTCCACTAAACCCCATTCACATCCAGACCGTGTGCGTCATCTGCATGTTTTACAGATCTGTTTTTCCCGTTAACCTGAACTGTGCAGCGAAGGTAAATATCTCAAAATCCCGATCTGACAGAATCCTTTGCAATTTGGGACTTTCATCACATCTGACACATTTTGAACCTGGTGGATAGAAAAAAAAAACATTTTTAGGATAAATGTGGTAATCTGAGACATGTTATGAATACAGTAGTGTTTCACAAATAGACTTGAGGCTGTTAAAACCTGTAAAGACAGCTGCAGTGGTTAAACTAGTCAGACCAGCCATTGGGCTTCAGCAGGGTGAAGACATCATTTCATAAAATCATAATGTTCCTAACTTTTTAAAGGACATCTTTCATTTTTATTTTTAATTTTATAATTCTGTAATTATGTGTTAATAGAGGACCAGACACCATTATCTATAATTGTATAATTCAGTTTTCAAGCATTTAGCAAAAAATAAACCACCTCAAGATATTAACACAACAGCCTAAAGACTAGGATACTGGCCTTGGTCAAATATACGTATAGACAAATATGTAAATATACGAAATATATTTATAATCCTGCCTAAATATATGTGTAGATTGAAATGCATTAAGCTGCATCAGTGAAAGGGGAGGGAAAACGCAGATAATTTAAAGCCACGTTTCGTTTTCCATCCAAGAAACCTCAAGCTTTCCTTTATGCAGCTGAAACCCAATGGGACAAATGGGACCAACGAAAAAATATAAATAAAAGACGCTTTCACTCTCCCTGTAAACCAACAGCAAGGGTTATAATAACTACATAAATAACAGAAATTAAATGAGATGCTATTTATTTCAGTCACAAAGAGACAAACAAACAGCGACAGCCCAGTGGTAATGTGAACTAAATAGCAATGCGCAATCTTACCGTTCACATGTCTGGAAAAATCACCGCGAAATACAGAAGTAAAGTCAAACCTAACAAATCATATCTCCTCAAAAGACTGCAATGCACGGCTGTTGTTTTCCTTTCTTTCTTTAGGGATACGCGTCTCGCTCCACCAGGCTTCGCCCTTCCCTGCTGCTGCTGTTGGCCTTCTTGGTTTTGAATTACAGTTGAGCGCATATGGCTGCTCCCCCCTCATTGTGCCCGACACCGCACCACTCTTTACAGTAAAATACGCCCCCTAGTGGAAGTATCTATCTATCTATCTATCTATCTATCTATCTATCTATCTATCTATCTATCTATCTATCTATCTATCTATCTATCTATCTATCTATCTATCTATCTATCTATCTATCTATCTATCTATCTATCTAATCACATATTTTACATAAAAAAGCTTCGATCAGCCGTATTTCTCTAACATATTTATAAGTATGAAATTGTAACAATATCTAGGTAATACAAATTTGTAAATGTAAGAAAGAAACAGCACAAATAGATGGTATTATTTTCCAGTGAGTGCTGCCGAGAGAACAATACATTGGGTGGAATTAAACGGAGGAGATATTGTACGGAAATAGTATGTAAATTATCTGTCAAGCAGTTTGCTTGATTGTATAAAGAGGAGGCTACTGAATAATATGGATATTCTGGGGGAAAGGGAAGTATGATGCACAGATGCAAAAAAAACACGTTTTACATTTTTACAAGACACAGGTTTGGGCAATGATGCCCTGCTTTGCTGTGTGGCTGGAGAAGCTGAAGTTTCAGAATGATTTGTGCAGCATACTGCAATGTACAGCAGGTGGCAGTAGAGCTCCAAAGAAGTAAGGGGCCATTTAACAAGAAGTAGAATCTTTGATTCAATCAAAAGTCCAATGACAACTTTTACTGTCCATGAATGACAACGCAGTTGAAAGCGACAATTATAATACAATTCCAGCAGGGCTCCAGGCAATAAATAACAATAGCAAAGGCAAATGGTGGCATTTTGCCACCAAAATTTGAGAGCGTGCCACTGAATTTTGCATCCAGTCGCACATGTGCGACCAGTAAATTTGACCTTTTTTTGTGATGTGACACTGAATTTAAAACAGCTTTCTGCATCTATCATCGAAGTATATATTAGTAATACAATGTATTACTTAGTAGAAATGTGAAAATTTGGTAAGCATGTTGATTTACGGTATGTGCCCCTAAATTTTCTGGTTGCACCCCTAAAATTTTCAGTTTGGGGCCACTGTGCTCATAGTGAAAAAAGTTAGTCTGGAGCCCTGTCCAGTTGTTTTTCATTAAAGTAAATCTAAAGATTATTTTAAATATAATTCAATAAAGTAAAGTATTAAGTGCCTGTAAAATGTATAGTCTTTTATTATTTTGAAACATAGGTATCTTGTTGTTTTGGAGACTATGCATCAGTCCAAATGAACCGAATCACTTTTATGAACCCAAGTTATAAAACTGACTCCAGATCAGTTGCAGACACTACAGAGCTCAGTCAGTTTGACGCGAGCTTATATAAACCACTGATTCGAAACAGGTTAAGATTTGTACCAACGTTTTGATCGCGGTCAACAACTGTCATACAGTATCTCCACACTTCACAGGTAAATTTGCGGTAAGTCGTTTATCATACTTTTTGCAGTATTTAATGATAACCTTCCATTTGATTTGCGTTTAGTTGGTAACTGTATTTAACGTTAACCTTTATAGTGGTAATACTTAAAACACTTGCTGCCAGTGTACAGAATCGTATTCATGCTAAAGTAAAAAAAAAACGGATTTTGTATCTCTGTAAACTGTTGTACTAAAGTCACAATAATTTCAAAACAAAAGGGTTTCTGTGCATCAAACTTGAACCCGTTTAAATTATTTTTCTGTAATCTACATGGGATTTGTTGTGATGACGTAATAGGATTAAAATTTTTGTTTTTATAAAATTATTATAAATACAGCTAAAATGTCAAACTGACTTAAGATTTTCAGAGTAGGGATGCATAATCTATAGCAGAATAAAAGTTTTTGTTTACCATGGGTTTCCCGCAGAAAATTTGTTAGTTAATGTTGGGCGGGGTGGCGGGTCCGGGGGGTGCATGGCAATCAAAGGGGGGTTCGCATTATGATGAAAATTTAAATATTTTTTATTTAAACACTCAAATAAAACTTAATTTTGAAGAAACTATGACACACATACTAGATTATTAATGAATTAAATGTTTTTTACCTCTAACGGGAATAGCTGCGTGAGGAATTATATTTAAAATTATGCATGCATGTGTGCATATTTATATACATAATTGTTATTTGTAATATCTTCGGTGCGTACAGATTTCTGCTATAGATTAATCGCGATCCTATCAGTCTTCTTGATCATCTATGAGATTTTGAATTTCTACTTTGACCTTGAGTCTGATGTGAATCTGAACGTACTTTTTCTATCTGAAGGCAATGTTGAAAGCGGTAACCATGTCTCTGTGGTTAAAATCTGTTGCTGGTATAAGAATGATGTCCCACCACAGCCCCCTATCAGGAAAGGTTGCTATTGTAACTGGATCAACCGATGGGTATGCCATTGGATAACAAACTCATTCTAAGCCAATACACATTCTCTTTAATATTTAAGTTACTAAAGCATTATTATAAATCTAAGTTAATGTAAAAATGTATTCACAGTGGCGTAACACAGTCAAACCCTGATTTTTTTTCAGGATTGGGCTTGCGGCTGCAGAGGCCTTGGGTCAGAGAGGAGCACATGTTGTTGTGAGCAGTCGACAACAGACCAACGTCGACAAGGCTGTATCAATTTTGAGCAGTAAAAATATAAAAGTAACAGGAACCACATGTGATGTAGGAAACGCAGAAGACAGAGAGAAGCTCATTAACATGGTGAATTATAATGTTTTTGACCAAATATGAATTTGGGAGGCTTTGTGATGGAAAATTAATATGTTTTTTGTTGTCTCTTAATGTTTTAACTCAGAATATTTTGGTTTATATTGCAGACAGTTGAGCAGTGTGGTGGTGTGGACATCCTGGTGGCTAATGCAGCAATGATCCAATTTATTGGGAACATATTAGACTCCACAGAGGATGTCTGGGACAAAGTATGAAAATAGTAAAGATTTGTTCTTGAGATCTGAAAGAACAACCTGTTATAATTTTAATCCAGAAGTATATTTGTATAAATCATTTGACTGTCTTAAAACTTTCAGATTTATTTTTTCAGATATTCGGAGTGAATGTAAAAAGTCAATTTCTACTGACCAAACTAGTCGTTCCTTACATGGAGAAAAGAGGGTGAGAGATGAGCACAAAGTTGTGATATAAAAAAGTGTTGCCAGATAAAATGTTATATTTGGACCTAATGTATGTTTAATTTCAATTGCAGAGGTGGGTCAGTTGTGTTTGTGTCTTCAGTAGCAGGGTACATGCCAATACAAGTATGAACCCATAAGTTACTTTATCGTTTGTTTAATCATGCAACAGATTTTAGTCTTGTGAAATTACTGCTATATTACAACAGAGTTGGGCTATACGCAGTACGCAGTGATGTAATAAACAGCAATAGAAAATACAAAGCAGGATGTGTTTCGTAACATATCAACATGGGGAAGGAGTTTAATAAATTTTTAGATCATACTAGGTATGGTTTTCTTGTATTAAAAATACAATATCTTATAGTTAATAATATTCTAGCTCTACTTAGTTTTAGTGAATTGTGCCTACGTTTTTGAAAGCCCAAAAAGTGCATCCATCTATCCTAAAGTATTCCATATGACCTCAGATGATTAATAAATAAATAAATAATACATGTTAATGTTTTCTGAAGTGAAACAATACATTTGTTTGGTGATATTTTAAGCGTACTTAGCTCATATTGTGTGTTTACATTAATACAATTGTTATTGATGGCTAAATAAGCTGAAAATATTAATTATTTTCTCTCTACAACACGTTAACAACATGGTATTTAAAATAAACCATTTCAGTTTAAATATTTGGGCATGTCCCTACTGCCCTTTACAAAAGATGTTAAGGTTTTTCAATGTTTTTGATGTCATTTTTTGCCGTTTGACTTTTAGGGCCTGGGCCTTTACAGTGTGAGTAAGACCGCTCTGATTGGTTTAACTCGAGCACTTGCTCCTGATCTTGCCCACAGTAATATCCGGGTGAACTCTGTTGCCCCTGGCCTCATCAAGACACCTTTCAGCTCTATGGTAATTAAGGATTTCCTACACTTTTGCATTTTGTGCCTTAACAAGGCAAAGTTTTCATGAAATTACACAATCTTATCTTTAACTAAAGTGCTTGACGTTTTAGTTTACTTAAAAGAAAACTTCTACACATAAAAAAGTGATTTTTTTATGTAACTGTAACTTCAGTTTTAGTCTTTAAAGTAATTACCAGTGAAACCCTTTCTGTGTATTTGAAGAATGAGCTTTGTCTTTGTTCTTCTATAGCTGTGGGGGAATGAAAATGTGCTGGAAGATTTCCTGAAGAAGATAAGCATGAAAAGGTCTTTACATTTACTAACTTTAAGACATGAATGAAAAGTACATTCGTATATTCGTATTTGAATCGTATATAAAAAGATTATAGAGGTTTGTTATTATGATGGTGGTGTAGGATGTGAAGGGATGAACCCAAGTGCAGACAGCAGGTAACTTAAAGACTTTTATTATATGTAACAAAACAGAAAACAAAACCCACGAGGGGGCAAAACAACATAAACAAGATACTAAAACAGATGGAGCGGACACTAAACAGAACAAGATACAAATCTACACTGAAACACTAAACAGGATGACACTTAACAATAAACTAGACTAAACACTTGATATAGATAACGCTAGACTAGACTTGACAGCAAAACACAGTACTCACAGGTATGGTAACAATGCACAAGCCCAGGACAACAAACACAAGGATCTTAAATAGAGGGCAACTAATGAGGGCAACAGGTGACAGGAATTAAACAATGAGGAGGATGACAAGGGAGCGGGGTAAAAGAGACAAGACACTGGGAACACGTGGTCTAGTAAATCAATACTAAGACCACATGAACCCACACAAAACATGGGTCTGTCATGATTCTGCCACAAGACTAGATTAAACAAAGGACAAGATGGCAGAACCATGACAGAATCCCCCCCTAAAGGAGCGGCTACCAGACGCTCCCCAGGGGAACACTAGACACGGGACAAGACAGACTGACAGATAGACAGACACCAAGAAAACATAACAAATATACACAGGGGCAGACAAGATAAAATTACAAGAGTGTTAGGGTGACATAATAAAAACAACAAACAAGGGAGGGGGGGCGGAGGCAAAACAGAGTTCAGAAAAGGAAGTCCAGGTAGGGTGGAGCTGGGTGGGCAAGGAGTCTTGGGTTCAGGGGTAGTGGAGGGCTTAGGACGAGGAGTCCGGGCAGGCTTGGTGGGGGATGCAGACTTGGTAAGGGGTACAAACGGAGGCACGGCAGGGTTCCAGGGCGTGGTAGGGGTAGATGAGGGAGCAGAAGGGGACGAGCCAGGACTCACAGGGTAGGGGAGAGAGTTCAGGGAGGCTGGGGCTGCAGCGGGGGCTGCGCAGACGGCAGGGGCTGCAGCGGGGGCTGCGCAGACGGCAGGGGCTGCAGCGACTGTGAGGTCAACCCCCTTCTCCTCCTCTTCTTTCTCGGGCGTGGTGCAGAGGCTGTGGCAGGTGAGGAGAGGACAGTGGTGGGAGCAGCAGGCTCCGAAGAGGACCCCTCGGATGGCGACTCCCACGAAACTCTCCGCTCTCGCTTTCCACGTAGCGACAAGGGTGGGGAGGAGCTCTCAGGGGCCGAAGGAGGAAGACTCGGGTCGTCAGACGCCACCACTCCCAAGATACATCCCTCCGGGATAGATGGCAGCGTGGCAGATGGTGATGCCGTGGTGGGTACCTGAAGCTCCTCCCGACACAACTTGTCCACCACCTCATGGAACGGGCGGCGGATCAGGCCCTCCCGTTCAGGCAAGGGAGGAGGGACGTTGAGACCCGCGATAAAGTAGGAGTTGAGGAGGGTCTCTGGCAACAAAACCCTCCTCGCTTCCACATATATATATATATAATTGATCACTGTTGTCATTTAATAGTCTTTGATTATTTGATTAATAAAGTATGATTGTTACTAGACTTTTTAAAACTTAGATTTAAAGCCTGTATGTAATTGTTAATAGTTACCAGTCATCACTGCAATATTACATGATATCAAATCTCACTATTTGGATTGTAGGTTTTTTAAAAAAAAAGAATACACTTATAATAACTGTCCACATGATAAAAATAAAATCACAATATATTTAAAATGACAATTATTAATGCTCATACTCTCCAAAAGTGTTTAATAGAGGAAAACTACATGCTATTTATAATAGTCAAAGTAGTTACCATGTAACTAAATCAACATCTGTTTCCAGGTGACACAATGGCTGCGTCCGAAAACTCTAAATTGCTGCCTTCTGAGGCAGCTTTCCAAGGCAGGAAGGCATCAAGGCATGTCCGAATTCAATGTTAGGTTAACTTCCTGTCTCCTGAGATATATATGCTTGGGCGTACAATAAGAATGTGATTGGTCGAGCTTGGTCGAGTTCGAAAAAAAAGAGACATGTAAAATAATTCACTCATAACAAATGAAGGAGTAATTTCTGTAATTTCATAATAAACACCAGTGAACCCACTGCGGGTCTCTCCCTCTCTCTGTGCCCGTGCAGAGGTCTCTCAAGGTGCACGCAAGAAGCTGTGGTGCCAAACAAAGAAAGCACTTCTCACACATAATGCTAATAGGTGAAAAGTTTTCTGAACTTTAAGCAAGCAAAGACAAAACTTGCGTTTATATCAGTGAAGCTTGTGCAGCTGGATCAATCTGATTTGACACGGCAATTGGCTCATATTCCAAAAACAATACTGGAAATAGGGGTGGGCAGTTTGAGCTAAAATTCATATCAAGGTATTTTCCACTCTCCAGCCGGTGTAGCAGTATTACGGTATGTTGCCATACGAGATAAAACATTTTGAAATAACACTGTAGTAAACATCTCGGTTACGTATGTAACCCTCGTTCCCTGAAGGAAGGGAACGGAGACGTCACGTCGTGACCGACGAATTGGGAACTCGCTTAGAGTTACCAATCTGCTTCGTTTACTAACGCCAATGAACTTGGCATTGAGATATTTGCATAATGCTGGCGCCGCCCCGCCAGGTGCGTATATAAGCAGCAGGTGCTAATATGGAAATTAGCTTCGTTTTGCTGAGAAAGCCGGAAAGTGTGACCGGCCGATAAACAGCAGGGAGCAGCCCTGTGGCGACGGGACGTGACGTCTCCGTTCCCTTCCTTCAGGGAACGAGGGTTACATACGTAACCGAGACGTTCCCTTTCAGTCGGTCACTACGACGTCACGTCGTGACCGACGAATTGGGAATCCCTACCAAAACGCCACTGAGGGCTGACCTCTTCCAGTGTCTGCGTAAAGCCCTCCGGTTCCACTTAAGGATAAGGAGAATTAGGTTTTAAGGCAGAAGGCCGGGCACTAGATGTTCCTTTAACCCACAGTAGTGCCAGCAACTGGGAAGCGCACTATCTGAGAGGTATAAGAATGCTGCGGAAGCCACCGCCCCGTTAAAGGCTATTGGTCTGCGAAAGTCAACCGTAGTTGAGGTATAAATGACAGCCGTGGCTGTGTAAGCAAAGCAGTGCTCTGTTGAGGGAAACGTGGGCTAGTAGGATTAACTCCATGGAAAAATACTCACAAAGGAACCCGGTGGGACGCATTGTGGAAGCCCAAACCAAACACATAGGTTCGTGAGGATGCAGCTAGTGAGAGGCTGGCAGCGGATGATCCGCAATATCAGGCTGCCAAGGCAGCAGAGGAAGACAAATCAAATTTTTACGCATTTTTGCCTTGATGGCCTTTCATACTGAGCTCAGTTTGGAGCCGCAGTCGGAGGCTGCAAGCCGACCTGCGAGCCTGTTCTCTGTGCTTCCCCTAGCGAGGAAAGGACACGAGAGGAGACAGGCTCGACACGAACACTGTAAAATCTAATGAACGTATTAGGTGTCGCCCAACCAGCAGCTCTGCAGATGTCTGTTAGCGAGGAACCACGAGCGAGTGCCCAAGATGAGGCAACACTTCTAGTAGAGTGAGCTCTCAATTTAAATGGACAAGGAATGCCCTGCAGATTATAAGCAAGGGCGATAGTATCAACTATCCAATGAGACATCCTCTGCTTAGTGACAGCTTTCCCTCTCTGCTGAGCACCGTAACAAACAAAGAGCTGATCTGAGGTCCTGAGGCTTTGTGTGCGATCCACGTAGAGGCGTACAGCTCTTACGGGACATAATAAAGCCATAGTTGGGTCTGCCTCCTCCGGGGGAAGCGCTTGCAAGCTCACCACCTGATCTCTGAAGGGAGTGGTGGGAACTTTGGGCACGTAGCCTGGTCGGGGTCTCAGTGAGACAGCAGGACCAAACTGAAGACACGAATCGTCAACAGAGAATGCATATAAATCCCCTACTCTTCACGGAGGCCAATGCTAGCAGGGTCAGAGTTTTCATTGACAAAAACTTCAGACTCGCAAACTGCAAAGGCTCGAACGGGGGACCTGTAGGTCTTCAGCACCATGGACAGGTCTCAGGGAGGAATAGAGGGAGGGCGCGAGGGGTTTAGCCTGCGAGCGCCTCTTAAAATGTAATAACCAAATCATGCTGGCCAACTGATCTGCCGTTGATAAGTGAGTGATGAGCAGAAATAGCGGCGATATCACCTTTAATGGCGGAGGGACAGCCTACCATCTAACCTATGTTGAAGATATAAAAGCACAATGTTAATGGGCATTCTCTGGGGTCCTCGCGTTGCGAAGAGCACCAGGTGACGAAAAAGGTTTCATTAAGCGCGTAAGCCTGTCTTGTGGACGGTGCTCGAACCGCGTCGATGGTGTTAGATACCGCTTGCGATAAATCACCTTAACCTTGCGCGCGCTCAACGACCATACATGGAGATCCCACAGGTCGGGGCGGAGTGCCAAATGTGCCCCCTCCTTGAGAAAGAAAGTCCTTCCTCAGGGGAATCCGCCAGGGAGGGCTGTCGTGAGGAGCATTAACTATGAAAACCAATTCCTGGTCGTCCAGTACGGAGGATTAATAAAAGGCTCTCCTCGTCCTGCCTGACTTTGCACAGTGTCTGTGCGATTAAGCTCACTGGAAGGAATGCGTAAATGCGCATCCCCCGCGGCCAGCTGTGTGCCAACGCATCCACGCCGAGGCTGCCCTCGGTTAGTGAATAAAATAGGCGACAGTGGGTATCGTCCGGCGACGCAAACAGATCTATCTACGCACGACCGAACTTCTTCCAAATTAGCTGGACCGTCTGGGGGTGGAGTCGCCATTCGCCGGGGCGCAGCTCGGGAAAGCGCGTCTGCCGCTGTATTGAGCGTACCCGGGATGTAAATGGTACGAAGAGACCTCAGATGCTTCTGACTCCAAAGGAGGAGATGACGAGCGAGATGCGACAGGTGACGAGAGCGCAAAACCGCCTTAACGGTAAATAACACAACAGTCGCAATGTTGTCGGTGTCGGCTAATACATCCTTCCCTCGCATCTCCATAGCGGAGCGTACAAGTCCCAGATATACAGCGCACCGCTCGCAGCAGTTGGGGTGCTATGCATACCCCTGAGACTGCAAGCCCGTCATACATGGCTGATCATCCCGTGCTGAGGGTATCGCATGCTACAGAATGCCAGGAGACCCCTCAGGGGCATATCTTGATATCAGAAATGCTGGGTCTACTACGGGGTAAAATTGAAATGAAACGCAGGTGTAATGTTTACACGGTGTATGCCGGTGCGCCACGCTCTCCTTGAGACTCGATCGTAAAACCAACGCTGAAGCGGTCTCATATGAAGCAGCTCGAGCAGTGTCAAAGCCGCAGCTGCTGCAATATGTCTAGGAGCTTCTGAAATTGTTTCAGAGGGACCGCGTACTTCCCTCGAATTAAACCGAGGCAAGTCAGAACTGACTGGTTGCGCGCTCTTGTAAAACACGCCAATTAGTCGATCGAGTCTATTTCCATACTGAGAAAAGGATCCTCTGCACGGGGCAAAGTTGCTCTTTTCCCAGCTGACCTGATGACTTAAACGAGCGAGATGCCGAAGCATTAACTCTCTGTGTTTGCGCACGTCTGCCAAGAACGGCTATTATAAGTCGACGTAAATAAGCAGAATGCGAACAACGCTCTCTCTCGGAGATTTTAACGCCGTGACTAGCACTTTCATGGAGACACGGGGAGAGAGAGACGGCTTGAATGGTGTACTTAGTATTAATATGCCCACCCCACGACGCAGAGCAAAAAAACGATCTAAAGCGAGGGGAGATGAACACATGAAGTACATGTCTTACAGGTCTAAGGCTGCAAACTGATCTGAATATTGAAATACGAGCCTCGGCGTTATCATCCTAAAGGATCACCTTTGTAGAGCCGGTGCGTAAATAAATCAAATCGATCGTAACACCCGCTGGCGATAGAGGAGAGGTAGGGTGAGCAGGTGCCCGCTCACGGCTCTCTCGATCCTCCGGAGACCTGGAGAGGAAAGAGGAATGCACTCTTATGTGTGGTTAAGTGGGTACCGGCTGGACAGCCTTTGGAACATATGCAAACCAAGGATTTTCCACCCGACCCTCTACCGGGGGAAGGAGCGAATCACCATCTCCTGAAGAGTGATCCTCTGACACTCCGGGTCGCCCGTCTCTGGCCACTTAAACTCCCGATTTTCATGTGAAGCGGCTAAGCAGGCGGGGCGAGCTCTGACGACCGGTTCCCCTGCGCTGCCGAAATGGGGTCCGAGGAGGGGAACGGAGGTGGCCGCCGCAGGACGCCAACGGCGAGAGGCAGACTGAGGAGCCGGCGTTGGTGGACCAAGGGCAGCTCTATTCCACCGGGGCACGACCTAGGAGATCGCCTCAGTCTGCGTAGCGGAGCTGTACGACTCCCCGGGCTCACCGATGAGGCCGGTCTGTGAGACAGGAGCATTCAGGGAATTGTTCTCGTCTGCGTCCGTCATGTAAGCCAGACACAGCCAAAGGTGGCGATCTTGAACCACTGTGGTGGACATCGCACGACTGAAGGTCGCAGCCTCCCTCGTAATGAACCATAGCAACGTTATTGCGTGCAGGGCTGAAGCCGCCTCTCCACATGCCTGATGGGCAGCGCCCGTAACCGGACGACTGTCTACAAACAAGGGAGGGAAGGGTTGGGTGGTCCCTCCAGGAACGCCTCCACTGAAGGGGTCCACGTTGGTGAGGGAGGTGAGGGGTGAAAGCTGAACGGCCGAGACGGCCGCAAATCACGTCAGCTCTTCGTGCCGTCGGGAAAGAAAGGCACAGGAGGTGAGGACCGAGAGGCCCGAGCAGCTCCGAAGTACCAATCATATGGGCGGGACGGTTCGGGCGGAAAGGGGTTAATCTCTCCAACTCTACCGTTTCCTCCGCTCGAGCGGGCACGGCCGCCATCTCCGGGATGACTCCGCCTCGGAGGAAAAAAGATGCACCCCTCTGATGCTGCAGAAGTGAGGGGACCAGAAGGAGGTCCAATGGATTCGGTAGAAATCGTAGAACACGACTCTACAGTCTCCACCGGAGCCTCAACCGGCTGAGGATGAGAAGGCCGGTAGGTGAAGGACGCATCCTCCGTCCTACTCAGCGTAGTGATGCGAAGAGCGTCCTGCGAGCGCTTGACAGCCGCACCATGGCGGTGTCAGCACTGCAAAGACGCGGACGTCGTTCCCGTAGAAACGACAGTCGTCTCCGCAATCCAAGAGGGTTATGCTCTCACAGAGGGAACAAAAGCTCTCCACAAACACAGCCTCGGAGTGCTCGATGCCCAAGCACGAAGACAGCGCTCGTGACTGTCACTGGAATCCCTGTACTTCTCGCATCCAAGATCGCACGGAGGAAAAGCTATCCTGAAAAGGACGCTGATCTCCGAATATACGAGAGAGTGGCTGTCTTTAAAAAGACACAGAGCTCTCTCTTTAGGGAAATCACTCTTTAGGTGCTCAGCTGATGATGCGCACAGGGAGAGGCAACGCACACACTAAACTCAAAACAAAAAAGATGCAGAGCAGTGGAATACTGCGAGCGTCCTCTGTGTTAGTACTGCTTGTCAATCAACTTCAGCAACCGTTCCCAGAAGAGCAAGTAGCTTCTCAGTAGCAGATAATGCCGGCTTTCGAAGCGAAAAAGCTAATTTCCATATTTGCACCTGTTGCTTATATACGCACCTGGCGGGGCGGCGCCAGCATTATGCAAATATCTCAATGCCAAGTTCATTGGCGTTTTAGTAGTAAATGAAGCAGATTGGTCTCTCTAAGCGAGTTCCCAATTCGTCGGTCACGATGTGACGTAGTTAAATTACTGGCAAAAAAAATGTTTTACCTTATGTAACTAATAAGTGAGCTTTGGACATAGACATGACTTAAAAAGTGTCATTGTGTGGATGGGCGGACTCCTCGTCGTATGGGAGATGCCATCTGCATCACTACAATTATTATTAATCCCTGAATAAATGCAGTTTATTAATAAGCACTGATTTCACATTGGACAGTAGGGTTTTACAGGGATAAACAGCAGGGTTTACAGCAGTGCCTTATATATCAAAACCCGTCACATTTTAAATGCATACACACTTACCAGACATGTTTTAAGCCGGTTCGCCACAGTTTTTGGTTTGTTTAATTCCACATGGGAGGTAAATATCTCAAAATGATCTACAGAATCCTTTGCAATTTGGGACTTTCATCACATCTGACACATATGGAACCTGGTAGATAGAAAACATTTTTTTTTTTTTAGGATAAATGTGGTAATCTGAGACATGTTATGAATACAGTAGTGTTTCACAAAACTTGAGGCTGTTAAAACCTGTAAAGACAGCTGCAGTGGTTAAACTAGTCAGACCAGCCATTGGGCTTCAGCAGGGGAGTGAAGACATCATTTCATAAAATTTCATAATGTTCCTAACTTTTTAAAGGACATCTTTCATTTTTAAATTTCAATTTTATAGTTTGGCAATTATGTGTTAATAGGACCAGACACCATTATCTATAATTGTATAATTCAGTTTAAAAGCATTTAACATAAAATAAACCACTTCTATCTATCTATCTATCTATCTATCTATCTATCTATCTATCTATCTATCTATCTATCTATCTATCTATCTATCTATCTATCTATCTATCTATCTATCACATATTTTACATAAAGTAAGCTTCGATCAGACGTATTTCTAAATTTCTAAACAGATTTATAAGCATGTAATTGTAACAATATCTAGGTAACCAAAACCTGACAGCTTTTTGTACCATTACAATATTTAAAAAAATATATTGTAAATGTAAGACAGAAACAGCACAAATAGATGGTATTACTTTTTTTTATTCGCTTTGGTACTATTTTCACAAGGTGTACATTTTCAAAACTCTTAGTACAAAAATCCAAACTGATCACACTTTCAGTAAGTTGCACATGTTTTCAGTCCACACAATCATTGTTTCAAATACAAGATTATTGTAATATGTAATGAGAACATTTGGTTTAATCACTGAAACACAACAGTATGATCTTTTAACAATCAGTTCATCCAACAGCAAACAATGTAACATACATGTTTCAAATCGGCCTTAGAAGTGCTGAAATTAATATGCTACAATACTATAAAAGAAAGATTACACTGTTTCACATTAGGCAATACAATTACATTACCCAACATTTACATAATCTATAATTTCCAAAATATCCATCCTATGTGTAATCAAGTGAAGGATCAATGAAGACATCGCCTACAATCATTTGGACAAATTAGTTTTTAATTTTCAGATATAATTGTAACATAGGTTTACTTTCTATAATTTAACTAAACATAATATTTAGTGCACACATTACATTACAGTTTTTTTATTCACTTTGGTACTATTTTCACAAGTATGTGGTAAAACCTCACAACTGTTAGAACAAAACTCAAAGCAGATCATCAAAAAGTCAGTTTTTTCAAACATAATCACATTTTCAATTGACTTAGTACAACACACAAAATGATACATTCACTTTTTCACCACACCTAATCATTGTGTCATCAAAGAAATAACTTTCATATGAAGTAACTGTCTTTCACAATGCAATGCTCTCAATACTTCTGAAATGTTTTTTATCTAATTTGCTTAAATACATTTGAACAGCACTAAATCCAACTGATCTTAATGGTTAATCACTGAGCCATTTGGTAAACCTATATATTTTCATGTCAGCAATATACAGTATATGGATTTTGAGAACTACAGGAATAAAATGTGTGTTTGTACGAACATATAAATTATGTGTAACCACACATGATTTTACATAGTGGTAAAATCAATCAGTGCGGCCGAGGGAAAAATACATTGGGTGGAATAAAACGGAGGAAATATTCTGTACGGAAATAGTATGTAAATTATCTGTCAAGCAGTTTACTTGATTGTGTAAAGAGGAGGCTACTGAATGTTATGGATATTCTGGGGGGAAGGTAAGTATGATGCACAGATGCAAAAAAACACGTTTTACATTTTTTTACAAGACACAGGTTTGGGCAATGATGCCCTGCTTTGCTGTGTGGCTGGAGAAGCTGAAGTTTCAGAATAATTTGTGCAGGATACTGCAATGTACAGTAGGTGGCAGTAAAGCTCCAAAGAAGTAAGCGGCCATTTAACAAGAAGTAGAATCTTTGATTCGATCAAAAGTCCAATGACAACTTTTATTGTCTATGAATGACAACGCAGTTGAAAGTGACAATTATAATACATTTCCAGCAGGGCCTGGCATTTTGCCACCAAAATTTGAGAGTGTGCCACTGAATTTTACATCCAGTCGCACATGTGCGACCAGTAATTTGACCTTTTTTTTGTGATGTGAATTTAAAACAGCACATTGTACTTTCTGCATCTATCATCGTATATATTAGTAATACAGTATATTACTTAGTAGAAATGTGAATATTTGGTTAGCATGTTGATTTATTGTATGTGCCCCTAAATTTTCTGGTTGCGCCCCTAAAATTTTCAGTTGGGGCCACTGTGCTCCTAGTGAAAAAATGTTAGTCTGGAGCCCTGTCCAGTTGTTTTTCATTAAAGTAAATGTAAAGATTATTTTAAATATAATTCAATAAAGTATTAAGTGCCTATAAAATGTATAGTCTTTTACTATTTTGAAACATATCTTGTTTTGGAGATTGCATCAGTCCAAATGAACCGAATCACTTTTATGAACCCAAGTTATAAAACTGACTCCAGATCAGTTGCAGACACTTTGACAGAACTCTCCGTAGCGACAAACCACTTTCAACATAATTAAAAACTGTCAGCTGAGCTAAATCCGCTACTCGGTAAGTAAAAAGTTTGACGCGAGCTTATATATTCGAAACAGGTTTGAATCTTTGATCAACGTTTTGATCGCGACCAACAACTGGCATCAGGAGAGCAGAGCATACGGTATCTACACACTTCACAGGTAAAGTTTGCTGTCATAAGTCACCGTTTATCGTACTTTTTGAAGTATTTAATCTTAACCTTCCATTTGATTTGCGTTTGGTTGGTATGTGCGTTTTGTTGTGCAGTCAGCACATAACGTTAACCTTTATACTGGTAATACTTAAAACACCTGCTGCCAGTGTACAGGATCGTTGTATTCATGCATAAGTAAAAAAACGGCTTTTTTATATCTTTACTGTAAACTACGAAGGAGGATTAGGGCCAAGCTAAAATAAAAAATAAAACCATCTCGAGATTAAAGTCATTAAAATGCGAGAATAAAGTCATTATTTAAAAAAGTCAGAATAAATATAATTTCGAGAATAACGTCGAGATCTGCAAAGCAGATACCAAATGACATCTGTTTATTAATAAATAATATGATATGCGCTCAGAAAGGCAATTTTATGGAATCTCTATGAAGGTAATTTAGCGCCTAAAAGATTTGCATGCGCAGGATAAAATTTGTAAGAATGTAATTAACATTGCAAGCGTAAAATAAATTTGCATGTGCAAAAACAGTTTTGTAAAGGTGTAAATCAAGTTGCAAGCGTAAGAAAACAAGTTTTGCAACACTGTTACAGTTTTTTTTATTCGCTTTGGTACTATTTTCACAAGTAAGGTGTACATTTTCAAAACTCTTAGTACAAAAATCCAAACTGATCACACTTGTAACGCAGCTAGTCATTCTTTCAAAACTTGATGTAATACTTTCAGTAAGTTGCACATGTTTTCAGTCCACATAATCATTGTTTCAAATATAAGATTATTGTAATATGTAATGAGAACATTTGGTTTAATCACCGAAACACAACAGTATGATCTTCTTTCAGCTTAATACTTTTAACAATCAGTTCATCCAACAGCAAACAATGCAAGATACATGTTTCAATTCAGCCTTACAGTTTTTTTTATTCGCTTTGGTACTATTTTCACAAGTATGTGGTAAAACTTCACAACTGTTAGTACAAAACTCAAGGCAGATCATCAAATAGTCAGTTTTTTCAAACATTTAATCATATGTTCAATTGACTTAGTGTGAGGACTCTGCCATAATCTGGTTTGGTAATTATATCTAGTTGTGTATGGCAGGGTCCTGACAGTACAATGTTTTGTGTGGGAGAACGTGGTTTTGATATTGTCATATCAGACCACGTTTTTCCCATGTCTTGTGACTTTTCCCCGCTCCCTTGTATTCTCTTGTCATTGTGTGTTATTTTTTCCCCGCTCCCTTGCATTTTCCAGTCTTTGTTTTTATGTCTTGTTTAGTCTAGTGTTCTGTTCATGCATATATATATTTATATATATTTATATATTTATATATGTTTATATATATATAAATATATTTATGGTTTTGTCTTGTTGGTACTGTGGTTGTCTTGTGTTTGTATGTGTTTTACAGGTTCACGTGTGCTTCCCTCACAGGTGTTCCTGTTCAGTGTGATTGCCTCCTCTCGTCTTCCTCACCTGTTGCTTGTTATCCTCTCGTCTGATCTGTGTATTTAATCCCTGTGTGTCTAGTGTGTCTTTGCAAGTTCGTTTGTCAATATCAGTTTGTCAATGTCAGTACTGTGTATGTACTCGCCCGTTACTAGCTTTGCTAGTTTCTAGTTTAGTCTTGTTGTGTGCTTTTGATACGTCTAGTTTGTTCATTTATTGTTTCCCTTATTCTGTACTCACTGCTGCCCAGGAATCATTCTCTAGATACTGTTTCTGTGATCGCTGACTGTTATAGAGACTGCTTTCTCCATCTTCCTGTTTAAGGACTGCAGTGCTATCTTCCAAGTTGTCCACTGCTCTGCTCTCCTCCTCAGCTCCGACTGCCAGTTGGTTGGGCGCTGTCCAGCGTACCCATTCAGGGCCTGCATCCGCGGTCCAGCTTGGCTGGTGTATTCACCGCGGCATTGGTTCATCTCACCCTGTTTCCCCTCAGAGGATCATTTACCCCGTCAGTAAGCAGTGGAACATTTTGTGGTGTTGTGGAATTAATTAACTGTTGTACTATACTCTCTCCCACCGTTCGTTTGTCTGGCCGGAGCCCGAACGTGTGTGGCTTGTCTCCCCAGTGTCTGTGTGTGCTCCTCGCCCTAGCCGTCTGCCTCGGAGTGGCCTTTGCGCCCAGACGTGCCATTGTCTGTTTACATTCATTTTCTGTTAAATAAACATTTTTGTTATCCGCACTGGGATCCATTTGCCTGTTTTCCCCCACCCTAACAGTACGAACTTGCCATAACTGGATCCCGCGGAAATGGACCTATCCTGGTCTGACTACAGAAGCTGCCAAGCGCATGTCCTGTTCGGCCTCCGGCAGAAGGGGGCCAATGTGAAGGATTTCGCTATGGACTTTTTGAGATCTGCCAAGTACTCCGGCTTCAACGAGGCAGAGTTAAAGGTAATTTTCAACAGCTGCCTCGACAAGCCCCTCACTACGGCAGAGCAAAGGACCCTGAAACCCCTGGGCTTCCCGGATACAGTGGAGTACTTGATGAACCGTGAAGAGCCAGGGGATTCTACTGACACACCTCATCCTGTCCCTTTGCCTTCCATCCCGGAGGGCTGTGTTGTCGGGGTGATGACCCAGGAGTTCTCTGCGCCCTCCACATCGAGTCCGGTAAGCTCCGCCCCGCCAGTCAGCCTTCGGGGTAAAAGAGAGCGACGAGTGTCCTGGGAATCTGCATCGGAAGGGTCTTCTACCGAGCCTATCGTTCCCACCACACCATCTCCTGCCATCGCTCTCACTGCACCGCGCCCAAAGAAGAAGAAGAGGAAGAAGGGCTCCTCCGCTCTTCAGCCAGCTGCCACCCCTCAGTCCGCTGATAAGCAGCAGCCTCTGCCTTCGCCGGTGCAGCCTCAGCCAGGGTCTATCCAGCCTGTGTTGTCTCCGCAGCCGCCGGCTGCGCTCCCTGTCAGTGACCCTGTGTCGTCTCCGCAGCCGTCCGCTGCGCTCCCTGTCATTGATCCTGTGTCGTCTCTGCAGCCGCCCGCTGCACCCCCCGTCATTGTCTCTGCCTCGTCTCCGCTGCCGTCTGCAGCGGCTCCTGTGACTATTCCTGTCTCGCCTCCGCAGCCGTCCGCTGCGCCCCCTGTCACAGTCTCCATGTCGTCTTCGCTGCCGGACGCAGCGCCCCCTGTCATTGTCACTGTCTCCATGTCGTCTCCGCCGCCAGACGCGGCGCCCCCTGTCATTGTCCCTGCCTCGTCTCCGCTGCCGGCCGCAGCGCCCCCTGTCATGTTTCCTGTTTCCCCTTTTTCTGATCTGTGTATTTAATCCCTGTGTGTCTAGTGTGTCTTTGCAAGTTCGTTTGTCAATATCAGTTTGTCAATGTCAGTACTGTGTATGTACTCGCCCGTTACTAGCTTTGCTAGTTTCTAGTTTAGTCTTGTTGTGTGCTTTTGATACGTCTAGTTTGTTCATTTATTGTTTCCCTTATTCTGTACTCACTGCTGCCCAGGAATCATTCTCTAGATACTGTTTCTGTGATCGCTGACTGTTATAGAGACTGCTTTCTCCATCTTCCTGTTTAAGGACTGCAGTGCTATCTTCCAAGTTGTCCACTGCTCTGCTCTCCTCCTCAGCTCCGACTGCCAGTTGGTTGGGCGCTGTCCAGCGTACCCATTCAGGGCCTGCAGCCGCGGTCCAGCTTGGCTGGTGTATTCACCGCGGCATTGGTTCATCTCACCCTGTTTCCCCTCAGAGGATCATTTACCCCGTCAGTAAGCAGTGGAACATTTTGTGGTGTTGTGGAATTAATTAACTGTTGTACTATACTCTCTCCCACCGTTCGTTTGTCTGGCCGGAGCCCGAACGTGTGTGGCTTGTCTCCCCAGTGTCTGTGTGTGCTCCTCGCCCTAGCCGTCTGCCTCGGAGTGGCCTTTGCGCCCAGACGTGCTATTGTCTGTTTACATTCATTTTCTGTTAAATAAACATTTTTGTTATCCGCACTGGGATCCATTTGCCTGTTTTCCCCCACCCTAACACTTAGTACAACACACAAAATGATACATTCACTTTTTCACCACACTTAATCATTGTGTCATCAAAAAAAATATCTTTCATTTGAAGTAATTGTCTTTCACAATGCAATGCTCACAATACTTTTGAAATGCTTCTCATCTCATTTGTGTAAATACATTTGACCATCACTAAATCCAACTGATCTTAATGGTTAATCACTGAACCATTTGGTAAACCTATATATTTTCATTTCAGCAATATACAGTATATGGATTTTGAGAACTACAAAAATAAAACCTGTGTTTGTACGAACATATAAATTATGTGTAACCACACATAATAAAATACACCATTAAGATCAGTTGGATTTAGTGATGGTCAAATGTATTTACACAAATGAGATGAGAAGCATTTCAAAAGTATTGTGAGCATTGCATTGTGAAAGACAATTACTTCAAATGAAAGATATTTCTTTGATGACACAATGATTAGGTGTGGTGAAAAAGTTAATGTATCATTTTGTGTGTTGTACTAAGTCAATTGAACATATGATTAAATGTTTGAAAAAACTGACTATTTGATGATCTGCCTTGAGTTTTGTACTAACAGTTGTGAAGTTTTACCACATACTTGTGAAAATAGTACCAAAGCGAATAAAAAAAACTGTAACCATTAAGATCAGTTGGATCTAGTGCTGGTCAAATGTATTTACGCAAATGAGATGAGAAGCATATCAAAAGTATTGTGAGCATTGCATTGTGAAAGACAATTACTTCATATGAAAGGTATGTCTTTGATGACACAATGATTAAGTGATGTGAAAAAGTGAATGTGAAATTTTGTGTGTTGTCCTAAGTCAATTGAACATGTGATTAAATGTTTGAAAAAAAACTGACTATTTGATGATCTGCCTTGAGTTTTGTACTAACAGTTGTGAGGTTTTACCACATACTTGTGAAAATAGTACCAAAGCAAATAAAAAAAAAACTGTAATCTAAGTGTAATTCATGTCTTGTAAAACTGAAACTTCATATTTACGCAAATAAGTATGAACTGTATGCATCTGACCTCAGTTTTTCCGCGCTTACACTTTTGGCACGGTTTCTGCGCTGAAATACTGCCAAAAGCATTGCAAGTCTGCAAACAGTGGTGTGCAATGAAAAACACACGTTCATGAACGGCAAATATGAATTAATCGGGCAGAATCTGTCTCTGTGTGTAAAATAAGCCAGTTGTAAATGACTTGTTGCATACGAAGGGAAAACTATTTCCTGAAATAACACGACATCTACTGGTCCCTCTGCGCTTGCAGTTTTGTCACGATTCTCTCACTGATTTGAGTTTGGAAGCGCAGGTGGGAAGGCGGGGCTATGAAATGAGGCTCCTGATGACTCATTGTTTTCTCTTTTCTGATTGGTTCAATCCCAGGGGTTCTTTTAGTATTGTCCAAGAGGCTGCAGGAATACTACTATGGCCCTGTCCCAAATGGCGCACTTCATGTGGACTTTCGGTCTCGTGGCCTTAAATTGCGTGTGCTCGGTTAGTCCACAAGTCCGTAGGGTGTCCCATCTGTCATGTTTACGCTTTAAAGTGTGCTCATCAGCGCCTCCTTTGCCCTCTTGATGCGGTCTTCAGCTAAGCCCGCACTGCAGCAGGCTTCGCGCACTTTACCAACCCAGAAGTCCTTGCGAATGAGCAATCAGACCAATCAGACGACGGAAGGGTGGAGCTCACACTGACGGGCAACTTCTCTACCTATTTCCGGTGTGACGCTCGAGTCTGTCCCAAAATACAACTCCGTTGCACCCACGTGGACTCGCATTAAGGATCCCTAAAGTCTGGACTACGTGATGTCATCAAAGTGTGGACTCTGAGGAGGACCACAAGTCCGGAGTGTGCCATTTGGGACAGGACCTATAATGACTTAATACATAAACCTTTGAGCTGGCTGACATGTGTTGATTCTGAATTTAAAGATGGCGTTTTGTAATATTTAATATATAATAATGTAATATATATAAATAAGAATATATATATATAAGAATATATAACTTCATATAGTATGTTGCAAAACTTGTTTTCTTACGCTTGCAACTTGATTTACACCTTTACAAAACTGTTTTTGCACATGCAAATTTATTTTACGCTTGCAATGTTAATTACATTCTTACAAATTTTATCCTGCGCATGCAAATCTTTTAGGCGCTAAACTACCTTCATAATGTAATTAATAGTGGGAAATAATCTGTTTTTACAATTTTTGCGCCATCTACCATCGTTCGCAATACGTTCTACAACATAGTTTGTGTTTATTAACCCTTTAGTTTCACTTCCTCACGCAGCTATTCCCGTTAGAGGTAAAAACATTTAATTCATTGTTAATCTAGTAGTTATACGAGCAAGTTTGGTGGTACAAAATAAAACGTAGCGCTTTTCTAAGCGGATTTAAAAGGGTAACTATATTGTATGGTGGAATAGCACTTTTTGGGAGTACTTCGACTCGCCTGAAAAATCCGCTCCCCTTCTCCCTCTCATAATGGGACAGGGAGGGTGTTACTGCGCCGAATCGAAGTACTCCCAAAAGTGCTATTCCGCCATACAATATAGTTACCTTTTTAAATCCGATTAGAAAAGCCCTACGTTTTATTTTGTACCACCAAACTTGCTCGTATAACTACTCGTCTTAAATAGGAAAAACGTTGATGTGTTTGGTCACTTCTAACTTTATCTCTGAGTGGTACCATTGAATGAATGGGGCTAAGCTAAATGCTATCAAAGTGTCGCAGCGCGCCCCAGCGCTTACGTGCACGCACTAAGATGATAGAGGGATGTATCAACTCTTCTTAGTTAAGGTAATAACATATTTTAATATTGAAAATGAGTAGACTATTCCTTTAACGTTAAAGGTAAGCCTGTACATTCTCTCTCTCATACACACCTGTTTATCAGGAGTAAATAGATAAAAAACAGACATTGTTGAATTTATAATTAATGAATTTGAATTAGCCTATCCTACTGCCTGTCAGGAATTGAGGAAACACAAAACACGAACCCAGATGCGGACGTAACAAAAAAGGAATTTATTACAAAACAGGGGAAAAAACAGGAAAACAAAACCCACGAGGGGGCAAAACAAGACAAGGGAAGACAACACTAAACTAACACTAAACTTAACAAAAACTAACAATAACTTTCAACACATTAAACAAATCAAGACTAAGATATATACAAAACTTACTGGAACCGACAGGGCATGAGACAAGCATGGGACAAGGCATAAAACAGGACGAACGTGCAATGGACGACAAACACAATGACTCTTAAATAGGGAGAAAGTAAATTACATACACCTGAAAATAATTACAAGTAAGGGATCGGGGAAAAAGTGACGAGACCCGGGAAATGCGTGGTCGGAATAAACCAATACTACAACCACACATTTCCCACCTAGAACATATGTACTGTCAGAACCCTGCCATGCTAAACTAGATCTAAATACCAACAGGATCTGGCAGGATTCTGACAGTACGCCCCCCTCCAAAAGGCGGCTACTAGACGCCTTCGAAGGGGGAACACTAAACATGGGACAAGACCGACTGACAGACAGAGAACATCCAAGAAAACATAACAAATAACATTAAGGGCAAACAAGACAGAATTACAAACGGGTTAGGGTGGGATAACAAAAATAATAAACAAGGGAGGGGGGGTGGGGGAACAACAGAGTTCATAGGGGGTGGTCCAGGGTGGGAGGGTGGGGAAAGAGTCTGGGTGGACTTCGGGAGAGTCCAGGGAAAGTTCTGGCCGAGATCGGCAAAACCTGGCTGGGGTGGCGCTGGCTGCGCCCACGGCTGGGGTTGCGCTGGCTGCGCCCACAGCTGGGGTTGCGCTAGCTGCGCCCACGGCTGGGGTTGCGCTGGCTGCGCACAAGGCCGGGGTTGCGCTGGCTGCGCACAAGGCTGGGGTTGCGCCGACGTCTGAGTACACACCTCTGTGCGTTCTGGCGGCTGCGTCGACGGCTCTGGGCGCTCTGGCGGTCGCGTCGACGGCTCTGGGCGCTCTGGCGGCTGCGGCGGCTCTGGGCGCTCTGGCGGCTGCGGCGGCTCTGGGCGCTCTGGCGGCTGCGGCGGCTCTGGGCGCTGCGGCGGCCGCGTCGGCGGCTCTGGGCGCTGCGGCGGCCGCGTCGGCGGCTCTGGGCGCTCTGACGGCCGCGGCGGCGGCTCTGGGCGTTCTGGTGGCTGAACAATCTCCCCCTTCCTCCTGTTCTTCCTTCGGGGTCGCGGAGCAGATAGAGGGTGTGGTGGAACTCTTAAGTCGGAGGAGGACCCCCCAGATGAAGACTCCCAGGAGATCCTCCTCTCACGCTTCCCTCGAAGGGACAGAGGCGGGGAGCGGCTCTCTGGAGCCGGAGGAGAGAGTTCAGGGTTCGGCGGTTCGGTTCGGGTTCCGCCTGGTGTTGAGCTCGGGTCCGCATACGAGCGGGTCAAAAAACTCGTAACCCGACTCGTATGCGGGGCGGCAACCCTTACCCCGTCTCGCCAGGCGAGTACCGGTGAACATGTCCGCTGGGTTCTTTTCTGGCACGTTCGTTCTGTCAGGAATTGAGGAAACACAAAACACGAACCCAGATGCGGACGTAACAAAAAAGGAATTTATTACAAAACAGGGGAAAAAACAGGAAAACAAAACCCACAAGGGGGCAAAACAAGACAAGGGAAGACAACACTAAACTAACACTAAACTTAACAAAAACGAACAATAACTTTCAACACATTAAACAAATCAAGACTAAGATATATACAAAACTTACAGGAACTAGGGATGGCTTCCGCGAAACTGACGTTTCGACACTGTGTCGAGATCCCGAAGCGTAAATGTTTCGAAACACTGCTCCGAAATGTGATTCGAAACACCCATGTCACGTGATGAAGTGATTCGAAACACCAAGCGGTGCATTTCACAAGTATTTCGAAAGGTGGCGTACCTGTCGAATCTGCTTCGAATCTTAAACTGACAGGGTAGGAAACAAAACTGACAATACCTGCGTTTTTGGCAAGATCAAATACTATAAATTACTGAAAAGAAGTAATTTTTCCTCATAGGTATGTAACACTTAGGCTACTTACAAAAAATGCATGCCAGCAACAAGTGTCCCTTGTGTGAGAATGAGACTGTTTTCAAAGGCTGGAGAATTTATATGTAAAAAAGTAGCTGGTTGAGTTTATCAACACAGAACAATTTATATATTTGAATAAAGATCTTTATATGCAAACAATGTGGCATATTATGGCTTGATATATTTTATGAATCTCTTATTATTTATTTGGTATATCTCTATTCTATTTTTTTTTTCATTAAATAGACCCGAATAGCCTATAGTTATCGACAATTGTGAGCCTAAAAGCTCATGTAGTTGTCAAACAGATATTTTAAAACAACAACAAAAACCATTTTATTATGATGACGTAGCGCATGCATTTCCCAGCTTCGATCCTAAGATCTACGCATGAGAGTCGAGAGCACTATCCACTCTCCCATTCTATCACTTGTGTGTCAATCAAACAACATGTGGGATACAATTTGTCAGCGCTCGTCTAAAATCTTGTCAAGGCTGCTTCATGTAAAGACATGCAAACGACCGCTAGGTGTCACTGTGGAGGCGGTTTCGGATTGATGTTTCGAAGCCCCGAAACATACGGCACAATTGATTCAACTGTTTCAATGTTTCACGAAGCCTCGCTCTGCCCACCACTAACTGGAACCGACAGGGCATGAGACAAGCATGGGACAAGGCATAAAACAGGACGAACGTGCAATGGACGACAAACACAAGGACTCTTAAATAGGGAGAAAGTAAATTACATACACCTGAAAATAATTACAAGTAAGGGATCGGGGGAAAAAGTGACGAGACCCGGGAAATGCGTGGTCGGAATAAACCAATACTACAACCACACATTTCCCACATAGAACATATGTACTGTCAGAACCCTGCCATGCTAAACTAGATCTAAATACCAACAGGATCTGGCAGGATTCTGACACTGCCTAGCTGTATATGTAAACGAGTTATTGTCATTTTGCTACACTGTAAAAAATAACACACTGAATTTACTAAAATATATAGTGCATCATTTTTGCGTCCCTCTTTTTAAGCAAGTTTCACATGGAATTTTAAGCAATTGCTTAAACATTTTTTACGCCTAAACTGCTTAAAATTCCATGTAATACTTATTTTAAAAATTGCAATTGCTTAATATGCTTAAAATTCCATGTAAAACTTACTTTAAAAAGTAGGTGCCAAAATTTTGCACTATATATTAAATTTTTTTTAGTAAATCCAGCGTATTGTTTTTTTCAGTGTATTGTGATTCTCTAGCTTGTGCTTAATCGCTAGCTTATGGTGCATTACTTGTGGCAGTTAAAATAACTACGTTATATGATCAAATTGAACCAAAATGTTGATAAAATGTTGCGTTTGGACCGTTTGTGGGCTGAAAACCATCAACTTTATTTGCCAACACTGTCCCCCACCATTACGTAAAATTTCTTGAACTAACAGTTACTGAAAGCAAACACGAAGTATGAACATTTCTTAATTTCAAGGTTTTATATTGCATTAACTAATTTCACCATGGACATTCGAAAATGGATTAAAAAGAATCTACAGCAACTGCCACTACCTCTGGGTCTGAACTTCAAATGAGCAGTGTTGTGCTAATATGTAACGTTAGGTATGCGGTTTTTTGTTGTTGTTGTATTGTTCAGAGCTCTGTACATTGCTCACTATATCTGTAGTTTTTGTTGTTGTATTACAGAGATGTTTGTTTATAACACGTTAAAACTTAATGTACCAAACTTATGTATTTTCTAGCGGGGGGAATTATATGCATTCATGTGATCGCCCCCTCTGGTATTTTAGACGCCCCCTCATCAGCGCTCGGCTGGCGCCGGCACTGCCCCCAACCTTGCCCGTTGGCACTGTTAACTGTGGCGCGCAAGTCTGTTAACAACATAAACTTTTAATAAGGTAGTCAAATATTTTTACTTTACTTTTTTACCTTAAGGGTAGATTTAAATAAAGAAAAACTAAATGTTTTGGGGAGTTTTTGACTCGTGACTAACTTCTCCGCCTTCTCTTTTCTCTTGGAGGCCACACTTTTATGTTTATATTCGTCCATTCTTAATGTTCATGTAGATAGCTGCTATAGTAACCTCTCACACGGTGTTTTCCTTTTTTTTTTTTGGCGTGGCGATGCATCATATAAAAAATTATGGTGTAGTAGTCTATGGCAGTCGCTGAGTGCAAAAAAAAATATTAAACGCAAACAAGAAATCTATTGGCCTGGGCCCATTTGCACGTGCATACCCTGGACACTACGCCACTGGTCCGGACCATGTCTTTCTAATTTCGGACGTGTGGCCCGCGTGCCCGCTCGCGGTGTGAAGAGCGTCCGATGAACTTGACGGCCTTTTTTCAGCGTTTTTTTGTTTTTTGTTTTGAACGACCTAGGCGGTAGGGTTTCCCAGCTTAGGTGGACCACCTGAACTGAAAAGTGCTGCGGGAAACCCAGTTTACATCATATTTGTTTAAACTGTGTATAATAACTTTGTATAGATAAATGCACACACATGCATGTATATATTTAAGAAATGTTTACATGTGTATATACATTTGTATAATTGTAAAATATAAATATATTTTAAAATTATGCATGCATGTGTGCATATTTATATATATAATTATTATACACAGTTCACACACATATATGATGTAAACAAAACTTTTATTCTGCTATAGATTAATCGCGATCCTATCAGTCTTGATCACCTATGAGATTTTGAATTTCTATACTTTGACCTTGAGTCTGATGTGAATATTATCTGAACATACTTTTTCTATCTGAAGGCAATGTTGAAAGCGGTAACCATGTCTCTGTGGTTCAAATCTGTTGCTGGTATAAGAATGATGTCCCACCACAGCCCCCTATCAGGAAAGGTTGCTATTGTAACTGGATCAACTGATGGGTATGCCATTGGATTTCCCATTGTTATTTAAATTAAAGTTAAGATCATGTAGAGAACAGTGTGAAACAAAACAAACTCATTCTAAGCCAATACACATTCTCTTTAATATTTAAGTTACTAAAGTATTATTATAAATCTAAGTTAATGTAAAAATGTATTCACAGTGGTGTAACACAGTCAAACCCTGATTTTTTTTCAGGATTGGGCTTGCGGCTGCAGAGGCCTTGGGTCAGAGAGGAGCACATGTTGTTGTGAGCAGTCGACAACAGACCAATGTTGACAAGGCTGTATCAATTTTGCGCAGTAAAAATATAAAAGTAACAGGAACCACATGTGATGTAGGAAACGCAGAAGACAGAGAGAAGCTCATTAACGTGGTGAATTATTATTTTTTTGACCAAATATGAATTTAGGAGGCTTTGTGATGGAAAATAAATATTTTTTTGTTGTCTCTAATTGGTTTAACTCAGAATATTTTTGTTTATATTGCAGACAGTTGAGCAGTGTGGTGGTGTGGACATCCTGGTGGCTAATGCAGCAATGATCCAATTTATTGGGAACATATTAGACTCCACAGAGGATGTCTGGGACAAAGTATGAAAACCTGTTATAATTATAATCCAGAAGTACATTTGTATAAATCATTTGACTGGCTTAACACTTTCAGATTTATTTTTTCAGATATTTGGAGTGAATGTAAAAAGTCAATTTCTACTGACCAAACTAGTCGTTCCTTACATGGAGAAAAGAGGGTGAGAGATGAGCAAAAAGTTGTGATATTAAATAAGTGTTGCCAGATAAAATGTTATATTTGGGCCTAATGTATGTTTATGTATTTCAATTGCAGAGGTGGGTCAGTTGTGTTTGTGTCTTCAGTAGCAGGGTACATGCCACTACAAGTATGAACCCAACAGTTACTTTATCGTTTGTTTAATCATGCAACAGATTTTAGTCTTGTGAAATTACTGCTATATTACAACAGAGTTGGGCTATACGCAGTACGCAGTGTGATGGCTATACAGTAATAGTTATAATAGTGTAATAAAAAGCAATAGAAAATACAAAGCAGGATGTGTTTCGTAACATATCAACATGGGGAAGGATTTTAATAAATTTTTAGATCATACTAGGTATGGCTTTCTTATATTAAAAATACAATATCTTATAGTTAATAATATTCTAGCGCTACTTAGTTTTAGTGAATTGTGCCTATGTTTTTGAAAGTTCAAAAAGTGTATCCATCTATCCTAAAGTTTTCCATATGACCTCAGATGATTAATAAATAAATAAATAATAAATGTTAATGTTTTCTGAAGTGAAACAATAAATTATTTTGTGAGATTTTAAGCATACTTTGTGTGTTTACATTAACACACTTGTTATTGATGGCTAAATAAGCTGAAAATATGAATTATTTTCTCTCTACAACACGTTAACAACATGGTATTTAAAATAAACCATTTCAATTTAAATATTTGGGCTTTTTTTCCCTATCGCCATTTACAAACGATGTTCAAGCGTTTTTTATGTTTTTGATGTCATTTTTTGCCCTTTAACTTTTAGGGCCTGGGCCTTTACAGTGTGAGTAAGACAGCTCTGATTGGTTTAACTCGAGCACTTGCTCCTGATCTTGCCCACAGTAATATCCGGGTGAACTCTGTTGCCCCTGGCCTCATCAAGACACCTTTCAGCTCTATGGTAATTAAGGATTTCCTACACTTTTGCATTTTGTGCCTTAACAAGGCAAAGTTTCCATGAAATTACACAATCTTATCTTTAGTGCTTGACGTTTTAGTTTACTTAAAAGAAAACTTCTACACATAAAAAAGTGATTTTTTTATGTAACTGTAACTTCAGTTTTAGTCTTTAAAGTAATTACCAGTGAAACCCTTTCTGTGTGTTTGAAGAATGAGCTTTGTCTTTGTTCTTCTGTAGCTGTGGGGGAATGAAAATGTGCTGGAAGAATTACTAAAGCAGATAAGCATGAAAAGGTCTTTACATTTACTAACTTTAAGACATGAATGAAAAGTACAGTTTGAATCGTTTATAAAAAGATAATAGAGGTTTGTTCCAAGTACTGCCATATGAGTTTTTTAACTTAACAATCACACGGGCATTATGGACCCGCAGAACATTTTAATAAATATAATTGATATATTTATAATTGATATATATATAAAGTCTATGATTATATGATTAATAAAGTATGATTGTTACTAGACTTTTATAAAAACTTAGATTTAAAGCCTGTATGTAATTGTTAATAGTTACCAGTCATCACTGCAATATTTGTACATGATATCAAATCTCACTATTTGGATTGTAGGCAATACCATTCTTATGTTTTGTGTCTTAATATTTTAGAGTTGGGAAACCAGAGGAGATAGGTGGTGTGATTGCATTCCTGTGCACGGATGAAGCCTCATATATCACAGGAGAGACCTTTACTGCATCCGGAGGCATCAACTGCAGACTTTGAGTGCCAGTGGTTGCTGTTCTCATATACAGTGTACTGATGCAGCAGAGTTATGGGGATTATTTTTGTATTGGATATATATATGCTTTAGCTCTCAAAGTGGCGAATCGATTGACTTGCATGACGGAGCGCTGGGGTTTCAGCAAAATATTTTCTTTATTGTTCTACTTATGAAAAAACATATTGGATGGTGTAAGTGTTAGTAAATAAACTTGATTTTGAAAGTATGCTACCGTTTTATTACAGTTTGTTGAACTTCGTACATTTATTTTTGTTTTGTTTTGTTTAAAAGGCCTACCCTTTACGTTGTCAGTAATTACGGTGCTGCTAATTTCTGATACGGAAGTGTTTGTTTGTTTTTTAGAAAAATGTTAGGCTGCCTTATTAAAAGTATTGCTCTTGTGTTTTGTTTCACTAATGCTGTTCTTGCACACGTGACAGGCACGCTGCTTAATTCCGGCTTGCGCTGTTCTGTAGTTTATTAAAAGTTTATTAATTCTAAATGTGTCACATGTCCATATTGCACGAAAAAGGCACTACTCCCTTGGGTCCGCAGCAACACATCCACCACATAATAAAACTGTAGACACACACACACACAGAGAGATTCCTGCCTGTATTAAAGAGAAAAATATGTTCAGCCCCTCCTTCCGAAGCTTCGAATATTCGATTTGATTTCTACTAGAGCTTCGAAGCTCAAAAAATGGTATTCGGAACATCCCTAGTCTTTTTAAACAAAAAACGTCTTCTGTTGGCAAACGCTAGTATGGCTCCCGCCCATTATTGTCTGATTAGCTTATTCATGCCTTGAGGGTCTTTTAAGCAGTATTTAAAGTAGCCATGAAACGGAAGTATCAATTGCCTAATTTTCGCCGTGGTGACGTGTATCCGAGTAAAACAGGCCTCTGAAATGAAATAAGGCAGGGCTGTATATGAATTTGTCCATCGAGATCAGATTGGATCATTTGAAGTTGGGTCGTGTTGCTAATTGCTAATCGCAGCGATATTCTCCCGGACCCCGCCCACCTGCCATACATTTTGACCGGAAGTAAAGAGAGATCGTTTTTAGGAGGGGAGGAGATTTGCATTTTTGATTAAAGATTATGAGGGCACATTAATTTTTAAAAATGAATTAAGCTCACAGATAAATCATTTGTAAAAAATACCACAATATTACAAAACAAATTACAGTTTTTTGTTTTACTTTTCATTGTGACTTTAACTCACAGGAGAAGTACTACTGTTCTCTATGACGGTAACTAAAAAACACATCTTTAAAATATATATCAGAAACAATGCAATTTAGCATTACATAAACGTAATAACACAACACATATTTAAATGAAACTTTTTTTTAAACATGCCCAAAAGAGCCCCTTATACTTTATCGAACTCACCTCACTGTTTTAGACGTAGTTCTGTTTATTAAAATTAGAATATGCAGTTGGATTGTGGTATACTATAGTAGATATAAATGATATAAGATGTTTACAGTTTACAGTAAATATACAGTATTGTAACAGCTGGGCATCGCATGCCGTTTTAAAATCAAATTTTAGCGGTTTTGTCATCGTCATTCATCAGCTCATTCAGCACACGTTTGAGAAAAACGTCACACGCAAAAATCTACAGACGAGGAGCTGTCACTCCGGTCATCGTAAGGTAAAACATTATTTTATAATGTTGCGTTGTATTATAATATCTAATTTGCTGTATTATGAACAAAGCAGTGTGATATATCTTTGGTCTCGTCGCAAATCACACTTACAGTATTTTAGGGCTTGTGCTTTTGTCTGGTGCTGTTATAGGCAAACAGGATAACTTTTGACGAATTTGTCATGCATGTCAAATTGCTTTCATGTTTCAAAATAGATTATTTAAAGCGTTGTGCTTTGTCGTGATATTTGAGGGTCAGGAATTAATGAAAACATAGCATATCACATTGAAAAGGCATTTAACTATTTTAAACGAAGAAAATGTTTGAGAAGTGGAAATAAACTGCCTAAGTGTTTATTTAGAATAAAGGCATTGTGATGACTGTATGTGAAAATCAGGAGGCAAATGCAGGACTGAATGAAACAGTTTATTATATAAATGACACAGATGATACGGATGAAATGGTGGGACAGACAAAGGCTGCGGTGACGAATCCTGGTGCTCGTGGGTGAAGTCAGGTGAACGGATGAAACCGGATACACAAACAGGCAGACCTTCACGCGAAGACGAGACCACAGGAACACACGAACACGAGAACACAGGCAAGACATGTAGCGTAATCATCTGGCAGTGAGAGAAGAGAATGAGTGAGTATATATGCCGTCTGGGTAACCACCGCCAGCTGGAGTAAAGCAATCACGCACACCTGCACTCACTCAGATCGTTAGTGATCAGACACGCACATGCACACTTCAGTCATCCAAACAAACACAACACAGAAAGTCACGATGGACTTATCTTACCGTGACCGTACCCCCTCCCCCAAGGACGTCACCTGACGTTCTCGGGCTCCTGGACCTGTGATGGAAATCATCAATAAGGGAGTGATCCAATATGTCCCGGGCAGGAACCCAACTTCTCTCCTCCGGACCGTAACCTTCCTAATCCACCAAGTACTAAAATCCGCGTCCCCTCCGTCTAGCGTCCAGAATACGGTTAATCGAATAAGTTGGTTCCCCATCTACGATACGAGGCGGGGGGAACCGGAACAGGCGGATTAAGACGAGATTTAAACACGGGTTTAATTTTGGAAATGTGGAAAACCGGATGAATTCGTCTGTTGTAACGTGGTCAGAGTGTTAGATTTTACCCGGAGAAAAACAAGATGGCTTATAAGAGGAATAAACACTCGATGCAAACAGCAAGTTATCCCAAAAAGCCTTTGTATTTTAGTCCTCTTCAGCAATCACATCCAACTTACATACATGTAAACGGAGTAAAAGGCGAAGTAGAAACAAAACAACACTCGGTTCCCGTCACAAAAGAAAAGAAAACATTGGTTTGTTTAGCTCACATGGCAGGATCACAACAACATGTCTGAACATACCCCGCTTAGCTCTAGCTCTCGCTCTAGCTCTGCCTGGCGCATGCGCACTCACCAGTCTAAGCGCATACGTCAGCAGAGCTCTCATAAAGGCACAGTACACATAAACCATTACAACATGAAAGTGGCCGTTACAGATCCCCCCAGGTACTTTAAGGCTGTCCTCAGCCGTACACAACAGAGTACAGTATTTTAATAACCACATACATGAAGTCATTCAAAACAATCAATAACACAGGGCATATCATAGTGAGGCACATACTAACATACAATGCAATGTGAACAGACTTATAGAAATACATGTGCAGCAGCGAAATATTTCACGTATATGGGGATTTTTTCCTTTTCAAGGAATCAGCCATTAACAGAACATATGACCGTACACAATGTAACAACAGTGAAACATTTGAGCCATTGAACACAACATATACCTTAAGCGTACCCCGATTCAAAACCCACATAAACACAGGGCATCAGAACAACCATATGTCTAAAGATTCATTCTATTAGTGTGATAAACATTCGTCCACCTGTTTGAGGACCAATCAGAGGTGATCCTCGGCACACGTCGAGGTCTCAGAGTATAGGGAGGACTGTTTGGATTATCCCCACCCACAGGCAATTCAACTGTTTGCTCAACACTGTCCGGCTGTTGGCTAGACAAGCAATCCACATCATCAACATGGTCAGTAAGAACAAGGTCATCAGAACCCAGCGGTTGACTACAGTTGACTTCACACTGGAGATCTGGCACAGAAACCTCATTTTCATCCATTTCCGTAAACAATGAACGGTCAATTAAGACATCATCCGAGACATCGGCGGCCACAGCCTCAGGCGAGTCCCATGTACGAAAAGGCAGGAGGTTAACCACATGAAAGACTCCCGCATCCATCCCTGAATCTGCATCAACAAGGCGGTAATTCACATCAGAGAGTTTTTGTGTGACGCGGTAAGGGCCCGAATACAAAGGAGCCAGCTTTGCAGTGAAGTTAGCGAGGGCATCCGATCGAGGGTGGGTTTTAACTCTGACCAAGTCATTCACAGAGTAAGACACTGACCGACGCCTCTGATCATAATACTTTTTCCTCTTAGCATGGCTATCTTCCAACACAGCCCTAGCGTGATCCTGTGCCTCCCTGATGGAAGATTCTAAGCTTTCAGGGTAAGGAATCCCCGGCTCATCCATCCCATCACAGTTAGGTTGGGTTATGATATCAAGAGGAGTATTCAACTCTCGACCGTACAACAACATGGACGGACTGTGTCCTGTGCTCTCATGGGTTGCCGTCCTCAATGCAAAGCAGATTTGCGGCAAGTAGCGATCCCAGGCCGTATGCTTGTTACCAACATAAGCACGTATAGCAGTCTTCAAAGAGCGATTCACCCTTTCCGTTGCATTTGTTTGCGGGTGATACGCCGTTGTAAGTCTGTGTTCCGACCCCAAAGTGGTAAGTACATGATCAAAGAGCTCACTGACGAAAGGAGAGCCCCGGTCAGAGATCAGGTAAGTGGGGGCACCGTGACGAGCAAAGACATCGCACAGCAGCTTGCTGGCTGCAACACGGGCTGTGGCTTCTCTCACCGCGCTAATCTCAACCCACTTAGAAAAATAGTCAACAAAGACCAGAATGTATGCATTACCCCCAGGAGTACGTGGCAAGGGCCCCACGAAGTCCACACCTGTATATTCCCAGGGCCTTTGAGGGCGGATGGGGATCATGAGACCAGCAGGCTTTTTCTGGCTAGGCTTTGTGAACTGGCATGTTGGGCAGGAGGCGACATACTGCTTAGCATCTGACGATAGGCCTGGCCAATAGAAACGAAGTTTAAGCCTAGCAAGCGTTTTGCTCATTCCCAAGTGTCCAGCCAACGGGTGGTCATGATAGTATTCCAGCAAACTCCTCTTCATGGCAGTAGGTGCATACAATCTGAGTCGCTTCATAGGGTGGAGGTTACAGGATGCCTTGCTATCCACAAAGTACAAAAGTCCATCCTGGATTTCGAACTGAGACAGTTCTCCTTCCATGTGCTCCTCCTGGCTTTCCAACATTCGCAGTAGCTTTCCCGTATCATGATCATTGAGCTGCATTTGTCTGAGGTGTTCTCTATCCGAGAAAACCACCGGGGGCAAAGTACGCAAATCCAGACCACCGATTACAGCATAATCAGGGAGAATGTCCATCTGTGTTTCGCAAGAAAGAACAGGGTTGCGAGAAAGAGCGTCTGGCACTTGGTTGCACGCACCAGGTTTGTGATTGATATCAAAGTCAAAGTCCTGCAACCGCAGAGACCATCTAGCCAGCCGGCCAGAGAGATTAGGGCGAGACATTAGCCAACGGAGGCTGTTGTGGTCAGAGAAAATTGTCACGTGAAGGCCCTCAATGTACGACCTGAAGTGCTCCAACGCCCATATGACCGCCAGACACTCCTTTTCTGAGGTGGAGTATGGTCTTTCAGCCTTGTGCAGGGTGCGACTCGCATAGGCCACCACAACATCTCGTCCTCTGTCATCTCTTTGCATGAGAGCGGCCCCAAGCCCCACATCACACGCATCAGTATGGACAAAGAAAGGAAGCGAGAAGTTGGGAAACACCAGGATAGGTGCAGAAATTAGCTTAGCTTTCAGGAAGTCCATAGCTGCCTGACATTCACTGGACCAAACAAAGGGAACATCCGTTCTGGTAAGAGCAAAGAGTGGTTCCGCGTGACGAGCATACTCATGGATAAAGCGTCTGTAGTAACCAGTAAGACCCAAAAATTGTCTGACTTGTTTGACACAAGTGGGTGGCATGAACTCAGTCACAGCTCTGACTTTTTCCACACACGGCCGGATGCCCTCTGCAGTAACATTGTAGCCAAGAAAGGTGAGCTCGCTTCTGCAGAATTGGCACTTTGCAAGCTTAACCGACAGGCCCGCAGTTTCCAGCCTTGTCAGAACATCCTTCAGGTCAATGATGTGTTGGTCAAATGTGGGTGATGCCACGACGATATCATCCAGGTAAACGGCACAAGACTTATAAATGAGCCCAGCAAGGACAGAGTTCATCAGCCTCTGGAATGTGGCTGGAGCGTTACACAATCCGAAAGGCAAGACCCGGAACTGATATAATCCACAGTGAGATATGAACGCAGTCATAGGCTTAGACTGCTCAGACATTGCCACTTGCCAATAGCCCCTAGCTAAGTCAATTGTGGAGATGAAACTGCCCCTTGCCAAAAAATCCAGTGATTCATCAATCCTCGGAAGAGGGTACGAGTCCTTAACTGTCAACTTATTAAGTGCCCGATAGTCAACACAAAATCTGGGTTCTCCTGACGGTTTAGGAACAATTACGACTGGGGCGGCCCAATGACCCGAAGCAGGTTCGATTATTCCTTCCCTCAGCATATCTTTTATTTGGGATTCAATGAGCTCCTTTTTAGCAGGAGAAGTACGGTATGGGGCAAGGTGAACTGGCTTAGCGTTTCCAATATCAATCTCATGTTCGACGAGAGACGTGTGACCCAGATGACCATCGAACAGCACTCCAAAAGACTCAAGCAGTTCAGTAAGCATGCATTTCTGATCCATGTCAATTGCAGCCTCGTTAACTTTATCAGACAAGAGGGAAGAATTTGTTCCCAAGCATGAAACATTTGAGGTTTCCATCAAGTTTATACTCTCAACACCCTCTGAAGGTGGTAAAACATCACCCAGGGCTACAGTCCTGGAGGGTACATGAAGAGTGGCTGAGGATCTCATCAAGAAGTCCATCCCCAGGACAACAGGAGAGGAAAGATTTTCAAAGACTGCAAAACGCTGATAAAAGCGCTGACCCATAAAACCCAGCGACAGCCAGATCAAACCAAGTGGGCAGCAAAGTGCACCATCTGCAAGCTGAACAGGGGGTGAAGACCAAGATTTCATGCGCGTCAACCCCCCAGGTAAGTTTGAAACCACAGTCGATTGTACTGCGGACAAAGATGCACCGGTGTCAAGAGTGGCATCAAAAGCATGCCCATAAAGGTTTACTTTCCCCCTGAAAGGAGTGTTCCAGTGTGAAGTAGAAGAAACATCCTCAACATGACCTAGCACCTGGTCTCTTGCAGACGTAGTACGTGAGCGAGGCGTATTTACATCAGACGTCGCAATTTCCTCCTCCGTTGTGCTCCGGCGTTCTCTTTGAGGTGAACGCCGTTTTCCTCTTGTGGAACAGTTTGGGCAGGTACGAGTAGTAAAACCCGGTAAGGAACATTTAAAGCAATGGACATTCGTAGCTGGCATACTGCTAGGTTGCGTCTGAGGCAAACATCCAACACTCGGGCCCAGAACCGCATGAAGCTCGTGAGCTCGTAAAAGAAGGTCCATGGTTGAAGGCATGGGCGTGCCGTATAGCGCGAGTCTGTATTTCTCTAGCGCATGTTTCCGAATCACATCAATTTGCTCTTGCTGGGGTGGAGGGGTTTTTAGTTTACGGAACTCGCCTAGCATGTGAGCGACAAAGGTAGGTAGGGGCTCCTCAGGCATTTGTCTACGGTCTAGGATACCCCTCAGGATACGTTCTTGACTGTCTGAAGGTAAATAGACAATGTTGAAGAAGTTACAAAATTGAGCCCAAGAGGTTAACTGTGTGCAAAGTACAGAGAACCACTTCCTTGGCTCCTTAGACAGGAAACGTGGAAGCTCAAGAATCATTTGCGCGTCCGTGAGGTCCAGAGAGGTTCTGTAATTGTTAACTGACTGAAGCCATTCCTCAGGACTAAGGGAGCCATCAGCAGCAAACACAGGTGGTTCAAGTCGTGATTGTAACAACAATGAGGATAGAGCATTTACTGTGCTATTCAGACTGATAGAATATGGCTTTGAAACAGTTGGCGTTTCCTCATAACAGGCATTTGGTGGCACTAACCTTTGGGTCGTTGGCTGACTGCTTGTCATACCATAAGGGGTAGAACTTGCCAATGGAGTGTGGTGCGGTCTGACAGGTGTTGTACTCTCATTCCATTCTATGCACTCCAACATGCCTTTCTGCAGGTCAATCGAGTCACGAACACACCGCCGTAGGACCATCACCTCGGCCTGTAACTGTTGTACTTGAGCCTTCAAGTCGCCAACACTTGGCTGCGCCCCCTCCCGTTGTGAGGGAGAATCATCGACTGCAGACCTGTCATCTAAATCAAACTTAAGGTCAGGGTGAGAAGCCATATTGTCCAAAAGCACAAGTAATCATTAATTGAACTTATTTGAAAAAGAAAATAAAGGGAGAAAAAGAAATTAAAATTAAAATAAAAAAATACACACCATTTACACAATAATACAGTACAGTAATATTGTGATACAAAGTGCAAAAAGATATTTACTTGGTGTATCAGACAGAAAAATTCACCACCCAATATAAAACAGTTTTGATTAATTCAGCAAGTTTTAGAACATAAAGTCCAAGTCAAACAGCTCTAACACATCACCCACTGTAGTCCCCCCTTGTCCTAGCAACCAAGACGACAGTCCACACGTGTATTTCGAAACAACAAGGAAATACACAGTCCGAGTTTGCGAGTGGGAGAAAGTATTGAAAAAACAGGGGAGGAAAACAAATCAACGAGTTATGTCCACTGACAGTTTAGGGATTAACAAAAACGCTCCTCGCCGATGTTTATTGTAGTCTACAAACAACGCGAGCATGTCCGGGCACGTCCAGGCCCAGCACAACACAGTTAACTCGGTGAAGAATGTCAATAAGTGCAACAGCACCACATTAACTGAAGAAATAGATGGAGAAAAAAAATCGTCCAAATACCGTATAACCACACGGATTGTCAGGATTGTTGAGAATTTAACTGGATTATGTACACAATTTTTTATTTTTATTTTTTGGACCGAAATGTTCAACTGTACCACAAAATGGCCGCGGCCGATCCTATGCCGTCCACTGTTAGCATGCTAATCAACACGATCCGCCGGTTGTAAAACTTGCAAACCTCCTCCGTTCGTGGAAATCATCACACAAAGGGTGGCAAAACAAACGCCGACATCCATGCAGGTGGTAACAGATGTCAATCGGCAGGAATCCAGCAATCCAACAGTAACATACTTCCAACAAGAAAACGTAAAAGATTCAGTTGTTCGGGCGCCAATTTGTAACGTGGTCAGAGTGTTAGATTTTACCCGGAGAAAAACAAGATGGCTTATAAGAGGAATAAACACTCGATGCAAACAGCAAGTTATCCCAAAAAGCCTTTGTATTTTAGTCCTCTTCAGCAATCACATCCAACTTACATACATGTAAACGGAGTAAAAGGCGAAGTAGAAACAAAACAACACTCGGTTCCCGTCACAAAAGAAAAGAAAACATTGGTTTGTTTAGCTCACATGGCAGGATCACAACAACATGTCTGAACATACCCCGCTTAGCTCTAGCTCTCGCTCTAGCTCTGCCTGGCGCATGCGCACTCACCAGTCTAAGCGCATACGTCAGCAGAGCTCTCATAAAGGCACAGTACACATAAACCATTACAACATGAAAGTGGCCGTTACACTGTACACAGGAGGGAGGTTAAGGCGGACTGTTACTTGGTTAATGATCTTAGCAACAGAGAACGGGCCGATAAATTTGGGAGTCAACTTATTCGAGACGGAACGCATCGGAATATTCTGAGTAGAAAGCCACACTTTTTGACCCACGACGTAAACGGGAGGCTTCGACCGGTGGCGATCAGCCTTAGCCTTGGTGCGCAGTCTCGCTTGGAGTATAGCTTCACGTGCTCTACTCCAAGTGCGACGGCACCTCTGGACGAAAGCGTGTGCGGAGGGGACCGCGACCTCGGATTCCAGACTGGGAAATAAAGGTGGTTGGTACCCTAAGCTACACTTAAACGGAGATAGGCCCGTAGCTGACACTGGTAAAGAATTGTGCGTGAACTCCACCATAGAGAGTTGTTGGCTCCAGGAGGAAGGATTCTTGGAAGCCAAACATCGCAACACTCTCTCCACGTCCTGATTGGCTCGTTCGGTTTGACCATTGGTTTGAGGATGAAACCCCGAAGACAGACTAACCGTAGCCCCTAGCAACCTGCAGAACTCTCGCCAAAATTTAGATATAAATTGGGGACCTCTATCGGAGACCACGTCTGTCGGGAGGCCATGTAACCGGAATACGTGGTCTACGATAACGACCGCTGTCTCCTTGGCAGAAGGCAATTTGGGCAAGGGAATAAAATGAGCGCCTTCGAGAATCGGTCCACTACGGTTAAAATCACCGTATTGCCCTGGGAGGGTGGGAGGGCAGTAATAAAATCGAGCGAGATATGGGACCAGGGTCTCGATGGGACAGGCAGCGGTCTAAGTAATCCGTCAGGAGGACGATTAGATGACTTACCAACAGCACAAACCGAACAAGCCAACACAAAGTCGTGTGTGTCACGAGCCATCCCTGGCCACCAAAATCGTTGCTTAACCAAAAATTTGGTTCGACTGACCCCTGGATGGCAAGCTATACTGGAATTATGGCTCCATTTAAGTACCTCTGATCTCAGTCCCTCTGGCACAAATAATCGGTTCGGTGGGCAACGAGCCGGGGGCGTTACCCCTTCTAAGGCTTTAGTTACCTTCGATTCGATCTCCCTTGAGAGCGCGGAGATGAATAGAGTCTCCGGTAAAATGGGCTCGGGAGAGGAAACAAGATCGGAACGCTCAAAAATGCGGGACAAAGCATCAGGTTTGGTGTTTTTAGAACCTGGACGGTAGGACAATGTGAAATCGAAACGACCGAAAAATAAAGCCCACCGAGCCTGCCTAGAGTTCAAACGTTTAGCAGATTTAATGTATTCTAGGTTCTTGTGATCAGTGTAGACTATGAAGGGCACACCCGACCCCTCAAGCCAATGACGCCATTCTTCCAGTGCTAGTTTAACAGCCAACAACTCCCGATTACCAATGTCATAATTACGTTCAGCAGGCGACAAGCGATGGGAGTAAAACGCGCAGGGATGCACCTTTCCGTCTGAAGATGTGCGTTGGGATAACACGGCTCCTACCCCCACATCTGACGCGTCGACCTCCACTATGAACTGGCGTTTACGATCAGGGGCCACGAGAATCGGGGCTGAAACGAAGCAGCCTTTCAGTTTGGCAAATGCAGTCTGGGCTGCATCCGACCACCTGAACGCCGTACTAGGGGAGGTCAAGGCGGTCAGAGGTGCGGCTAGTTGGCTGAAATTGCGAATAAAACGTCGGTAAAAATTGGCGAACCCCAGAAATCTCTGCAGGGCCTTGCGAGACTCTGGGGATGGCCAATCCACCACAGCCTTAACTTTCTCCGGATCCATACGGACACCCTCAGTCGAAATGATGTGCCCTAGAAAGGAAACAGACTGTGCATGAAATTCGCATTTCTCCGCCTTGACAAAAAGCCCATTCTCTAGCAACCTAAGAAGCACTCGTCGTACGTGTTGCACATGTTCCTGGAGAGACGTAGAAAAAATCAATATGTCGTCCAGGTAGACATACAGAAACTGATCGACCATGTCTCGCAACACGTCATTAACGAGTGCTTGGAAAACTGCTGGCGAGTTGGATAATCCGAAAGGCATCACGCAGTACTCAAAATGGCCACGAGGGGTGTTAAAAGAAGTTTTCCATTCATCCCCCTCCCTTATGCGGACCAAATTGTAAGCATTACGTAAATCCAGTTTTGTGAAGAAGGAGGCTCCTTGCAACCTCTCGAAGGCCGAAGACATTAACGGCAAAGGATAAGTATTCTTTACCGTAATGTTATTCAACCCTCGGTAATCAATACAAGGACGCAAGGACCCATCCTTCTTACCAACAAAAAAGAACCCCGCCCCCGCTGGAGATGAAGAAGGGCGAATGAACCCGGTCGCCAGAGAATCAGAAATGTATTTCTCCATGGCCTCCATCTCAGGAACAGAAAGAGAGTAAAGTTTGCCTTTAGGTGGAGACGTACCTGGCAGTAAATCTATGGCACAGTCATAGGGACGATGTGAAGGTAGAGAAGCGGCCCGGGACTTACTGAACACTCCCTTCAGGTCATGGTACTCAGCGGGCACGTTAGTTAAATCCATCGTCTCCTCCTGAAACACAGACGCAGAGACAGGTACACAAGCAGAGACAAGACAAGACTTATGACACGCTTCACTCCAACCGGTGATAGTACCCAGCCTCCAGTTGACAGACGGGTTGTGTTTGAGCAGCCAGGGATGTCCAAGTACAATGGGAGCCAGAGGGGAAACCGTAACAAAAAACTGCAAAGTCTCAGATTGGTTGCCAGAAATACAAATGGTGACGGGGTCTGTGACGTGGGTGATGACAGATAACTCACTTCCATTGAGTGCGAAGGGTGATATGGGTTTGGAAAGAGAAGACAACGGAACTTGAAGCTTACGTGCAAAGTGATGATCGATTAAATTCCCCTCGGCTCCCGAGTCCAGTAGTGCGTCACAGGTGAGATGTGTATTACGCCACCGCAGCTTCGCCGGGAGGAGGGTAGATGTTAGAGGGGTCTTTGCCGAAGAGATTCCGCCCGAAAGTAACCCCAGATTTACTCCCGGGCGCTGCCTTTTACCGGACACCGATGGAGTAGGTGTCCGGCCTCCCCACAGTACAGGCAAAGCCCCAGTGATCGACGGCGAATCCTCTCCTCCCGGGAAGCCGAGCTCGACCCACCTGCATGGGCTCCGGATCGGACAGGGAGGAACCGGCCGCAGTCTCCCTCGACGAGGGCGTTCTTTCCAGAACAGCGTGGGACAACACTTCATCGTCGTAAGCAGGAATCGTTCTCAATCGAATGTCCGCTCGGATGGCAGCATCAATAAGTCCATTTAGGGAGGATGGGACCTCCCCTTGTTGTAACTCTCGTTGTATGCGGCCGGTTAACCCATGCAGGAAAATATCCCACTGCGCCTCCTCATTCCAGTGCGTGTCCGCCGCTAGCGTGCGAAAGTCAATGGCGTAATCCGACACCGACCGTGTACCCTGACGCAGATCAGCCAGCTTCCTAGCGGCGTCTCTTCCAACTGCAGATCGATCGAACACCTTTCTCATCATGGAAGAGAGCGCCTCAAAATTCTAGGTACACGGGTCGTGGTTCTCCCACACCGCTGTTCCCCAACGCGCCGCCTTTCCCGTCAGCAGGGATAAAACAAATCCCACTTTACTCTCCTCCGTAGTGTAGGTCTGGGGCTGAAGGAAAAAATGCAGAGAGCATTGAGATAGAAATGGTCTACAACATTCTGGATCACCTGCGTATTTCTCTGGCGTGGATAATTTGGGTTCCTGACGGGACACGCTCGCGGGTGGTGTAGGAGGAACAGACGGTGTGGGTGGCGCAGTGGGGAGCGTCAGCTGTTGGATCGCCTGGGTGAGCTCGGACACCTTGTCTGTCATTTCCTTCATTCCCCGGCTCAGTTCCTCAATCCGGCTATCCTGGGTGGTGAAGCGATGTATGGCGGCGGAGATAAATTCCTCAAACCGAGCTGGGGAACCCTTTCCTGCTGCTTCCATGGTGGCCAGATGATTCTGTGATGACTGTATGTGAAAATCAGGAAGCAATTGCAGGACTGAATGAAACACAGTTTATTATATAAATGACACAGATGATACGGATGAAATGGTGGGACAGACAAAGGCTGCGGTGACGAATCCTGGTGCTCGTGGGTGAAGTCAGGTGAACGGATGAAACCGGATACACAAACAGGCAGACCTTCACGCGAAGACGAGACCACAGGAACACACGAACACGAGAACACAGGCAAGTCATGTAGCGTAATCATCTGGCAGTGAGAGAAGAGAATGAGTGAGTTTATATGCCGTCTGGGTAACCACCGCCAGCTGGAGTAAAGCAATCACGCACACCTGCACTCACTCAGATCGTTAGTGATCAGACACGCACATGCACACTTCAGTCATCCAAACAAACACAACACAGAAAGTCACGATGGACTTATCCTACCGTGACAGGCATATGTTGGGTAGGGTAGGTATAAGAATGGCTTTAATTGATCTATAAGTGAAATAATAGATTGCAGTGTACTCATTAATAAAACATAGCTATATGTACAGCTTTGCATTCATATCACCTACTTGCCTGATTTCATTAACTGTGATTTAATGTGTAAAACTACATTAAGTGTAATCATTATAACATTATAGACGGTTTCATCAGACGCACGTGCGGAAACGCGATACGAGTCTGGTCCGAACTTTACTTCCGGTTTCAGTTTTTTTGATGGTCTGAAGTTGCTTAACTGAACTCTTAAACCTTGTCGTAAATATAAAAATCTCTGTTTTTCTAGGTTTCATAGGATATCTATGTGTTGTTTATTTTGCTTGTTATATAAATAAACTACGTTTAAAATACTTTGTTATTTATTTCTAACGAAGTTAATCGGAAGTTACATGTTGACCACTAAAAGGGTTAGAACAAAACTCTGCAGGACAGTGGCCCTCCCCTGGTTTAGACCAAGATAACACAATTCTTTTATTATTTATGAATTTCACAGACGGACTTTCCTCTACAGAGTACAAAAGTAGCACTTTTAGCAGACAAAAGTCTTTATTTTAAAAAAAAGAATACACTTATAATAACTTTCTATTTAATAAAAATAAAATATAATCACAATATATTTAAAATATGACAATTATTAATGCTCAAACTGTAAGGAACGACAGAGTCAGAATTCCAATGCAGAGGTACTTTTATTTGACAACAAAGAGAAGATGGAGGCTGCCGCTGAAGAAAAGGGACAGAATATTCCCCAGCCTTGGACACCGGCACGGGGTACACAGGGGTAACAGAACTTGCAACGCGGGAGGCTGGAGGGCGAACTCTCTCTACCTGGAGCACTGTGGAGATGCGGATTACCAAGCCACGGAAGAGGGGCACAGAAGGTGGAGAAACAGCAGTGCTGGTCAACGACACCAGACGGGCATACAGCAGATGCGATGGCAGTCTATGGGTACAGAGAGAGAGCACAGATGAGAAGGACCCGCGAAACGGGCATACCTTCAGGGCACAACACTCCACCGCCGCTCGCTGTGTGCAGACCGAAGACAAATGGCAAAGTCTAAGAAAGGATCAGAGTCTCTTATAGTCTATAGGCAAATAGAAAATCCACAGCAAAGAGATGGCAATCTACAATCGAGGGAACAGCAGCTGAATATCTGTAAGTAGCGAAAAGCAGATAGCACAGACTAAAATTAAAGTCGACAAGACAAGGTACGGTACGGTACGGCGACATACATCGAATGACGGACTCGCAAACACTGAGGGGAAAGGAGAGAACTTATACTAATGCCGATTGGGGAAATAATTAAGTCCTTGACTCAAACATTTAGTAAGTCATAAATTATTTGGAACACCTTTTTGTTACTTGATAGCATGTTACTTTGGATTTAACGTGCAAAAACAACGGTGACATCTTGTAAGGGCTTTGCTGCAATTCCCAATTTACCTACTTAAACCAAGCCCAAAAAGTATGTACTTTTAGTTGGTTCAGCTTTCACATGCTGGTAAGCACTAAAAGAACATACTCAACATACTCATTTTGTGGATCCTCCTTTTTTTTAGTACATGATCTGAGTTTGGTCCTCATATTTACTGATATCTCTGAAGCCTGGGCTGCGTTCAGCCCCGACAAAACACTGCACAACGTTTATTAAACAGAAACGGTGATGTGTTGAACATCCTGTTGTGAGGACGTAAGAGTGCAACTACGGTAGCTGAGAGGCCATTCTTTGTGTTCTTTTTTAAATGTTTCTGAAGCCTGATGAAATCGTTATAAATGTGTGTTTTATACTGTAAAATACCCTTGAGGTTACAGTCATAGAGGGTAAAGTAGGGCTGTGCAAAAAATCGATTGCGATTATCATGCGCGTGTCATCAGTAAAGCCGGTTCAGTGATTAGTATTAAATTGCCATCAGCTGCTTTCAGATGGAGCGGCATTTATTAAACAGACCCGTAGTTCACCGAGAAGCTAGGCAAAATCGGGTTCATAATCGAGGAAAATCGATTCCGATTTTCTATGCGATTTTGCCTAGCTTCTCGGTGAACTACGGGTCTGTGTAATAAATGCTGCTCCAACCTGACCATAGACTTGGGAGTGGATTCTGATTGGATCTTCTGCTGCACTCTGCCAGAAAGAGGGAGGGAAAGGGATGATAGGATTGAGTCACCAGTGGAGGACAGAAGAGATGCTGTCACAGGAAGTCAAAGGGAAAAACAACAAAACAAGGAGGGGCAGGAAGGAAGAAAGATGTCAGTATATCTAGATTCAACGTTGTACTTACTGACATGCAAATAGACGATTGTTTTAGCTGGCAAACATACCTGTGCCGAGGTGTCCGAGACATTGTTGCAGCAGAGTCCTGAGGAGCTGGGGCTGTGAGGCAATGCGAGCACACTCCTCCAGAACAGCAGGGGCACCACTGAGCCATGACACTGTCTGAAATGCATAGGATTTTGTTTTCTCTCACTTATTTTGTACTTTTCTGTCTAAGGGTGCGTTCCACTCCAGTTTTAAACACGCACTCGCAAACTTCCCTAAACACTTACCCTCAGGGGAATCCCTGTCGCCATTTTGAACTTTGTCAAGTGGACAAGGGAAGTTTGTATGGACAGACCCTCGCTCCCTCAATTTTGACTACTTCATATGTACACTTCAGGCAGCTCCATATCCCACAATGCATCACGATTGTGAAGTAACTTCAGCAACTCGCGCTTTGCACATGGAGGGGGCGGTCTCCACTTTCCATCTGATCAAGGGCTTAGGGGGATCCATTTGAACCTACTTCAAGTGTTTCAGCAGTAGTGGGCACTCGTACAACGTAAGCAATGACGTTCATCCCAGTGAATGAGACTGAGGGAAGTTAGCGAGGGAAGGTAAAACAATCGAACTGGAACGCAGGGTTAGAAGCTGTTTACACCTATTATTAAGAGGAAAAAACCATAACTCTGTAATCAAAACAGAAGTGGTCGAAATTGAACAAAAGAGACGGATTAGAATATCAGGGGTAAACGTCTCTCTTGACCACTGGCAATCCGATTGACCGAAAAAGGCATCTTAATACCTTAATACCATAGTGGTCATAGCTGATGCTTGGAACTATAGAGTGTAGGAGCCAATTACAGTCATTATATACTAATACAATTTCCTAATACTTTAATAAAATAATATTTGTACTCTGGCTGAGTGGTATGGCTGTATATATCGTTACAGTAAAATAAAATGTCAACCGGAACAGATTTTTCTATTCTGTGTATTCCGCGAAATGTAAATAAGTGGGCGTGGCTAACTCAGCACTCCTGCATGTTAGCATAAGTGTGACGGAGAAACATGTAAAATAATTCACTCATAACAAATGAAGGAGTAATTTCTGTAATTTCATAATAAGCACCAGTGAATCCACTATGGGTCTCTCCCTTTCTCTGTGCTCATGCAGAGGTCTCTCAAGGCGCACACAAGAAGCTGTGGTGCCAAAAGCACTTCTCACACATAATGCTAATAGGTGTAAAGTTTTCTGAACTTTAAGCAAGCAAAGACAAAACTTGCGTTTATATCAGTGAAGCTTGTGCAGCTGGATCAATGTGATTTGACACGGCAATTGGCTCATATTCCAAAAACAATACTGGAAATGGGGTGGGCAGTTTGAGCAAAAATTCATATCAAGGTATTTTCCACTCTCCAGCCGGTGTAGTGGTATTACGGTATGTTGCCATACGAGATAAAAAATGTTATCTCACACTGTCACACTGTAGTAAACCTTAGTTAAATTACTGGCAAAAATTTAATTTTTAAAAGTGTCATTGTGTGGATGGGCGGACTCTTCTTCTTATGCATATTGTCACTAATATGGGAAGTTGGAAACATCTGATGGGAGATGCCATCTGCATCACTTTAAATTATTATTAATCGCTGAACGCATTTATAAATGCTGTTTATTAATAAGCACTGATTTTACATTGGACAGTAGGGTTTTTCAAGGGTTTACAGCAGTGCCTTATATATCAAAACCCATCACATAGAGACATTTTTGAAGCCGGTTCTCCACAGTTTAAGGTTTGGTTAATTCCACATGGGCTTTCCACTAAACCCCATTCACATCCAGACCGTGTGCGTCATCTGCATGTTTTACAGATCTGTTTTTCCCGTTAACCTGAACTGTGCAGCGGAGGTAAATATCTCAAAATGATCTACAGAATCCTTTGCAATTTGGGACTTTCATCACATCTGACCCATTTTGAACCTGGTGGATAGAAAAAAAACAAATTTTTAAGGATAAATGTGGTAATCTGAGACACTAGTGTTTCACAAATATACTTGAGGCTGTTAAAACCTGTAAAGACAGCTGCAGTGGTTAAACTAGTCGGACCAGCCATTGGGCTTCAGCAGGGGAGTGAAGACATCATTTCATAAAATCATAATGTTCCTAACTTTTTAAAGGACATCTTTCATTTTTAATTTCAATTTTATAATTTGGCAATTATGTGTTAATAGGACCAGACACCATTATCTATAATTGTATAATTCAGTTTAAAAAGTATTTAACATAAAATAAACCACTTCAAGATATTAACACAACAGCCTAAAGACTAGGATACTGGCCTTGATCAAATATACATATAGACAAATGTGTAAATATACGAAATATATTTATAATCCTGCCTAAATAGTCTTTGATATGTGTAGATTGAAATGCATTAAGCTGCATCAGTGAAAGGGGCATTGTTTCAAATACAAGATTATTGTAATATGTAATGAGAACATTTGGTTTAATCACTGAAACACAACAGTATGATCTTTTAACAATCAGTCCATCTAACAGCAAACAATGCAACATACATGTTTCAAATCGGCCTTAGAAGTTCTGAAATTAATATGCTACAATACTATAAAAGAAAGATTACACTGTTTCACATTAGGCAATACAATTACATTACCCAACATTTACATAATCTATAATTTCCAAAATATCCATCCTATGTGTAATCAAGTGAAGGATCAATGAAGACATCGCCTACAATCATTTGGACAAATTAGTTTTTAATTTTTAGATATAATTGTAACATAGGTATACTTTCTAATGTAACTAAATGAGAACAAAAAATAACATTTAGTGCACACATTACATTACAGTATTTTTTTATTCGCTTTGGTACTATTTTCACAAGTATGTGGTAAAACCTCACAACTGTTAATTCAAAACTCAAAGCAGATCATCAAACAGTCAGTTTTTTCAAACATGTAATAACATGTTCAAGTGACTTAGTACAACATACAAAACTATACATTAACTTTTTCACCACACCTAATCATTGTGTCATCAAAGAAATAACTTTCATATGAAGTAACTGTCTTTCACAATGCAATGCTCACACTACTTTTGATATGCTTATCGTCTAATTTGCGTAAAAAAACATTTGACCAACACTTAATCCAATTGATCTTAATGGTTACAGTTTTTTTATTCGCTTTGGTACTATTTCCACAAGTATGTGGTCGGGGCGCTGCTAAGGATTTTGGGCCCCATGAAAAGAATCTTGAGAGGGCCCCCAACACAGCTGAGACTTTTTTTCATATTAATTTACATAAAATCATGCGCTTTTATGGTATTTTGACTACCAGTGGCAGGGTTTCCCGCAGAAAATGTGTTAGTTAAGGTGGTAGGGTTGTGCAGGCGGGTGGGCCAGGGGCGTGGCAATCAAAGGGGCGGGAGTATGCGTCATGATAAAAATATTTTTTTAAACACTCAAATAAAACTCAATTTTGAAGAAACTATGACAGAAAATGTAGATTATTAATGAATTAAATGTTTTATCAACAGGCTAGTTATCCTTCAGACAGTGACGGACCATGTCTTTCTCTCATTTCGGCCATGTGGCGTTTGGTGGAATTTTTTTTTTTGGACGACCTAGTTAAGGTGGTAGGGTATCCCAGCTTAGGTGGGCCGCACGAAATGAAAAGTGCTGCGGAAAACCCTGAGTGGGGTGAGAAAATGTTACTTGAATTAAGTGTTTAAGAAAAAAGAAATCTTATTTCACAATTTTTTTCTCACCCCATTGTCAGATAATTTAGCTTATTTTAAGGACAATTTCACTTAAATTGTATATTAATTTGTCTTAATCAAGACTTATTTACTTAGGTCATTTTGCTCATCAAGAAAAAGCATCTTAATTTAATAATATTTAGATATTTCTACTGAAAACAAGTCAAAAATACAAAGTAAGAAAGCCATTTTTTGCAGTGTTGAACGTTTAACTAAAACTGTGTATTGTTAGTTTTTCCAGCGTTTTCTTGACCTAACAAGGGGAGAAAATTGAGTTCCCTTATCATGCACTTTTAACACTAGAAAGGCCACCAGCAGTCATTTTAACCACAACATTTATACTTATGGTAATTATCTTTAACACTAGAATGAACAAGGCTTCATTTTGACCGTTTTGAAATTTGCATAGTCAATAACTTTGTCTAAATAAATCATAAAGCCTTGCTGCTCCCTGACTTTTCCTAAAACTACATGAATGTTCATTAAAACTAGTTTAAATATTTATTGTGTGAATAAAAACAGAAATATAATCATTTCTATCTATAACATCCACAGACAGTCATTTTGCACTGTTTAAATTGAGTTTTGCCGAGTTGGTCTGAATCAGATAATGTGAAAGTATTACAACTCCACATCAACATCAAGAGATACACTGAAACCTCACAAACAGCTGATAGTAGTTTGTACAGTAGCTGGCAGAGGATTTTTATCAGAGTTCATGAAGTTAGACTCCCACTAAACAAAAACACGTCCAAAAGACGTCATTATAACGTCTTTGTCTACCGTTTAAAAGACGTCCACTGAGTAGCCAGAATGAAAGTTTTTGCAACGTCTTTTTTGTGTTGAAATTAGACGTCCTACTGACATGCTTGTTGAACGTTTAAAAGACGTCCAGTGGGGAGCCAGAGACAAAGTTCATTCAACGTCTTTTTTTAGACGTCTTTTTTGTGTTGAAATTAGACGTCCTACTGACATACTTGTTGAATGTTTAAAAGACGTCTACTGGAAAGCCAGAGACAACGTTCATTCAACGTCTTTTTAGACGTCTTTTATTGTGTTGAAATTTGACGTACTGACATGCTTGTTGAACGTTTAAAAGACGTCCAGTGGGGAGCCAGAGACAACGTTCATTTAATGTCTTTTTTAGACGTCTTTTTTTGTTGAAATTAGACGTCCTACTGACATGCTTGTTGAACGTTTAAAAGACGTCCAGTGGGGAGCCAGACCCAACGTTCATTCAACGTCTTTTTTTAGACGTCTTTTTTTGTGTTGAAATTAGACGTCCTACTGACATACTTGTTGAATGTTTAAAAGACGTCTACTGGAAAGCCAGAGACAACGTTCATTCAACGTCTTTTTTAGACGTCTTTTATGTGTTGAAATTAGACGTCCTACTGACATGCTTGTTGAACGTTTAAAAGACGTCCAGTGGGGAGCCAGAGACAACGTTCATTCAACGTCTTTTCTAGACATCTTGTATGTGTTGAAATTAGACGTCCTACTGACATGTTTGTTGAACGTTCAAAAGAAGTCCATGGAGTATCCAGAATGAAAGTTTTTGCAACGTCTTTTTTGTGTTGAAATTAGACGTCCTACTGACATGCTTGCTAAAGGTTTAAAAGACATCTTTTAAAGGATGTTTTTTAAATGTTCATTATTGAAATCCAAGTGACATCCTTACAGGGTTTTTCGATGTCTTTGCAGACCTCTAAAAGACGTTCATACAATTATTTATGTTTCATTTCAGACATCCCCGTTGACCTCCATTTAAACCAGGTGTACAATTTTACTTCTTAAGGCCACAGTTCAAAATGGCCTTATCACCAAATATGCTACACAAGGGTTTGGACATCAACACTTTTTCAGGTACTGGATGTTGACCGTGTGCACACCTACTGCTTTAAAATATTAAATACCCATCCCCTTGGCTGACATGTACCTATCCAAGAACTTTAGGTGGGCAGAGACATTTTATAATACAGGTCACAGTATGTAGGAAGTATAAGGACGATGACAGGTAACACTAAACAGAACTTTATTTGACAGACTATGGGTAAATACCCATAACATAGACAAGAACCGACAATGAATAAAGACAATGGTAAGCATGTGTGTGTATAAAAAAAATTAAAGATGGTGGTTGAGGGGGTGCAAAGGATTATTGGTAATGTAGTCCAGTGAGTGAGAGCAGACGATCCCTGCAAACTTGCGCCGTGGAGAGCAATGAAGAGTAGGAGGAGGTTCTGGAGGCAGATGGATTGCCAGGAGGAGGAAGAAAGATGCAATCCAGGATGGGGCCTTGAGCAAGGCGACACATGAGCATGAGAAGCCATGGAGGAGTGGAAGGAACCATCATGGAGGAGACCAGGGTGCCGACTGATGGACACAGAGCTGCAGACGGTGGCGGAAGAGCCTGAGATGTAACCAGACAGACACAGAGCCCGGCTGGAAACAAGGTGCTGGAGAGCCAAGGCTTTTATTGTGGGCATCTTAAGTCACACCTGTGCAATAATCATGCTGTCTAATCAGCATGTTGATGTGCCACACCTGTGAGTTGGATTATCTTGTCAAAGGAGAAGTGCTCACTTACACAGATTTACACAGATTTCTGAACAATATTTATAAGAAATAGGCCTTTTGTGTACATAGAAAAAGTATATGTTTTTCTATACATGTCTTTGCAGAAAACTGAAACGCAAAATACTTTGTTTCCCTTTAGCTTCCAGACAGACTGTAGCAGTCAGAAATGTCATCTGCATTTGTCCAGAGAACCCACTGAGCAAAAACACGTCTAAAAGAAGTAATCATAATGTCTTTGTCTAACGTTTAAAAGATGTTCCATGATGTTCCAAGGGGAGCTGGGAGGCAATATTTGGACTTGAGTGTAATAATAGCCACACCTACAACAACAGGTAGTGGGAAGTACAACTGGTTCCAAAATCAGTTTTACAAGTAACTATTTTTAAGGGAAAGGATATGAATCTAAAGATAGGCTCTATGCTAAAGCAGGCAGAAAAAATACAGTGGATGAGCAAAAAAAACCTTGGTGTTTGGTGTCATATTCATTTATAAACAACATAATGTTTTTACTTGTATTTTAGGAACAATTGTACTTGATGGAATAACCTTATTTTTATCACATGTTTCATGTGTCATGCTCTCATACTTTCATTGCTGTTAGTTTATGTCAGTCCTGAGGTTTGCTTGCCAACAGACAATGGACTAATATGGACACAAATGTAGAAATGATGAAAAAATGCACAAAAAAAATACATTTTTCCGCGGCTGTATATTACATAAATGGTATTGCATATAAACATGTGCCAATTTCATGTGATTTCTTGCTTTTATATAGCAGGTAGTTCTCCAGACTATTTGACAATAAATTCTTGATTTACAAAAAAAATTCCATATGAGTTCATATCGGTCTCTGGTCAGGTGTTCAGATATTTAATATTTTTGGCACAGCCATAGACATCTACTATCTTCATACAAGAAATTGGCCTTGTAAATGTTTCAGAAAAAAACGTGTAGACATCATAGCTTAAATTCCATAACATGCCAATTATGTGATACCAATTTCACGTGTTTGCTCATACATAAGTTCTTACATTATTTTTTAGTTAGTTCCTAGTTATTGCTTTGATAATAGAAAATATGAGCTAGGCATCATGTATGACAGATGCCAATGTGACGTATTAGCTACAAAATGAACAGATCCTGCCATGAGCAATATAGAAGACATATCTTGTATGTATAGGGCTTATATGTGGATATTTATAAGCAATACATGAGACCAATATGGCCTGTATATGCATATATATGCACCTCAATTTTGCCTACATGTATATGCAGCATATACTGTATGTGCATATAAGCTGCAGGTTTCATATATGTGCATATATCCTCATATAGGTTCTTTCCATGTGGGTTTGCATATCCACAGACATTCATAAGGGGTCATAGTCTGACGTTTAAACACTGAACCTTTTTGGTACGTCCACAGACATTCAAGAGGGGTGCAAGAGTGATGTCCAGACACTGACCCTGTTTTGCACGTCCAGAGACATCCATAAGGAGTCAAAGTCTGATGTTCTTACACTGACCCTGTTTTGCACGTCCACAGACATCCAAGAAGGGTGCAAGAGTGACGTCTAGACAATGACCCTGTTTTGCACGTCCACATACATCCATAAGGAGTCATAGTCTGACGTTTATACAGTGAACCTTTTTGGCACGTCCACAGACATCCAAGAAGGGTGCCAGAGTGATGTCCAGACACTGACCCTGTTTTGCATGCCCACAGACATCCATAAGGGGTGGTAGTCTGACGTTCATACACTGAACCTTTTTGGTACGTTCGCAGAAATCCAAAAGGGGTGCAAGAGTGACGTCCAGACACTGACCCTGTTTTGCACGTCCACAGACATCCATAAGGGGTCATAGTCTGACGTTTATACACTGAACCTTTTTGGTACGTTCACAGACATCCAAAAGGGGTGCAAGAGTGACGTCCAGACAATGACCCTGTTTTGCACGTCCAGAGACATCCATAATGGGTCATAGTCTGACGTTTATACACTGAACCTTTTTGGCACGTCCACAGACATTCAAGAGGTGTGCAAGAGTGACGTCCAGACACTGACCCTGTTTTGCACGTCCACAGACATCCATAAGGGGTGGTAGTCTGATGTTCATACACTGAACCTTTTTGGTATGTTCACAGACATCCAAAAGGGGTGCAAGAGTGACGTCCAGACAATGACCCTGTTTTGCACGTCCAGAGACATCCATAAGGAGTCATAGTCTGACGTTCATACACTGAACCTTTTTGGCACGATTATAGACATTCAAGAGGTGTGTAAGAGTGACGTCAAGACACTGATCCTGTTTTGCACATCCACAGACATCCATAAGGGGTGGTAGTCTGACGTTCATACACTGAACCTTTTTGGTATGTTCACAGACATCCAAGAGGGGTGCAAGAGTGACGTCCAGACACTGACCCTCTATTACACGTCCAGCAGACGTTTAAAAGTGGGTCTGAACTAACGGACGTTATACAGACATGATCTGAATGTCTCCCAGACGTTCCATGTTTGGTGGGCTGCTTGCAAGACAGGTGCAACAGCGTGGACCGATGCAGGGTGCTGCTGAAAGTGGGCGGACTGGCGGAGCCTCGTACAAAGATGCCGACAACTGCTGCCTGTGAGGCAAAGCCGTGCACCTGCTGCACCCTGCTCTATCGAAACGTGCTTACTTGTTGAAAAATGCTACCGTAGAGACCTGGGGCCTTATGTACAAAGCGTGCACGTTAGCACAGAAAAGTGCCGTAGGCTACGATCATTGTCACGGGCGGGCGGTCCACTAACAATTTAGGCCTACTTACAAACCCACCTTTTCTTGTGAAAAATTTGGTAACATACTGTCGACCCTTTGCCTCTTTCACTTCTCTTATTTTTCTTCTCTTTCCGTTTTTGACATCCAGATTTTTGAGGCATTTTCACTTCCTCGTCAGTCAAGTTGATATTCTGCCGGCGCTATAAGTGAAGTCAAGCTGTGTTGCCTGGATTATACAATTTGGGCGGACTGAACCATTTTATGATAATTGAGAGCGGGAAAGGGGCCCACGGACGTTTGTGTTTCCTAAACAAATACATTTTTTTGATACCAGGAAACAGCAAATAGAATGATTTAAAGTTAATAATTTTTAAATATATTTTTAGCACCACAATTTTGGGGGCTTCTCTGGGCCCCCTCTTACTCGTGGGCCCCGAGAATCGTCATTGTATGTGGTAAAACCTCACAAGTGTTAGTACAAAACTCAAAGCAGATCATCAAAAAGTCAGTTTTTTTCCAAACATGTAATCACATGTTCAATTGACTTACAACACACAAAACTATACATTTACTTTTTCACCACACCTAATCATTGTGTCATCAAAGAAATAACTTTCATATGAAGTAATTGCATGACCGGTTCTAGATATTTGGAGGCCCTAGGCAACATTTAAATTGGAGGCCCCTCACACCCCGCTAATTTTCAGAATAATGTGAAAAAGTGGTTTTTTCCCTACCCATAAGAAATCTTTTAAGCACTACAGTTATTAAACATGTTTTCCTTATTACTTCTCTGTTTTATCAAGTAAACAAATTGATTCAATTTATGTTAAAATTTAATTAGAAATTATGCAAAACCACATGTGTTAAGCATTTTAAGGCTAAACATTTTGTTGTTGTTGTGGATGCAGTAATTTATTTAAAACACCTTTTTGGGATAAAACAGTATAACAGTTTTGCTTTCTCCAAAGAGTAAAATTAAAAAGACAACACAAAAACGCTAACTGTAAAAAACTATAGATTTACACCTCCTATAGAACTTTTTTTATTTTAGCTGGGTATGAAGAGGAATTCCTCTCTTACTGAACCAATATACAGTATAAAGTTATCTATAGCCTATGGATATATTCATATGTATTTCAATACCTTAAATGTCCAAACAAATCAGGTGTCACTGGAAGTTAAACAGACAAACTAAAAAGCAGAGTTTTTTTTTTCAATAAATATGCATCATGTTTTTATGATTTGAAAACTAAAATACAGTTTTTTTATTCGCTTTGGTACTATTTTCACAAGTAAGGTGTACATTTTCAAAACTCTTAGTACAAAAATGCAAACTGATCACACTTGTAACACAGCTAGTCATTCTTTCAAAATCAGATGTAATGCTTAATATTTAGTGCACACATTACATTACATACAGTAATTTGGATCAAGCCTGTCTTGAGCATTTGGCTGTAGATTTTCGTCCACCTCTTTGACCTCTGTGGGTGCCCATGCCCACCTCTCTGGCGAATCCCTTGTCCACAAGATCTTCTTATTCCTTGCTGTCTGTCCTGCTCCATGTTGTAAGAAATTGCCAGTGTTTACACCCCCACTATTACAGTATATCTACAGTACAGTACGGTAATGACCAGTTGTGGTTACCACTATGTAAAATCAATAAGCAATAAAGAGTATTTTATTATGTGTGGTTACACATAATTTATATGTTGGTACAAACACACATTTTATTTATGTAGTTCTTAAAATCCATATACTGTATATTGCTGAAATGAAAATATATAGGTTTAACAAATGGTTCAGTGATTAACCATTAAGATCAATTGGATTAAGTGCTGGTCAAATGTATTTTTAAGCAAATTAGATGAGAAGCATATCAAAAGTATTGTGAGCATTGCATTGTGAAAGACAGTTACTTCATATGAAAGTTATTTCTTTGATGACACAATGATTAGGTGTGGTGAAAAAGTTAATGTATAGTTTGTGTGTTGTAAGTCAATTGAACATGTGATTACATGTTTGAAAAAACTGACTGTTTGATGATCTGCTTTGAGTTTTGTACAAACAGTTGTGAGGTTTTACCACATACTTGTGAAAATCGTACCAAAGCAGAAAAAAAACTGTATTATCCAGTCAGCGCGTCCGAGGGAACAATACATTGGGTGGAATAAAACAGAGGATATATTCTGTAGGGAAATAGTATGTAAATTATCTGTAAAGCAGTTTACTCGATTGTGTAAAGAGGAGGCTTCTGAATAATATGGATATTCTGGGGGAAGGTAAGTATGATGCAAAGATGCAAAAACCACGTTTTACATTTTTACAAGACACAGGTTTGTTCTATGATGCCATGCTTTGCTTTGTGGCTAGAGAAGCTGAAGTTTCAGAATAATTTGTGCAGGATACTGCAATGTACAGCAGGTGGCAGTAGAGCTCCAAAGAAGTAGCGGCTATTTAACAAGAAGAAGAATGTTTGATTCGATCAAAAGTCCAATGAGAACGCAGTTGAAAGCGACAATTCCAGTTGTTTTTCATTAAAGTAAATCTAAAGATTGTTTTAAATATAATTCAATAAAGTAAAGTATTAAAGTGTCTGTAAAATGTATAGTCTTTTACTATCTTGAAACATAGGTATCTTGTTGTTTTGGAGAATGACTATGCATCAGTCCAAATGAACCGAATCACTTTTATGAACCCAAGTTATAAAACTGACTCCAGATCAGTTGCAGACACTTGGACAGAACTCTCCGTAGCGAAAAACCACTTTCGACATCATTAAAAACTCCTTTCAGCTAAATCACGCTACTCGGTCAGTTTGACGCGAGCTTATGAAACACTGATTCGAAACAAACGATTCGTAAAAGGTTTGAATCTTTGTACCAACGTTTTCATCGCGACAAATAACTGTCATCAGGAGAGCATACTGTATCTCTACACTTCACAGGTAAAGTTTGCTGTCATAAGTAATCGTTTATCATACTTTTGCAGTATTTAATGTTAACCTTCCATTTGATTTGCGTTTGGTTGCTAAGTGCGTTTTGTTGTGCAGTCAGCACACAAAACTGTATTTAACGTTAACCTTTTTACTGGCAATACTTAAAACACTTGCTGCCAGTGTACATAATCGTTGTATTCATGCTAAAGTAAAAAACGGCATTTGTATCTCCTTGTAACCTGCATAACCTTTAACCTTACGGCCTACGTAAACGTGAGTACTGTAAACTGTTGTACTACTAAAGTCACGATAATATCGAAGTGCATCAAACTTGAACCCAAGTTTAAATTATTTTTACCACTAAATAAAATAGATTAGTTATAAAATAATCTATTAAACAATCTACATTGGAGTTATTGTGATGACATAATATTATTTTAATAGTTTTGTTTTTATAAAAACATTATAAATAAATACAACTAAAACGTAACACTGACATAAGAATTTAAGAGTATGGATGCATAGCAATTAATCTATAGCAGAATAAAAGTTTTTGTTTACATTATATATATGTGTGTGTAAACTGTGTATAATAACTTTGTATAAATAAATGCAGACACATGCATGTATATATTTAAGAAATGTTTACATGTGTATACACATTTGTATATTTATGTATAATTTATATTATATATAAATATAAATACTTAATATATAAATATATATATATATATATATATATATATATATATATATATATATATATATATATATATATATATATATATATATATATATATATATATATATATTGTGCATATTTATATATATACATAATTATCAGTGGCTTTTTTCTATCTGAAGGCAATGTTGAAAGCGGTAACCAGGTCTCTTTGGTTAAAATCTGTTGCTGGTATAAGAATGATGTCCCACCACAGCCCCCTATCAGGAAAGGTTGCTATTGTAACTGCATCAACTGATGGGTATGCCATAAGATTTCTCATTGTTTTTTACATTTTATTTATTTATTACATTTTTTATAACAATTTCCCATTTTTATTTACATAAAAGTTAAGATCATGTAGAGAACAGTGTGAAACAAAAAAAACTCTTTTAAAGCCAAAACACATTCTCTTTGATATTAAAGTTACTAAAGCATTATTATAAATCCAAGTTAATGTAAAAATGTATTCACAGTGGCGTAACACAGTCAAACCCTGATTTTTTTCAGGATTGGGCTTGCGGCTGCAGAGGCCTTGGGTCAGAGAGGAGCACATGTTGTTGTGAGCAGTCGACGACAGACCAACGTTGACAAGGCTGTGTCACTTTTGCGCAGTAAAAATATAAAAGTAACAGGGACCACATGTAATGTAGGAAACGCAGAAGACAGAGAGAAGCTCATTAACATGGTGACCAAATATGAATTTGGGAGGCTTTGTGATGGAAAATCATTTTTTTGTTGTCTCTTAATGGTTTAACTCAGAATATTTTGGTTTATATTGCAGACAGTTGAGCAGTGTGGTGGTGTGGACATCCTGGTGTCTAATGCAGCAGTGAACCCATTTTTTGGGAACATATTAGACTCCACAGAGGATGTCTGGGACAAAGTATGAAAATATTTTTTTAAACCTAGTAAAGATTTGTTCTTTGAAGACATCTTAAAGAACAACCTGTTATGATTATAATCTACAAGTACATTTATAGAAATTATTTGACTGGCTTAACATTTTCAGCTTTGTTTTTTTCAGATACTTGGAGTGAATGTAAAAAGTTCATTTTTACTGACCAAACTAGTCGTTCCTTACATGGAGAAAAGAGGGTGAGAGATAAGCAAGATAAGGTTGTGATATAAAAAAAGTGTTGCCAGATAAAATGTTATATTTGGGCCTAATGTATGTTTAATTTCAATTGCAGAGGTGGGTCAGTTGTGTTTGTGTCTTCAGTAGCAGGGTACCAGCCAATGCAAGTATGAACCCATAAGTTACTTTATCGTTTGTTTAATCATGCAACAGATTTTAGTCTTGTCAAATTACTGCTATTACAACAGAGATGGGCTAAACGCAGTGTGATGTATATACAGTAATAGATATAATAGTGTAATAAACAGCTATAGAAAATACAAAGCAGGATGTGTTTCAGAACACATCAACATGGGGAAGAATTTGGTTCCAAAGCGAGATAACTGCTTTTTAAAATATTTCAAAAATCAAGTTTTTTTGATTGTGCCTTTCAATTAATATTAATCAAACTGCTGTTGGTTTGTTTTGATTTAAAGAAAATTTTGACAAACGGAGTATGTTAAAGGCAGAGTTAACAGAAAAATAACTCTTATATCATACTATGTATGGCTTTTTTATATTAAAAATGCAATATCTTATAGGTAATAATGTTCTAGCTCTACTTAGAGCTTTTTGAAACTCCAAAAAGTGCATCCATTTATCCTAAAGATAGTCTGTATGACCTCAGACGGTTAATAAATAAATAAATGTTAATGTTTTCTGAAGTGAAACAATACATTTGTGAGATTGAGTGTACTTATATTTTGTGTTTACATTAATACATCGCCTATTATAAAAGAGGTTCAGCTGGTATTTTTGACCTTTTTGATGTCATTTTTTGCTGTTTGACTTTTAGGGCCTGGGCCCTTACAGTGTGAGTAAGACCGCTCTGCTTGGTTTAACTCGAGCACTTGCTCCTGATCTCGCCCACAGTAATATCCGGGTCAACTGTGTTGCCCCTGGCATCATCAAGACGCGTTTCAGCTCTGCGGTAAGGATTTCCTACACTATGGCATTTTGTGCCTTGAAAAGGCAAAGTTCCCATGAAATTACACAATTTTACCTTTAAAGCGTCATGAAACACTAACCAACCTTTGTTTTAGATGTTAACAAAGTTAGTTGTGTTGCACATCATAGAAGACAATGTTGGTATCGGTTAATTTTAGGAGAAAACTAGTTAATTTTTAGCTTTTTGTGATATTTTTGTCTTCCGGGTTTAAACTCCATATCATGTAAACGTCTCGGGCTGTGACGTGACAAATTACTGTAGTACATCATAACAGTGTCTCATTATTCTTTATAAGATAGCGTGTTTTTATCCAATGCGGAGACGTTAAGTGGAGGGGTGTCTGGGGCTCAGGATAATCGCACATGGATACGGTTCTGAAGTAAATGTGTAAAATATTATATTTAGTTTAATTATTTCTGTAATACTGCTAATCTTAGTAAATCTTAGCTTATAGCAGATGCCGCGCCCACTCATCGCCGTTCTTCTCACAGCGTCCATGCCCATTTAAGTAGCATTTTTCAAGATGACGGTGAGGTAGACTGGAGCTGAAACAGAAGGGTTTCATGACGCTTTAACTAAAAGTGCCTGATGTTTTATAGTTTACTTAAAAGACCGACTATGTGCTTTAGGAAAACTTATACATATATCTAGGAAAAATAAGTGATTTTTTATGTAACTGTAACTTCAGTTCTAGTCTTTAAAGTAATTTATCCAGTGCTCGAATTGAATCTTATGGGGGTCCCCACCATGACATAGCAGCAAACCCAAAATGGCAACACATTGCTACCTATTAACACAAATGAATGATTTATGTAATACTTCCCAAAATATTTTTGTAAAAGTTATAAAGTTTGAAAGTACTTTGCAATAATTAGGGGCAAATCTAGGTTTTCAATATTAGTGTGATTCAGCCTCCAATGAGGATGTGATTTAAAAATAGGCCTATATAAAAAAAATGTCTGAATACTATAATGCTCCGACATTATATTGTGTACTGTTTTTTTTTATTAAAGAACTACACAGATGCAGATGTCATCAGTTAATGTACACTACACTCCTTGTACTTTGATGTTTGCTTTGATCCATGGATGCAGGATCGGAAAAAATGTGCGGAGCCGAAGACTGCTGACGTTTTCATATGAAATTTAAATAGGACTTAAAAGCGTCCACAAATTTGTGTACCAATTGTGGAATAAATCAGATTTTTTTTTAGGTGGACTGGGCAGAAATTTAAAAAGGACCTATGTGATGCCACTGAGAACAATTATTTAAATGATTAAAGAAAAAGTAAACCTAAATGCGTCCAATTTATGTTGGTAAGGAATGCCAAACCCAGACATTAAGTTGATAAATAGGCTACAGTACACAATATTGACAATAAAGTGACAATATTAACCCTTTAAAAATGTCATTTAAAAAGCATTCTCTTTCCCACGCTGAGCGAAAAATTTTAATTCTCCATTTTTAAAGTTAGCCGTTTTTTTTTTTTCTTATTTAGCTTCACTGGAGCAGATGCAGTCAGTGCATTTTTAATGCGTTAAATGATTCATCAACATTTTAAAGCAACGATGTTCAGAACATCAAACAGAGAAATAACAAAAAAGCATTTTTGATAACTAAACCTAAAAAATAACAAATGTGATTCTGCCTGGGAAGTCCCGGCTAAGTTCAGCAATCTTATTTAATTTTGAGATTTAGCACGTAAAAGTATTTAAAAAAAACGACAGATGACATATAATTTGTGATTGTTACTGTAAATGACAAAAACTAAACTTTATATACAATTCCTTAAACGTTAATTTATAACAAGAAAAATATTGAAATTAATGATTTTATAGACACTACGCTTTACTATTTTGCAAAGAAATACTTTGATCATCTCAAGGTTCACTGTACTACTTTTCACTTTAGATACAGAAACACCTGATGATTCCTTTATCATTTGTTTCAGAAAGCTCTTTTCATCATTTGAAAGTGAACACTGACCATAATATTAAATTAGACAAAATCGTGTCAAATAGGTTTGGTGCAGATTTTTTGTGTCAACGCCGAAATTTAAAGAAACTGCTTCTTGTTGGATTTATTCACACACATATTTATTAAAAGTTACTTTTTTATATATTATTTGCATAATGATAATAGGCTGTATATTAAAATTTTGGAAGAAGCTGTTATATGTGAAATCAGGTACTAGCAGTGCTGCGCAAAGCAAGTACAAACTGAACATCCCCTTAGCAATGGGCATTCACATGTTTAAATTTGACTTCTTATAGTGGGTCCCTAATGCCTTATCGGGGGTCCCAGATCCCCCAGCCCCCCCTCAATTCGAGCACTGAATTTACCAGTGAAACCCTTTCTGTGTGTTTGAAGAATGAGCTTTGTCTTTGTTCTTCTGTAGTTGTGGGAGAACGAGAGTGTGCTGGAAGAAGTCCTAAAGCAGATAAGCATGAAAAGGTCTTTACATTTACTGACTTTAAGACATGAATAAAAGTAGTAGGATCATATATAAAAATATAATAGAGGTTTGTTCTAAGTACTTTTAATAAATATAATTGATCACTGTTGTCATTTAAAAGTCTATGATTATATGATTAATAAAGTATGATTGTTGTTAGACTTTTTAAAACGTAGATAATTTAAAGCCTGTATGTAATTGTTAGTAGTTACCAGTAATCACTGCAATATTTGTACATGATATCAAATCTCACTAGGCAATACCATTCTTATGTTTTGTGTCTTAATATTTTAGACTTGGGAAACCAGAGGAAATAGGCGGTGTGATTGCATTCCTGTGCACGGATGAAGCCTCATATATCACAGGAGAGACCTTTACTGTAACTGGAGGCATCAACTGCAGACTTTGAGTGCTGTTCTCATATACAGTAATGTTTACTGAGGAGCCGTCTGATTGTATGATTCAGCAAAAAAACATCATTTATGTTGAAACACATAACAATTTTAAAGCTTGTAATTATAATAAAGTGATTTTTGCATATTTTGTAAAAATATTTCTTTATTTTATTGCAATTGTTACACAATTTAATTTCTCCACAGTACTAGTATCCAATAGCACATGGTCACTAGATCATTTCAATTAAGAATAGTAAGAGGAACTTTTGTAATTTTTTCCCCTGGTTCTTTAGAGATAAATGTCCATTATTGGTTTAGACCAAGATAACACAATTCTTTTATTATTTGGGAACTTCACTGGTGGACTTTCCTATACAGAGTACAAAAGTAGCAGACAAAATTCTTTATTAACCAAAAAGAACACACTTATAATAACTTTCCACATGATACAAATAAAATATTATCACAATCTATTTAAAATATGACAATTATTAATGCTCATACTAGCTAAAAGTGTTTTATAGAGGAAAACTACATGCTATTTATAATAGTAAAAGTAGTTACCATGTAACTAAATCAACATCTGTTTCCAGGTGACACAATGTCTCTGTGATAAAACCCTGGATTCCAGAACTCCTGTAGAGTCGGTACATACGTGCCATTCTTTGTCTTGCAATACCGCTGTGTGAACACCTGACAAATACAGAGGGAAGTCACACATGAAATTACACAAATTAAAGTCCTTGACTCAAACATTTGGTAAGTCATAAATTATTCAGCCTGTTGGATAGCATGTTGCTTTGAATTCAACGTGCAAAAACAACGGTGATATCTGGTAAGCGTTTTGCTGCATCCCAATTCATCTATGTACACCAAGCCCAAAAAGTGTGTTCTTTTAATTGGTTCAGCTTTCACATGCTGGTAAACACTAAAAGAGAGGATGGGTCTTAAGAGAGACGCAGACCCTTGAGCTCTGTAAAACCGCCCTTGAGTTTTGAGTGATTTTCTGTTTGACACACAAAGCAAGTCATAATTGCATTGTTGGAGATAGTAGAGAATATGTCGTGTGTGCTTAAGTAAATATGAGCACTGTGTTCTCCCAGAGAGAAGGGGCGAATGTTGTATAAAACGATAACTGAAAACCCTACATAGTGCACATTTAACAATAACACACATCTACGTACAAATCCTTGCATTTCAGCTTCATTATTTTTCATGTGACATTTAATATATCATTAGGATTATTAATTCAGTGTTCTAACTCTCCAATGAGATGTGGGCAATATCAGCTGCATGAGAGATTAACATAGGGCTCTGTTTTCAAAACATCACAAAATATCAATATTTTGTTACCAGCAGTAAATGACATTAATGCCCAGATGTCATCATTTTAATAATTTATCAGACTTCACTCACCTTGCACACTTTTTGATATCACTACATATCTCTAGAGCTTGCTAAAGCCTACTAAGCCACTGCTTAACTGGTCTCAACTTTACACTAGAGGTCTTCACAGGTCCACTTTAGGGATGCTCATATCAGTTAATTTTCCCGACCGACAACCGTAGCTTCTAAACCGAACATTAACCGTTAACTGATAAGATTTTAATATGAAATTGTCATTGAGTAAAAATACATTTGACGGTTGTCTGTGAACTAGTAAAAACAAAACATTTAATTTGAACGTGCAAACAGCAGCCACAGATCAACAACAGAACCAGGATTCATACATTATTAGATATTCACGCAACATTACCTTATTAAAAAGCACGCGATCGGTCCAGTAGATTTATATCCAAAGGACAGATTGTCTCCGTTTCATCTACCACAGTGGTCATTTCTAAAGCAGGACGCTTTTCAGAAAGTTTTGGTTTTGCGTCGTCTTTGGTTTTACGTCGTGCAAACAGCAGCCACAGATCAAAAACAGAACCAGGATTCATACATTATCAGATATTCACGCAACATACCTTGTGAAAAAGCACGCGATCGGTCCAGTGGATTAATATCCAAATGGCAGATTGTCTCCGTTTCATCTACCACAGTGGTCATTTCTAAAGCAGGACGCTTTTCAGAAAGTTTTGGTTTTGCGTCGTCTTTCTCCGTTTGTCCAAAAAGAGCTAGATGTTTATGGTTAGGGTCAGAGGCCATCAGCGAACGTCTGTCCGGATGTGTGCAGACGGACCGCGTCATCTTGCGCGGACACGCGCGCGTCTCCGTTCAGCTTCCAAACACGCATACAAATGATTTCTCATACAAATGATTACTTTATCAGACCGTCAGGGCAGCAATCATTTGTGTCATTTACAGGACATTCACAAATTAAAGATAGAAAAGTGGCGAAATGTCTGTCGCCTCATGGCGACACACACCATGTATTAACAAATATTTTTTATTTTAACTGATAATGTTAATCGGTCATAATTTCTTACCTTCGGTTAACGGTTAAACGGTCAATGTGAACATCCCTAGTCCACTTAGATCGGAAAACTAGAGTTTTGACCCGAGAGGGTTTGGGTCTAAAAGTTACATGGGTCGGGTATAATATCAGTGGCCTCTGGGTAATTTAAAATAAATTAGTTTTTTCCAAACGGACCTTGGTGTCGTTGTCAGATAACAAATAAAAATAAATTGAGCAGGAGGCCATATTGGTTGTGAGGCCACCAGGGTTTCTATATTCTTTCTGTCTGACTGGTGCATGCCATGTGGGACTGCAGAGACTGCACACATGTCGGTGCCGTTTACATTCTAGGGGTGCAACGGTTCTCGGTAAAGAATAGAACTCTCCCGTTATCCTCCCACGGTTCAGCATGCATGTATACCGCGATGCACCATGTTTGATTCAACCACGCATTTCTAATATAGTTTGGTGAAAAAACTACGTATAAAATCGCTAATGTATGTACCCTCTGTGTGTGTTTACGTGAGAGTAGTATGCAAATCTGTTGCCAACCACACAGTTCCTCCTCATGTGTTGGGGTGTGTGTGTGTGTTGGAGATTGTATAGCGCGGCGAAGGAAAAAAGCATCTAAAAGATGCACCACCAGCTTCATTTAAAGGACAAGTTCGGTATTTTACACTTACAGCCGTGTTTTCAGATTGTTTATGATGGAATAGAACGGTTTTGACTGAAATTTGGACATATGCGGCTGTCCCGAGAATTTTCGGTTTCTTTTGTATCACCCACTACCTCTACAATGGGTGTATAGGTGCACTGGAACAATCCTTTCTAAAATGCATTAAACTTTTGTTTACAAAGACGTGAAACTCACCGAGTGGTCAGGGGTGTTCACTGATATGCTCACACAAAAATCGCTGCAAACGATGCTTTCCAACAGGTGTTTTAGCATTCGTTGTAAACTTGTGGACCTATTTTTCCAAACGCCTCACACCCGTATATTCTTCTGTTGAGAGCTTGAATAATAGACACTCCAGCCCAGTCGGTGGCGATAATCCGCCTTTCCAATTGCAAGAATAGAAACAAAGTTCCCGGCGCGGAGTAATACCGTACCTCACAGCACATCTAATAAAAGTCAATGGAGTTGGTAAAAACTACGATAAAACCTGTTGGAATGCGTCTTTTGCTGTGATTTCTGTGTGAGCATACCAGTGAACACCCCTGACCACTCGGTAAGTTTCACGTCTTTGTAAACGAAAGTTTAATGCATTTTAGGAAGGATTGTTCCTGTGCACCTATATACCCATTGTAGAGGTGGGAGGTGATAGAACAAACACCCGAAAATTCTCGGGGCAGCCGCATATGTCCAAATTTCAGTCAAATGTGTTCTATTTCATCATAAACAATCTGAAAACAGGGCTTTAAGTGTAAAATACCAAACTTGTCCTTTAAGTGAAGCTGGTGGTGCATCTATTAGCAGCTTTAAGTCTACTACAGCAGCGGTGCTCAAGAAAACTATACAATTCGCTGTAAAAAACCCCGAAACAGCACACATTACCTTCTGTGTTTAAATGTTAACAAACTGATCTTGCAAAAAATCTTGAATATTGTGGAATAGAATATAAGTAACCCAGTGTTCTAAGCCATTTTATGTTCATTTTGAAGTTACTGTATGTTGTAGAGTTCTCAACGGGCCTGATAATTACAACCCTACCCGACCCGGCCCGTGGCATTTAAAGCCCGGACCCGATTTAACCCGACACATCAACGTGAATTATCTGTCCGAACCCGACGCCGCTGATCCCTGATGCCTTTTTTCCTCATACACGTAGGCTATTATCATGAACAGCAGACGGGAATTCAAATCAAGCTTTAATGTCCACGCCTTTTCACAATACAAACAACTGAAACAATAAACTTTAAATATAGGCTATATAAATATGCCTTAAATAAAAATCACACAATAATAAATAAAAAGAACTCAAACATGTACCCAGCGCCAGCGGCTTTTCCTCCTGTAGTAGCAAGCAACGGTGAATTCACCTGCGGCAAGTTTACTTTTCTCCATCTCGTCTTCTCCAGGCAACAGGCGTGCACGCAGTGATAGCAATAAGCTCCGGTGCGGATCTGCAACGGATCCGCTCTAAAGCCGGCAGCTCCGGTCTGGATCCGTTGCTGATCCGCCCCCGAGCTTATTGCTATCCCCCGTCCCTCTCTGTGATGCACGTTGCACGCAGCAACCCGACCAGACTTTCTTTACAGTGAACAGCAGTGATTATTAATAATTTTTTTCACGGAGCGTAAAAGATTAAGCCCGAGGTCTGACCTGACCCGACTCATTTGCTTATATTTTTGACCCGAACCCGGGTCCCGTCGGGTTTGTCGGTCCGGCCCGACCCGTTGAGAACTCTAGTATGTTGGTAGTGTAGTATAATAATGTAAGTAGTCCTAAGTTAAAATGTTGATTTTGGCAGAGGTTAAAAACTGCTTAGGTTTTTATTTTTGTAAAGAAGCCTGTTTTGACCAAAGTGTTAGGTGTTTGTAACCAAATAAATAATGTTATTTTCGTTGAAATTGACAGTAGCCTTTTTGTACCCGTAAACATACCCACGCACACACCGAAAAGTACCGAAACTGTGACCCTAAAACAAACTGAAACGTGAGTAATTTGAACCATTGCACCCCTATTACATACGGGTCCAGTCGGGTTCAAGAAATCGCAAGCGAGTCAGACTCAGGTGTAATTTTGTCGAGTTCATCTCAGGTCAGGACTTTCTTAAAAAAAAAAAAAGATTTATGTACATCGGGTTTGGGTGAAAAGTGATTTGGGTCGGGAAAATTTATTTGGACCCGAGAAGACCTTTACTTTACACAGCATACTTAAATGTACACAAAGTCTGCTTTATTGACTATTTTTTTTATTGTACTTATTTAAGAACTTTAATCCAAACTGATTATGTGTGTTTCTTAACATGTATAACCTTTTTATGTTAATGTTTGAGATTAATAATCTTGTGGTTTTGCACAGCAGTACATTAACAATACAGACACCATTCAATCTTTGTGTTGTGCAATTGTAGATTATAATGTGAAAAATGTAAAGATAAATAGGCCACGTACACACTGCAAATTTAGGAAGTGATTTAAACATGGGTTTATAATGTTGAATTATTGTTCTGTAGCTGCGTCCCAATTCAGAGGCTGCATCCTCTGAAGATCAACGAATCACAGCAGTACGACTAAACGCTGGTAAGCCGTTCCAATTACAAAGGCTTCTTCAAAGACAGCCTTAACATGCATCTTTCCAGATCAGTCTGGCCTTCGAACTGGGACGCAGCTGAAGTAAATAAAAATCAGCTAGTGAAACGTAACGTGCATTTTGTCAAATGGGCAAATGAGTCCACACACCTACCTGAATCTCTCGGATTCGCTAGTACTGCTCCTGAAGTGAGGACAGACATGTCAGACGAGCTGTCAGTGTCCAAAAGAGAGTTGCATCATTGAATTAACAACTACTTGTTCAGTATGGATCTTGTCGCTGTATAAATACACTTTGTACAGAACATTCAAAGACGAGCAGTATGTACGTGGCCCCAGGTAAAACAAAAATATAACACATTACTTTCTGTGTTATACTCTCATGAGTGCCATAACAAACCTTTCTCTTCACTTTCTCGGATCTTTCATCCTCAGAATCGACTACGATTTCTCCAGACGAATCAGCTATGGAAGATGGTGTTTCTAAAAAAAAAAAGTAATCAATATACTTTTTTGGCATATACATATCCCAAAATGACTAAATGAGCCATAAATGGAAAAAAATGGTTACCTGGACTAGCCATTGGAAAACGTAGAACAGGAGGAATACATGGAGAGCACTCCGATGACCTTAAAAAAAGCCATTCAGACAATTAAATGGGAAGTATTATCTCAGGCAACACAACATCATAAAATCCATAGCATTACTATAGTAAAAACGTAAATTATTGATGACTTTTGTGTTATTATAAACTATAGGCAAGTACTATTACATACCGTATACATTGTTATGTTATATATCTTTTAGTCTACTCATATTTACTACTTACGGTTTATTGATTGCACTCGCCCGGGACTTTTCAGGTGTCGGAGTCCAATCTACGAACTTCCTCTTCCGTTTCACGGAGTGACTTTTTCCTGCTGTGGATATGTCCCGAGTTTGGCATGGAGATTTGGTTGCATCTTGCTCATCAGACAGATAGTTCAGGTGCACAGGTAGATTGCTGATCTTCAATCTGGGAATAACAACTCTTACTTGGCGCTTCATACAAGAAACGAGAAGAGCACTTAAGATTGACTCTTCCTCCGAGCAAATGCCTTTGGAGTTTCCTTTAGCTGAATTTCTCCTAACACCTTCATCTTCTTTTCTGTTTGTGATCTTTCTTTTTGCTATGTTGTTCCGCTCACTACTATTTTCGTCATCACTCCTTTTGTCGTTGCTGTCCTCTCCTTCCGTTTCACTGCTTGATGACTGACTGATGACTGTGACCAACATATTACCAACAACATACTCATTTTGAGGATCCTCCTTCTTTTTAGTACATGATCTGAGTTTGGTCCTCATATTTACTGATATCTCGGAAGCCTGGTCAACTGGTTTTGCTGAACTGGATGTTACGGTCTTATTGGTTACGGTGTTTATTTGATTGGAAATTGATCCAATCACAGGTGCAACCTGTGATGTATCTCTTGCTGATCTACGAGTGGCTCTGGGCATTGACAGGGCTGGACTCATGACTCTGTTAGACTTGGGAGTGGATTCTGATTGGATCTTCTGTTGCACTCTGCCAGAAAGAGGGAGGGAAAGGGATGATAGGATCGAGTCACCAGTGGAGGACAGAAGAGATGCTGTCACAGGAAGTCACAGGGAAAAACAACAAAACAGGAAGGGGCAGGAAGGAAGAAAGATGTCAGTATATCTAGGTTCAACGTTGTACTTACTGACATGCAACTAGATCAGGGATGGGCAACTTCCGTCCTGGAGGGCCGGTGTCTTGCAGAGTTTAGCTCCAACTTGCCTCAGCACACCTGCCTAAAAGTTTCTAGTATACCTAGTAAGACCTTAATTGGTGTGTTTAATTATGGTTGGAGCTAAACTCTGCAGGACACCGGCCCTCCACCTAAGTTGCCTATCCCTGAACTAGATGATCATTTTAGCTGGCAAACATACCTGAGCCGAGGTGTCCGAGACATTTCTCGTGTTGCAGCAGAGTCCTGAGGAGCTGGGGCTGTGAGGCAGTGCGAGCACACTCCTCCAGAACAGCAGGGGCACCACTGAGCCATGACACTGTCTGAAATGCACAGGATTTTGTTTTCTCTCACTTATCTTGTACTCTTCTGTCTAAGAGGCTGTTTACATGTGTTATTAAGAGGCGCTTTGGTTGATTGGATCACAAGTAGACAACGCTAAATAAAATGTTTTAAGCTCGTCCACTTTCGACCACATACAGAGGTAGTCGAAAACGCATATGACCAGATTGCTTTTGTGGTGTAGAAACACATGTGGTCGAGGATGTGTTCAAACAGCCACATAAGACCGCATACTGATTTAATGTGATGCACCGAGCACAATGTTTATCCTTCGGTCATGACTTCTAGAGCGAGCCAACCATGTACAGCGCGACCTTTAGGCTTTCGTCGATTAAACAGAAGTGGCTGCTCTCTGCCTTTCATTTTTGTTTCATTTTCCGAACAAGTGAAAGTTGCGCAAGCTTATTTTATCAATTGCGCTGAATTATCAGAGAAAGCTCTTACATATACATGTACAAAACGCCACAAGTCTTACATACTATTAGTTTGCGTCAATTTGAACCCATCATTTAAACAAAACCAGAGCGACTCGCCCACAGACCACCACTCAGTAATCAAAACAGAAGTGGTCAAAATTGAACAAAAGAGACAGATTAATATATCAGGGGTAAGTGTCTCTGTTGTCCACTGGCAATCCGATCGACCTAAACGCATCTTAAAGGAATAGTCTACTCTTTTGCCATATTAAACTATGTTATTACCTCAACCTAGATGAATTAATACATACCTATCTTTTTTCAATGCGTGCACTGTACAGCGCATTATGAATGTGTTAGCATTTAACCTAGCCCAATCCATTCCTATGGTACCAAAAAAAAGTTTTATTTTGTGGCACCATACTTACTAGTATAACACTTCATGTAACGGTCTTTAAATAGGGAAAACACAGAAGTGTTTGGTGGCTTCGCTGTTTGGTACCATAGGAATGAATGGGTCTAGGCTAAATGCTAACACATTCACGACACGCTGTACAGTGCACGCATTGAAAAAAGATAGATATGTATTAATTTGTCTAAGTTGAAGTAATAACATAGTTTAATATGGAAAAAGAGTAGACTATTCCTTTAATACCAGGTTTAAACAGCCTCGAAATGTTTATTATAGAATTCACGTATCCGCAAGTGCCAACATGACAGAACAATATCAAACATACATAAAAATATGGGCATTGACAATTTTTACCTGAGCAAGGTCTGGAACAGGTAATAGTTGATCCAATCTGATTAGAAACTCCCAAAGTAGTTTCTCTAGACTGGATACATAGTTTTCTCCATACTGTTGATGAAAATCCTCCTGGAGTCCAAGTAAAAATTAATTGAGTATTAGTGGTCATACAGCTGATGCTTGGAACTATTTAGTGTAGGAGCCAATTACAGTTATTATATGCTAATACTTTAATAAAAATAATATTTGTACCCAGGCTGGGCGGTATGGCTGTATATACCGTTACAGTGAAATAAAATGACACTGGTATTGTAAATTTTTTACTCATAAATGATAAGTCACTTGATTGATCGACAAAAAGAAGCAACGGCAACAATGTCATGACCGCAAACTTTTTAAAACTGACGCCATTAATCCGAGTGCGGAAATGCCCAGGCGCTTTAAAATTTCCTGCGTGCCAGGGAGCAGGAACAAAACACTCGTTGGTTTTAACCTTCTGCGCGCCTCTCTAATACAAGGAAATGTCAGAGCCACGCGTACTACAAGTTCATTGGCGAGGAAGAGTCTGAATCATGCTGCGCTCATTCAGGTCTGTGCAAGAGTCCAAGATGCAAGCATTAAATCTAGGTGCGTGCGAGAAGGAATCCGCGTGCGTTACAAGCTCTCTCGTGCAAAGTGAAACCCAAAAACTCTCTCATGGAAGAAAAAGCATGCAATGTGCATGTTTATGCAAAACTATGATGATAATAAAAACCATTGCCAACTAGGGATGCACGATCTTGATTTTTCATGGCCGGTTTTTATACCGATTTTCTTAACAAGCAAATTGGCCGTTTCCGATCCGATTTCTGATTTTTTTTCTTATCAAGCAACAAACAAGAAAGAATGAAAGTATACATAAACAAGATGTTTATTTTGTATTTAACAGGCTAAACTTGGTTTTGGCTATCAATAACTGTAACCATCTAAAATTAACAGCAGTAACTGTGCGGTAGGTTATGTTCAATACAAACACAAGTGGTTAAATGAGACCATGACATGGATGGTTGAGTGAGGGTTGAAGGTCTTGCCTGTTTTGCATTATCAACAGACTTTTGATACTTATTGTGTTCTATCAGGTGATGAACTTAAATGTCTGACCAAGTTTGTTGTGGTGAATGCAGGGCTCTCAGGTTTTATATAAAAGTTTGGAGTGAGATAACATCTGTTAGGGGAGAGACCCCTTTGCCCCACCAAATTCTCAAGTTTTTGCTAGCAGTTCAATGTTACCTATTATTCATAACTGACCAGCACAAATATAAATTATAACAATTGGTAAGTCTGATAAAAGACAGACAAATTTATCCAAATTAAATAAATTGCTCTACATATAAAAAAATACAAATGTATCAAAATTAAAATGAAATCTGTATTATATACAGTAGGATTGTAGCACTTGCCATCAGCGTGTATTTTAAGCTGTGTTTAAGAGAGAGAGAAGGTTACATGTTCAGTACTACATGGCAATAATAATGAAATACATCTCTGGTCCTTTTTATTAATTTCAGGAAGGCCCTACGTTAGTTTCAGGTAAGCTAAAGCTTCTGATTGAAAAGCAGTTGGAGAGTTTTTTAAGAAATCAAGTATAATTTTAACATGTATTTGGCTATATTCAAGAAACCTGCATTATTTACAGAATTTATCGGATCTTGCGCTTCTAACTTTCAAGCCGAAAGTATACTAGGGACGTCCGCGTATGCGCGCCGTCCGCATGACGTCATTTTCGTCATCGAGAGGGTCCGCGGCCGGCCGCGCGGACCGTCCGCGTGCAGCCCAAAATTTGAGACCGCGCGGACAGTGCGCGTACAGTCCGCGTACAACAGCGCATGCGCGTGAAAATATTTAGACAGTGCATTCCACTATAAACAATTATACAAAGGAAACAGACAGCATTTGCACACACACTATGGTTTTTCTTCTTTAACTTTTACTTCTTCAAAGAACAGAAAGCTCTGGAGCATGTTTGTTTGATTCCTGTTCTTTGTTGTCTTGTTGTTTGTTCTAAACTGTGTTTGCAATGGTGGATGAGTTACTTTTCTTCTCCTATCCTAATGTTTTAATGTACTGTAAATGTTGCCAAATCAGTGCTGCCCTGACAGCCTGTTAGACTAATAATTTGAATAAGAAATCATTTGTATTGCGTATAGTGTCGAACGCGGCCATGCGCGTGTAGCCGCGGGGAGTATACTCGAAAAGCTGCGCGGACGCGTGCGCGCGCGAGCCGGACGCGGAAAAAAAGTATACCCCGACCTTCACTCTGTGCGTGCACGCGCCGCGCATCCACGTGATTGACATCAGAGGAGCGCGAGAAAAACTCGAGACAGCTAAACTCGACAGAGACTTTCCCTGCGCCTCATCCATTAATTGTATATAGCAGGAAAAGTTATAAGTTTCTTAGAAATACAAGGTGTGAGTGTGTAAACTGACTGAAATGCGTGTATCTCACAGTGAATGCGTGAAACCTGAGAGCCCTGCGAATGTACTGTTGTTTCTCCGCGATTAACTTGTCCTTTAGAGACATTGCAGCTTGCAATCTTAATGTCCTGCGCACAGATTTCGAAATGCTTTTACACAAAATGTAAAAGCATTGATAAAAATGTAGTCTGTGCACGTGGGTGCACTTACGGAAAAATCGGCTGAAAAAATACAAAAATGGCCAGTTGCCGATTGCGCAAAGACCGGCCGGTTCCGATCTCTGGCTAATCAACCGGTGCATCCCTATCGCCAACTATCGTCATGAAAGCCTGCTATTGGCGATGTGTCTGACGATTGTCGATACACGATACTATCATCTATCGGCACAACCCTAATAAGTACCATTTTTAATAGAAATGTGTATAGGCAATATATCTGTATATTACTAGTCAGAGTGAGACAGTGAAAGTCTGAATTACACTCCAAAACTCTAAATCTCAGTATCACACCTATGAAACAGTAAATGACTATGGTAAACAAAGACTTTTTTGTTTGTCTTTACAAATCCACTAGGCGATTTGTCAAAATATCCAACATATGTAATATCCACAGACTAGATCAAATCCCATAAACTTTCAATTACTGTGAAAACTAAAACTTTATTCTGCAGACTGGCTCTGACTTTGGGTAACTACCACTGATTTGCCACAACTTACAACTGTAGGTTATAAGCTTTTGGGCTAAAGTTGATATTTTAGTACCTTGAAGAATTGTTGTCTGGCAGCTGGGCTTTTTAGGAGAGAGTGCACAAGGGTATGAAAATTGCGTTTAGCTTCCTCCACCTTCTTATCTTTCCTCTGTGTATAAGAGACATATGTATGAATGAATGCAACTACTGTGAACTTTTATGCATTATGCAATGCAATTCTATATATTTTCTAAAGAAGCTGGATGAGACAAGCAAGGAAAACACAAAAATCTTTGCAGAAGTGTTTGGTATGCACTCACCCTGCCACTGTCAATTGGGAAAGCTTGCAGCCTATCTAACTCCTGAAGGACATGCTCAGCGTCAGGAGGATCAGATTGAAGTTCTTCAAGGATCAACTGTAGAATAAAACGCACATGTTTTCGCATTTAGAGAATTTAAAACCGCATTTAAAGTACAAGTTTATGATCAGAGATGACTTCACTGAAGCAAACAACCAACAGAAAAATGTAGTACTACATAATACAATGGACAAAACAACAGCCTGATAAGAATAGTGTGAATGAGAATGGTATAAAATAAGATAACTGTTGAACTTTTTATCTTTTGCATAACTTTCAGTAATCTTACCAGTGCCCGCAGACCCAATGAAAGCCTGGCCTGGTGTCTGTAGAGGAGCAACCCAGGTACAGTTTCACAGATTGACGTTACAGTCTCCTCCAGTTTCCCATAATGCACTGCATCCCTCTGCTGCATAACTTTCCACATGGATGCAGAGAGCAGGCGCAGAGGCGGAGCTATAAGCCGCATAGCTGACAGGGATAGAGACGCATCTGTTACGGAAAAAAACACACACATTTACATTAGGACACAAGCAAACACTCCAAACAGTCTTAACTATATAAAAAAAATGAGTCTCCAACTAGCATTACGCACAAGTAGATATATTTATTAGGTATTTTCTATACGCATTATTTTTTTTAGATTGAATATTGCGTACACAAAGCTGAAATGTTATTACGACTATAATAATATAATTTTGTTCACTTAAACTAGTAAGTTAGTTTATAAATCTCGCACGTCTATAACCCCTTTACTTTAAAACGGTCACAGGAGGACTGTGGGTTGTCATATTTTTACATGCGTCAATGTTTAATTTTAAAGTAATAATTTTATTTTTTAAACCTAACCTAACATCAAGTCTCATCATATTCCGTAATATAGATGGCATAACAAAAGAAAAGTGTTGTCTACTAGAAAAGACGGAATCATTTTCACAACAATACATTTAACGTTACGTTAGATGCTTTAATTTAGCTCTCTGTAAGTTAACTCTTCGATTAGAGCTAACTCACTTTGCATAAACTCACCTTCACTTTTAGAGTTATTTGCTGTTGTCATCGTCTTGACAGTCCAGAAAACAAAGCGATATTTTGCAAACAGCTTATTATTTAACTAGTTAAACAATTTATCCTAAAATAAACGACTCGTCTAAAACATAGTGGTAAAGCGCAAGTGTAACAACAATCTCATCTGTCGTCTATGTATTTTTCTAATTCACTAAACGATCACACAATAGCCCAAAGTGACGATCTGAAAATAATGCTATTCGCGGAAAAATCCACTTCTCGCGCCAAAGTGACGAAAATACTGTTTCCGGTTAGAAGTATACTAAAAGTCCTATTTGGTAAGTAGACAAGTGTTTTTATTATGTTTGTTAAATTGTTTTCCTATTACTGTACGTTTTAACTAATGCTTTTTGATTTTTTTTTATATTTTGCTCTATATGTTTTCGATTGAACTTTGTGCCTTCTATCACTTGTACTCTTTGTTGTATGTTTAATAATAATAAAAAATTAAATCTCTGAGCGCAATCCGTTATTTGAATAGGGGATTTTCAAGATAATAAATAAAATCTAAATATGCTGTTTTTTAAATAATAGAGGTTTAAAGTGGCCTTATTTCATTCGTTGTCATCGTGAAGCAGAATTGTGGTTGTTTTTGAAAGGTTTCAAAATAAAGGCATTTTATATTTAGATTAAGGTGATGTCAAGAGGCAATTTCAGACCAATCTTCTTGATTCTTAAGCAGAATTTTTTTTTTAAACATATATAATAGTACTTACATTATTTAAACTAATTGATTGCCATCAGTGCCAGAAGAAGTTGACATTTTCAATCAAAGACAATAATAAGGTTTAATTCAGTAGCATTTGGGGGTCTACTCTACACTCAAACCTTCACTCCTACACACATACCTACCGTCATAGAAGAGACCTTGCCCAATGACACACACTATCAGACTTATCATCCAGCAAAGTCAAAGTCCGCTTGGCCACAACAACAGTACACATTTTACAAAAGATATTCTCCACCTGCTTTGACTCAGTATTACCAGTTTACTTCAAACAGTGATTTTAAGGTAGAAGGGAGTTTAGACAACTAAAGCAAAATAAATAGACAAGCAAGTGGACTACAGCACTTACCATGATGGAAACAACATCCTCTCTTTTAAAGTAAGTATATCAACATACTGATTTTAATTTGTAAATATTCAGCACTGTTATTTACAATACTCATCTTGTATGTAAACCAAAAACCACTTCAAAAAATATTTGTAAACATTAAGATAAAAAAAAGAAAAATATGTATATAGTTTTGTTTAAATGTTTCGTCAATGTTCTTAGTGTTTAGACATTGGCCTTTATGCCATCTTTCACAATAAATTTGTTTCACCCCATCGTCCCTCTAAGACTATCCAAATGGCATACAGTGTGATTACAGATGTATGTGCTCAGTCATCTTTCAGAGAAGATCTAGAATATTAAATTATGTTCTTTCCCATCCTGATTCCTTACTCTTAAAACCAACCATGTCCCTTAATTCGATCTCTTATTTTTAAGGTCAGTGTCTAGAAGGGTTTGGGCTCCTCCTCAGCGTCCATTCAGAGTGTGTTCCTGGAACAGAGAGATTAAAAAAGGTGTCACTGCAGGAACTTTAGAGGAGCTAAAAGAGAAGGTTAGTATGGTGTGGGATTAACTATTAGCATTGATTGGAAAATGTATTTTAAACAAGCAAAGGCTAATGCCTGAAGTTCAATTCAACTGCTCATGTCTTCCTGTTGCGCAAGATGTTTTTCCACTCATTCAAGTGGCTTCATCGCTTTAATGAAGGTTAACACAGAAACAGTGGGGTTTTTAAAATGGATGGCTCTTTCAGTTCTCCATTTTAGCAATTATAGGCAAATTATGGCTATACTTTAAGAAATGATAACATAGTTTTCATCACAAAATTCTCATAGTAACGTTTTCTTGTTTCATAGTTTTGATGGCTTAAAAACATCTGGAAAAATATAAAGAATGTGTCAGTGACTGTAATAGTGATGGTAGTTAATTATGCCTCATGTTTTAATTAAGGGGTAATATCTGTTATATAGAAACAAGTTTTCTAGAAATCCTACAATGACCTGGAAAACTATAGGGACCATCACAGACACATGCAAAACATCAAAAGGATGTACGTTTTATAATAATTTGCAGGGCCTTAAATATTGTATGGATGATTTCATATCAGTAAATATTCTGGCACATGTAAATGTGGTGTTATTTTTGTACCTCAGGCTGCCCAGGTTCTCTTGATATCTAATGTGCTGACCTTGGTGTGTGAGGAGGATGGGACAGAGGTTGACTCGGATGAGTTTCTCACTGTCCTACCAGACAACACCGTTTTTATGGGACTGAAACCTGGAGAGATCTGGAAACCTCATCCTGTATGTTTATTTCATATATTCAAATGACATCTAGAAATATTTGCTCACTATTCATTCTATTGACTATATTGGCTATAGAGTGCCGCAGTCATGACGTTCTTTTGTAGATCACAAATCCGGAAACTAGTTAGCATTGCTGCACTTCCCGTTCCCTCTTCCGAAAGTCATTAGGTTCTTCATTTACTGTAAGAAAAATGCAGCATGTAGTTTAAACAGCTTAATTATGCAAGTCAGTTCAACTTACTTTTTAAGTTTTGACTTGTGATAACTTGACATAACTAAGAAAAACAAGTTTACATTTTTTAACTTAATTTGTATAGTTAAAGTAACATAAAAATATGTTGATAAGACACATTTTTTTTTACAGTGTATTTTACTTTAAGTGTCTTTGAATATGTAGTTGCTAACAAGTTTCTACATGGGAGATGTTAACAGGGACATTAAAAATAATGCACCATTGGCACAACTCCCAAAAATTGAGATTTGTTTAAAAGAATTGTCATGAGCTTTGTGATGGTATCGTTGATGTCCAGCGACCATGGTGTAGTAAGAGCTTAATATTTGCCTATGGTAAAATCCTATCGGATTTTTGTTGAGGTAACCAGTGTGATGGTCACTTCCGGGTTGGCCTACAACATTGTCATCCCAGCAGCACACTATTGGATAATGAAATATCACCAACATTGAACCTTATCACACATCACACCATCAAATAGCAAATATAATTGGGTGTTTATGCCTATGACATAATAAGTAATGTGCTATGCTTATCAATGTTTTAGTCTCATGCTGTGGTTAAGTAATACACTAAGCATCACGTGTTTTTTATATTGATTGTGCAACATAATGGCCTAGTTTCACAGAAAAGCCTTAGCTAAAGCCTGGACAAGGCCTTAGTTAAATAAAGTTTTTTTTAAAGCATCTTTTATAAACATGCACTGTTAATGAAAACGTTTCATGTTCATTTAACTTTGAACAAACTGTTGCAAGTAATACTGTAATTTCTACATATTTTTTTACAGTGTTCCTTAGAAAATACCTTACTGGTGTGTATCTTGAGACAAATTAGTGTCATCGGCATATTTTAAGATCTGTTAATGCAACTTATTTTCAGTTGAGACAGCTTTGGGACTAGCTTTAAGTCTTTTCTGAAAAACAAGGGGTACGTGTTATTAAAGCCGGTTTGAAATTTTTAATTTTGTATAAAGAATGATCATTTTGTTCATAAAATCATCCAGCTGTGTCCATACGTCTATTATATTGTACAGAAGCTTATCTAATCTGTTGCTCCTATAGTTACATCAAAGGAGTGGTTATAAACCAGCTGACGACAAGCCAAAGACAGGAAGAGACATTGCTCAAGTCACCTTTGATCTTTACCGTACAAGCCCCAAAGATCTTTTTGGCTCACTGAATGTGAAAGCCACATATCAAGGGGTCTACTCTGTCAGTGCCGATTTCCAATGCCTGGGACCAAAGAAAGTCTTGAGGTAAAGTCATTTTCAGACTTTGTACTGCCATACAGATAATAGATACCCTAAAAGTAAAGTTTAGTGTCTCTGGTCATAAACAGATTTTATCAAACCTTTTATTCTCTCACCCTCATTTTCTTTTGATCTCTCTTTAACTTTAAGGGAGGCCCTTAAAATGATGTCAGCTCTCCTTCACGCTGCTGGTTACCTGCTGATCTCATCTGCTAATGTGATTCGCCGTCTCATCCAGGGGGCGGATTTTCTTGATGCTCAGCAAGGCAAACCTGTCGCTCACACGGCGTACTGGAAATAAACTAAGAGATGTAACTGTAGAGACACAACACTGTAAATGGAGAGATGTTTATCTTTGTGTATATTTTCTTAGACACTGATTTGTTACCGTTCCATTTGTAGATTGTTTCTTTGCTATGGAGATAACTGTATTTTAACCAGGAAAATGCTTGTGTTTCTATGAAAACAGACCTTTTAGAGTAATTTTAAGTTTTCTTTTATTATTTCAGGATTACTCAATGTATGCAGAAATAGATTCTTTGGTTTTTACCTTTTTTGGTAGTAAGTAGGTAGTAAGTCCGCTCTACTATCACATATAGTGAAATGTTTATTATTTTATGTGCTAGACTACTGTATGATAATGTAAATAAACTGATGTGTTCATGACAACGAATGGGTAAAACAGTAATATATCAAATTTAATATTGGAATGTTTTAAAATCTATTTATTAAAACCAAATTTGTACAAAGAGCTCGGGCACAGATAAGGACAGTCTCTATAGTCAATTCACTCAATGCATAGACTAAAATAAACTGTCATTTAGTACTACAAGGTTTTATTGATCATTTATTTAAAAAACACATTGGGTCGGTTTCCTGGACAGGGTTTAAGTTTAGTCCCAGACTAAAATGCATGTTTGAGTTGTCTTAACTGAAAACAGCGTCCACTTACATATATTTAAATATATCAGTGTCATTGTTTTGTCTCGGTATGCACACCCGTAATGTTTTTATGTAAGGTATTTTTGTAAAAACTACTTTAATCCAGGACTATTAGGACATTTATCTTAACCCTGCCTGGGAAACCACCCCATTATGTTTGGGAAAAATAATTAAGTAAAGAAATGAGTATGTTATATCAGCACGCTGTTTTCATCCAAGAATCCTTGTTTTATAGAACACTTTCCATCTAAAAACTGTAGTTCTGCTTCAAACCTTAAATACAATTGACCTTTGTAAAAGCAAACATCTACAAGCTCGAAGTGCAAATTAAACGTTAAAAAAAACATGAAATGCAAACATGCACTCGCTTTGTTGAATCACACTTAGAATCACAATGAATAAACCAATGAAACAAGCTACAAAACAAATACATTTTACAGTAATTCAGTGCATTGCTGCACGCTATTTTATTTCAATTACTTTTAGGTACATATTCTAATACTAAGTAAGTAGTTTTGATTCAAGTAAGATGCGTTTAGAGATACGTATTGCATAACAATGTTGTGAGAGGTGCCTGGATCATAGCATTAATTTTTGGGTGCCGAGACAGTTAAGGGAAAACAAAAAGGTTGAACTTTTTGTGTAACATCTTTGGCAGCGATGTGGAATTCAGCTTCCACCTATCTGCACAGCTACAAATGCCTTCATGAACTGACTTTGCTTTCAAGTCAAAAGTTCACCCTCGGGCACTACTGGGGTATTTTCTCTAAAGAGTTCAGCCCACGTAATGGGAGCACCACTTCCGCTTCCATTTATAAAAGCTGAAGCTCCCGAGCCCATGCCCCCTAGTAAGATTTTACTCCGCATAGTCTTCCCGCTCTTTTTCTGCTGTTGCGTTATGACCTCAATGATGCGTTGTCTCTCCTGCGAAGTCATCCATCGCATCTGATTGTGTTTGATGTGGTAACGCGTGTCTCCGTACCACTGAATAATCTCAGTTTTCGTCAGGCCCGTCTTCTGCTGCAGAATCAAGTAGTCGTCACTTGTCGGCCACTGGCAGAGAAGGAAGCTCTGCCTCAAAACTTCCAACTGTTCCCTGGTTTTCTTTCGAAGTCGCACATTTGGTTCTACTCGGGCTTGATGGAATGATGGAGAGGGCGAAGGAGAAGGGGAAGTGGAGCGTTCTGCCGATTGTTGCTGAATGGAACTTTTGCTGTCCTCAAACTCACCTTCATCACTTATTTCCTGTACGGTCTCATCTAATTGGTTACCTTTTTCCTCATTATCATCCACACCCACATCGAAATCAAACTGCTCCTCTGTGTTATCTGCCTCGCTGCTACAGAAACTGCCACCAGGTATAGATTCATCCCCTAGCTGTTGATCTTGTTGCATTGAGCGATTGTGCTTGGCAAGCTTGGCCAGCCAAGCTCGGCCATTCTTGCGAAGCTGGTAGCGGCTGTCTGCAAACCATTTACGAATTTCACGGCAGCTAAGTCCAGTCGCTTTTAGGAGGCGCTGGACTTCGGCATCAGAGGGCCAAGACTTCCGTACAAAACTTCGCCGCAGGGCCATCAGCTGAGCTTTCGTTTTTTTCCCTGGCAAGCTTTGGAAGGACTGGGGAAGCAGCTGAGCTGCGGTGTGTTGGTCATTCATTACCATGTATGGTGGTTGTCCATAGGAATTTAAAACCTGGACTCCGGTATTCTGAGGGGTTACGTTTGTACTGCCACTGTGCAAGTGGGAATTCATTTGAGGAACTCTGGTTAAAAATTCAAGACCATTATTAAACACAACATTTGTATTAGGAAACTGCCGAACACCGTTGCCGGACTGGGAGGTGATATTATTCTGGCTAACATTGAAGCGGTGTTGGTCATTGGTAGTGTGTTGAGAAACACCGTGGCTGGGTTTCGGTGTGTGGTCTCTCTGCTGTATGTGGGTCTCTGCCACAGCTGGCTGTTTTGAAACCTGCTGCATCTCATCTGGCCTTCTCCTGACATGTCCTAAGTAATCCTGCTGTTCGTGCTCCTCATCATTGAGATCCTCACAATCCTCGCCTGCTGTTCTTTTCTGAATGTGCCAAAGTTTGCGCCGTATGTCACGAATGTCATCATCACCCCAGCTGATTCCATAACGTACCCGTTGCATCATGAACCACGCTTTCACTCGGTCTGCTGGTAATGCGCACTTCCGAGCCAGAGCACTTGCCTCCTGCGGCGTGGGGTAGGGAAACTCGTTAAACGCTTCCACAAGATCAGACACCGCATCCAGTTCGTGGATCTGCTCGGAGCGCACCCAAATAAGCTTCAATCCTTCTGATACCAATGGCAGACAGACCAGGTTAGTCTTGTTATGGGTTGGTGTGCCAAGGACAGTTTGACCTCTGTGGCATGCATGCTTAGGCATTAATGCAGGAGATGAGCCCTGCGTGGCTTTGGGAACAGGAGAGATGTCCATCCTGTCTTCCTGTTCCTGGGCCTCTATGGAGGATGAAGTCTCGTTTGAGTCTTCAGTGGTATTAAGCGAAGCAGATTCGGATCCCTCGGATGTGGCTGCCTGAAAGTGAGAAACAGGAGTATGAATAAAAAAAGCATAAAAGCAAATGCAACATGCTAATACCACTAAAGTCACATACACTATGACTGAAATATAACTGACTGAAGACATCACCCTGCATTCACTTCTCAGACCCCCAGTCTTTGTGTTGGTTGTGAACACTACACAATTGACAGTAGACCCTTCCCCTTGGATCAATGTAGGATAACAAAAATAAATTTAATCATTATTTTCAATATAATTATTCTTCAAAACTAAATTCTCTAGGGCACCCAGTGGTTGTCTACTGTAGAACTAGATGATAATTGACGTAAACACACAAGTCATCCACGCAACTCCATGCACGCACTCAAACTTACTTTGTTATTAGCAGGAGTCGACTGTGACCTCGGCACAATCAGACAAGCTGTCTCCTCATCATCATTATCATCCACACCTCCTCCACGCTCCTCCTCTTGTGTATTACATCTGTCGCTCCTCAGCGAGCTTGTCTCCGGAAAGCTAGTTACCGGGTGAGCGGCGTGAAGATGCTGACTGAGGCATTTAACGTCTATCGCTTTATAACCACAAATCCGACACTCGTAAGCATCTTTAGTCGTCTCTTCGGTGTCTCCTCCGTTTTCCACCTCGATTTCAGTACGAGTCACCTGCTCTGGAGGTGAGGCGCGAGCGCTCTCGAGCTGCGGAGCTGCGCATCGCTCCATCGCTAGCTGTGCACGGCTGAGCCGAGACGTAATACATGCAAACACAACGATAAACTTATCCTTTACAGTAACATTTTCAGCTTGTAACGGTGTCAAAGATGCAACTACTTTCACTTCAATAGGTCAATTTTATCACGGAAAAGTTGGAAATAAAAATTCTAAACCATGGTCACGCTGGTCTGAAACAAAGACTGCTTAGCAAAACGAGCTAACCCAAGAGCTTGTCGTGTTGACTTCACACAATCGCGTTTAAAGTAAACCAATCGTTTCGGATGCAGCACGGTTTATTTTTCTTTCAGAAAGACAATGACTTAAGAAAGTTCACATTTAAAAGCGTATTGCCCTGGCAATCGCTATCGCCTTTGGGAGGTACTGCTGAGAGCTATCACACAGGTTTGATTTGTCGCATCCTTGAAAGTGAAGCTGGAGTTTAGTTTGCTTCAAAATAAAAGTCCCCTTACTCTTGGAAACACGTCAGGAAAAAATAAAGGAAATTTGTCTCTTTCATAAATCACACAATCCTTTCATATTTAGGAGCATGTATTGGTATTATTAAATGATCTGTAAAGCTATCAAATAATATAGTTAAAATATACTAATAAATATGAAAATACCTTCCACTCTTTTACTCTACTTACCTCACTTGGCCATCATTTCAGTTCATTAAAGCAATGGTTCTTAAACTTTTTCGGCGTGCGGTCCCCCTTGTGTACGGTGTATCCCTTTATGGCCCCCCAAAAGAAAATTTATGACATAATTTTTTTTAATTTTAATCAAACAAAACATATTCAATTATACAATGTGGTGCTGTTGGTTAGTTGGTTTATTTTTCTGAGGTTTAATTACACATAATGTATGATAAATTAATGTATTTTAGAAATTGTTAATGTACACATACAGTATAGTACTGTGGATTTTTACAGCAGTCTACTGCTAAATCTACAGCGATCTAACAGTGTAGGATTAGCAAAAAATAGTCAACTAAACTAAAATTGTGAACTAAATGCTTTTTTCACTCACTAAGTAAGACTAATTAATTTGGAGAAAATGTTTTTGCATTGTTAAATGTGAATTTTAAAAAGAATTTTAAATTGTGAAATTAGCTCAGTTTTAGCTCAGAGTTTTTGCATAAATCATGGCATTATGTGGTTTTGTTTCTGATTTCCTGCCTGACTGAGTTCATAGTTATTCAATTTATATTTTTTATTTTATTGGTGTAAAATGTTTGGTCTGTATAGTTCTTGAAAGTAATTTATATGTATTTTTTGTTTATTTTCAGTCACAATTATACTAAGGCACTTACAACAGAAGTGAATATAAACAGTCTATATAAAAAGACAGACATATATGTTTCAGCATCACAAGACAAACATTTTTCCGTTGACTTTTAGTGTGAAGAAATCGCTAATCTTGGGTGTGTATTAAAACTTCATTCTACGTCCTGAATTTTTCTTCCTGTTTCTTCTACCCAGATTGTGATTCTCTTGTCTTATTACGCTAATGTTTCCTGTTTATTGTCTGGTCTTGTTAATTCCTGCCTTCCACTCTGAATAGCTCATCCATATGCCCTAATCCCTTTAAGGGTTTACCCTCCAGAGTGAGAGATTCAAAGGGAAGGGTGTATGGGACCAAAATGTAAAGTTAAAGGAATGTTTGTATTCAAACTGATCATGAGCCCCATTCACTACCGTTGTAGGAAAAACAATACTATGGAAGTGAATGGGGTTCATGAACGGTTTGGTAACATTGGTGACTCGAGTAAGTCAAATAATTTACCATCAGCTACGCATTGAGTTTTTTCACTTAAATAGTTCATAAACCAACAAATTACCCGATTAGATAGACCAACACTCTTTAGTATGCTTAACAATATATCATGGTCTACCATATCAAAAGCTTTGGATAAGTCAACAAAAAGGGAGGCACAATGATCACCTTTGTCAAGAGATTCCACAATATCCTTAAAAACGTTCAGAGCAGATGTTATGGTACTATTTTATATGAAACCCGGACAGGATCTCATCATCATTGAAATAATGTGTTAACTGTTCACTAATAAAACGTTCTAGAATTTTGGACAAAACACAAAGCTTTGAACTGGTCTAAAATTATCTAGAATAGTTGAAACTCCCTCCTTTAATAACAAGAGCTGAATTGGGATAGCACCAGTATTAAGTAAAAGATTGCATTGATACCGGTAAGTCAAAAGGGGAGAGATAATATTAGCTGCTAATTTCAAGTAGGATAAGCTGCAGTTGCTGACTTTGGTTTGCATTTATTTCAACTTAGATCATTTAGTTGATCATTTAGATAATTTAGTGGGCTTTCCTTGTAGCTTTTAAGAGATTGTCTTGGTGCTGTCTGTAGCTCTTATATATAAATACAGCTGCGGAAAAAAAAATAGGAAACCATTTCAATGGTCCCTCTCAGTTTTTATAGATTTATTATTTATAGGTGTTTAAGTAAAATTTTTGTTTCATTCTGTCCACTACCGACAACATTTTGGAAAAATAATGTTTTATTCGGATTTATTTACTGAAAAATCAAATGGGGAAAACGTGGTCAAAACAACAAAAAAAGATGCAGTGTTTTTTGATTGTCAAAAAACAAATTCATTTTTTCCACTAAAAAAATACTACTATTTTACATATATTTTAGAAAGAATTCAAAAATTAATTTGTCATTTTGGAAAAACCCTGACTTTTAGTCAAATCTTTCATGAGTCTTCTTGTTATGATCTCAGTCTTTTACATTTGCTGTTGGGTGACTTTATGTCACTACCGAGGTTTGCTTTTGTTGAAACTCAACAGACACTGGACTGAAATGGTCACAATCCATCTTGAAATGATGATTAAGTCAAAACTGGAGTGGTCTCTCTAATTTTTTCCACGGCTGTATATGCTTGCTAACCACACTACACACACATAATTTCAGTGGTCTACAAATGAGCTTTGTAGTTTTAAATGATTTGCATTTTCTAATTAACAACGACTAAAGTTTTAAATTAACACCAATGATAATCATTTTTAATTATTGCTAAGGCAAAATGAATACTGGCCATAAAGACTTGAACATTTTACCATGTTTTAAGCTTTGCTGTGTAACCTGGCTGCAGTGCATGCATGGATATGCATGTTTCAGAAATGTGTTATTAAATTTCTATGTGATCAGAATGTTTGCCTGGTGAAAAAAATACTAAATGCATTGAAAATGCACTGAATGAGAGACCCAAGAAGACACATCTACACTCCAGAATATCACAGACAACCACACTTAAAGAAACGCTTACGCAACCATATAGGGAAACATTGACCTTGTATAATGGAAGTTAATTTTAACAGAGTTAAAAATTTTGACTGCTGTATCATTTTAACATAAGAATGCAGACCTTTTTAATATACTATACTGTCTAGTGCCATTAGAAAATCTTCAGTGTTCTATTGATTCAGTAACTACAACCGTCCAAATCATGTACACTTAAACTCTGATTTTGTTTGTGCAGACGATATATAGAGAAGAGTTCATTTTTAACAGATTCCAGAGGTTAATAAAGCACTTAAATTGCTTGACCAGGTCCTGACCTTGTTGAACTTATCCACCGTTATAATGGTGCTTTGTTAAATCTGCTCTTGCTACACATAAAAAATTCATATAATTTACTCAATTTTTTAAGGTAAGTGGTTGCAATTAATTTATCGAAGCTACATTTAAACAAAAGTTTTTTGTTTTGTTTTGTTTTTCAAATTTTTTTGTTTAAATGTAGCTTAAATAAATTGATTGCGACCACTTGCCTTAAAAAAGGAGTAAATTGAATGAATAATTTTTTTCAGTGATATAGATATGGGCTCAAACTGAACTGAGTTGAGTGCAATAGTTCATTAACCACTACTGATAAATCCAGTTGAATGACATTAAAGGATATAAAGTACAATGTATTTTGTGTGTTTTCTCCATCCTAAATCTACAGTACAGATTTAATGTATTTTTTATTCTAATATAAACAAAGCACATATCGTTATTTATGTATTTAAAGTAAACAGCTGACATTGTTTTTAAAGTTATTTATTTATTTTTGTATATTTTATTGTTAGGGAATTAATCTGGTTTGACAATTGACAGGTGAAATACTTAAAGGGGCTGAATATTTGTGTTTCAAATTCGTACATGGGTTGAGGAATGGATAGAGTTTCTCAGTAAATGACTGTCCAGTGTAAGAGTAGATATGAGAACAGGACTCTACATCATAAAAGGAGACCAGACCCTCCTCATAATCCACAAACACACCCACCTCCTGTGGCTTCACTCTCAGAGAGAGAGGTACAGTGGGACCAGCACAGGCGCTATATTTGTTTCCATTTCTCAAGCGTACTGTCCAGTATCCATTCTGAGGACTCAACTTGACCTTTCCCTTTCTGTTAATGGATTCTCTGGCGATTCCCAAATCCCACTCTGTTTTTCCCCTCACCATCACTTCAAAATAAAACCTTCCGGAGGAGAATCCCTCTTTTCCCAGGACATTACCACATTTATTAAACCGCTCTGGGTTGTCTGGGACATTCTGTTTGTTTTCTACACTTCGCACTTGTTTCCCATCTTCAGACAAGATCAGATATCGATGAGCAGTGTCTGGATCCAATGTCACATCCACTGATGGAAGTCATGAAAGGAATTTGTAGAGATTACAAGATTAGTTGTGAGAATGAAATATTGAATTGTGGTGTGTTAAAATACAACAAAATAAACTGAATGAAGTGAATTTAGCTGTTAGATTTTGATATGATTTAATCCATTAATTAAAGCAAACTTCCTATATGCGTCTATCTCAGTAAAAGAAAAAATGTTAAAAGAACATAAAACTTTCCTTACCTGCGTATTTTTTTATCTTTAGGATCTCTACAAAATGTTTAAAACAATATATACAATACACATTTAATTATTTATGCTTTCATGAAGTATGTTTTTTAATTGAAAAAGCATTAATGTTTAAAATTACCTTCATGAATCTTCCGATGGTATCGAACTAATGATGACACAAAAAAGACAATTATAATGACACAGAATTCCAGTGGTATTGCAATACACACATGCATTAATTTAGGATATAAATGATTTACCTCTTCTTCTGTAAACAAAAATAGCAATTACTACTGCAGCAAACACGCTGAACACAACCATTATTGATACCAAAATGACTGATGTCCTCCAAGCATGAAATATTTTACCTGCAATACAAACCATAGTAACATGCAACCAATTTAAAGATATATGAAACTACTATGTATACAGTACATTTAAACATTAGCTATGAAACAAAGTATATTACCAAATATTGACTGAATGAGATTTGAGATGAGTTATATATCAGAAGATAAACATACCTGAGATAGTGATCTCAGTCTCCAGCATATGATGGTTCAGTTTGACTCTGCAGTGATACTTAGCATCACTGTTATGTACAATAATTCTGTGTTTCAAATTGAAGCCCTTTGAATCTTTGTGTTTCTCTACAGTATCAGAAATTATGCTGCCTTCACTGTCCAACCACACAAGCTCAGGTTCAGGGATCCAGCCTTCACTTTTACACAGCAGATGAAGTCCTCCTGAATGATCAAATTCTTCTATAATGATCATTGGATGAGTGCCTATAACTACAGGTAACAAAGAATGCAAATTTATGGTCATTTTGTACACTGTAAAAAATGTTATCTGTTACAGTCCCGTTTTGTTTTGCTTTGTTTTCCTCAGTCATCGCTCTCCGGACTAAAATTCCCATCACTCTTTTCACTTTCTCACCTGAACTGCATTTGCTATCATCCTCACCTGTCAATTATTATCAATTATGTTCATTATTATTGTCTACTTATACCCTGTTGTTTGCCTTAGTCTTTGTCTGTTGTTGACAATGTCAACGTCAGTGTTGGGGAAAGTAAGTAATGCATTACAATATTAAGTTACTTCCAAAAAAGTAACTAATTGTGTTACTTTGTTACTTTTCATGGAAAGTAATGCTTACTTTACTTTTTAGTTAATTTTGCGTTACTTTTTCTTGGCTGAGGTTTGATCTCTTCCAGGCCTTGCAGGTGTTTTTTATGACTGAAAAGTTTTGCATTCAGAAATTGCATATTTCATCACAAAAATGTCGAGCTCTGGCCTGCCATCTCAGTTTACTGTTCCCACAGAGGCGTGTACGCATAGAGTGCATAATGTAACTACGTTTAGTTTAATTCAGTAAAAAAAATTTAATCAAATTAATTAAACTAAAAAAGTAACCTGCATTACTTTTTTTGAAAAAGTTACTCAAATATTAATGTGTACATTTAAAAAGTAATGCGTTACTTTACTTGTTACTTCAGAAAAGTAATATTATTACGTAATGCATGTTACCCCCTACACTGGTCAACGTTAATGTGAATTTATTACCTGTTATCCCATTAATTGTTTATATTTATTATTATACTATTTTTGTTACTTTAACTTTAAAAATTAAGTAAAACAATTTCAACTTGTTTTTCTAAGTTATGTCAACTTATCACAAGTCAAAACTTAAAAAGGTAGGTTTTATTGACTCTACAACATGATTTAACAAAGTCGTGTTATAGTCACAAAACTTTTTATTAATTTATTTGTGTCCATGGTACGAAATTCAGCTTTTTCGTGCCTTGAGCACGAATGTCTTTTTCGTGTCATTTTATGTATTGTTTTCTAATTTTTTCCCACTATTTTTAAATCATTGTCACTTGGGGTTAGTTTTGATGTTTAAAAATGTAACTGAAAGTGATTTTAACCCCAACCCCAAGCGACAATGTTAAGAAAATAGGAAAAAACAATGAGAAACGATACATAAAATGCCACAAAAAGAAAGCCCTGCCTTCACCGTGGACATGAAAAACTATTTATAGAAATTTGTGTGAGTGAAATGAAAAAGACATTTGTGCTCAAGACATGAAAAAGCTGAATTTCGTGTCATGGACACAAATAAATTAATTAACGTTTTCGTGACTATAGCACGACTTTCCGTGCATATTTAAGTTGTTTAAGTATCATATATTTTTTCACAGTGTAATATCTGTACAGTACATTCCAAATATACAAAATGTTAGCCAATTTATTTCGGCCTAATTTCTACTGTGGCTTCTTTGTTTGTTGCTGGCGAACAACAAAAATGTCTGACAAGTTTATCAAAATAATACGTTTATTGAAAATGTGGTTAGGCCTACTAAATTGATTATACACGTTTTGCCCACCTTGAACTTTGAGAATAACCTTGATGTCATCATACCAGGATTCAGACTGAATAAAACACTTGTAAACGCCCTCATCAGAGACTTGGACTGTTGATAGTTTGAGTGATAAGTTTCCTCTTTGTAGCTCTTGATGGAGAAGCCTTGTTCTCCCCTTGTAGGCCTGACTTTGCGCTGTAGTTCGGTTTTCATGAGCTTCATATAGATACACTACTGAGTTTTGCTGGTCGGGTCTAAACCACTCCACTCTCAAGTCCACAGCACTGGTGATGGGTTTAATGTAACAAGGCAGAATCACATCTTCACCAGCAACAGCGTAGAGAGGTGCCGCAGGTCCTTTTAAATGATACTGCTCAGCTATAAGAGAATATAATTCAGACCTTAGTTTTTGGTGTATTCAGCTCAGCATATTTTTACTGTACTCATTTTAATATACACAGTGTATTTACACATAAAACACTTTCTCATTTTACTTCTGCCCTTAAAGTTGCAGCTCCACAGATCGACTCCAGGTTACAAAGAAGTTTAGCTATTGTTTTTTTTCATGGTGAGAATAGATTACCTGATCTTGACTTTGTAATTCCACAAAAAATTAGAGAAACAAAAACAAGCTTCCTCCCTGAAACAAACAAATGGTTTAATGTATAAACATCATGTTATATACAGTATTACTAATAAGTTGTCTCATGTGATTGATTGATACGTCTTAAAACACTTGCCTGATCTGTCCATTGTTGATGAAACTTTAGAATACTTTCTAGCACTTTCATTTTAAAAAGAACCAGTCAAACCAGAAACGCATGCATGCATGCACACGCGTGCGCGCGCGCACACACACACATTTAGCATTCTGGGCCCGGTTCCCCAAAACGTTCTTATCGCTAAGTAGTTCTTAACCTATTCCTTAACCTCTCTCTTAACTCTATGGCATGATTCCCAAAACGTTCGTACGCTAAGTATATCTTCTGTAAGTCACACTTTCGTAAGGTTGGTCTGGACCATTCGTAAGCTCTCTCTTAGCGTTGTTTGAGCGCAAAACGCTTTCGCCGCAGTCTTTAGAAATCAGCGCAGCGCAGTACAAGTCAAACTATGGTATGCTGACAATGATTTTATGTTATGGACATTTTTAAGACTTATAATAAAATATGTTTGCAATGGATACAGGACTATTTATGCAGTTGACTTTATTTGGTATCAGAACTAATGAATCAAAGACGGCGCCGGTGTTTGTTCCTCTTTGAAGTCTGTTCCCTCTATGTTTATAGCGTTTTCATCACGTTACATTTATAATTTATTTAGAAAGATTAAAGATTTCAATTGGTTATACTAAAAAGCAATAATATCATGTATTCTATTACAATTTATTAAATATTTCATATGTGACAGTTTTATGTCTTTTATCATAGCCTGTCTTTTTCTTTTCTTTTTTTCTCTACTGTTTGTTTTAAAACTGTTATGTTTCCAAACATAATTAATATATATTATACATATAATATGATTCATACTGTAAAAATAAATGACTTAAAATCAAGAACAGTCAAGATACATTACATAAATGCACACATATACATCTCAGTAGCCATTAAAACTTTCAATGTATATAAATAATAAACATATAATGTGATAAAAATGCTATAAAAACACTACACTGAAGGGAAACATAGGGGAAACAGACTTCCACACAACACCGGCCGCGTAACTGTTAAGTCCATGCCAATTTATTTATTCGTCAACCCTTAAACCTTTTGACATTTTGCCTGACGAGGCTAAATAAAAAAATCGCCTTCCAAGACAACTCATTATGGAGCTGCTAGATCTTCTCAGACCATATTCTCTACCTAGGTTGCTTTTTATTGAAAACATTAATGGTAAGCAAAACCGCATTAAACAGAAATACTGCAGCTGCTTGCCAATCAATTTTGATTGTTAAGTACCTTAACATTCGTATCAAAGTGTATTACATATTTGTTTAAAGTCAATTAGTCAAAACCCATGTCAAGAAGCCGCACAAGTGGCACAACGGGATAAGAAGGGTGGATAAATAGCGAGGGATACCCGATTCGTCTACCCGTATTACTGACAATTTGATCATTTAATTAATAGTCTATATTTTACGGATAACTTAAACTATGTTAAAAAAAATTTGACTGGAATAATTTGAGTAATGTTCCATTTGTATATAACGTGTTGTCTTTCTTAACGTCGTAATGCACCTTCGCGTGAAGTGGAAAATCGATCCCTGAGTGATCGATCGCAAATAATTCAGCACCTTCACTTGGGACAGCGCCATTGTACGTCGTACTTAGAGGCAGCGTGTTAAGAAGCTTCCTAAGAGACACTTCGGGGAACACACTTAGGAACATCAACAACTTTGGTAAGATATATCTTTTAGAGTCTTCTTAGCATGCTAAGAGTGAACGTTATCGGGGAACCGGGCCCTGGATGTCATTAAGGCATGAAATCCTTTGGACTTTAAACTCTTGAGAAAACATTTGTTTTTTGTTTCATCAAAAAAATGGGTATTTTAAAAGATTTCAGGATACATGTCAAGTGTAAGCACTTACATTGGATCATTTAGGGTCAGTTTCTTAGACAGGCTTCAGATTAATCCAGGACTACACTGTAAAAAAAAATTTCCGTAGAAATTACAATGTTATTGCAGCTGGGTTGCCGGTAATTTACCGTAGATTTAAATTTATGTTATTTACTGGCAAGAGTTTGTTCAAAGTGAAATAAATTTTAAATATTAACAAGTCTTTATCTTTACAGAATAAAACTATACAATAACAGCCTCATGCAAAGCATGTGTTTCATAACACACAACACGAATTTCTATAAATAGTTTCTTGTGTTGGTGGCACGACTTTCTTTTTCGTGTCATTTTATGTATAGTTTTCTCCATGTTTTCTATTTTAAATCTTTGTCGCTTGGGGTTGGGTTTAGATTTAGGGTTTGGGTTAGGATGTACTTTTATGTATTGGTTTCTGCATATTTTTCTCCCACTTTTAAAACTATTCTCGCCTGGAGTTGGGGTTAGAGTTGGGGTTTGGGTTAGAATGTCTAAAAATGTAACAGAAAGTGATTCTAACCCCAACCCCAAGCAACAATGGTAAGAAAATAGAAAAAAACAATAAGAAAACAATAAACAAAATGAAACGAAAAAGAAAGACTTGAGACTGAATTTCGTGCCATGGACACAAATAAATTGATAAAATTTTGTGTGACTATAACACGACTTTCCGTGAGATCAGTCATTTATGATGTGCAGTTTGACATAAAACAATGACACTAATGTATGTTCAGATATGTAAATTGAGCCAGCTCAAACATGCATTTTAATCTGGGACTAAGATAAGCACCATCTGGGAGACCGCCCCTTAAACATTAAAAAATTACTGACATAAAAATGTCTATCCCTTTATGGACCAACACATAATACAGGTTTTACAAATTGCTTACATGCAATGTCTGAAACTATGGCTCCATTTCTCAAAACTCTACAAACACAACCACCAAATTCTCAAAGCAGAAAAACACTTCATTCAAAACTATTTTAACTCTTCTAAAAATGTTATTTTTTCATAGTCGCTCTACACACAAACATGAAATTATCAGCCACATACACACCAAACTACACAGATATGTGAAAAATGTAAAACTACTCTCTAGTGTCTTTTGCTTTTTCTGTGTGCAGTCGAGTGCAGAGGAGTTTCTCATAGCACTTATGTACACATATACATTGTATATACAGCAATACAACGTGTATGTGTATTCAGTATAGATGTTCACTTTAAACAGAATTGCAGAATTTATTTCAATAAAATTTTTCTATGTTTACATTTAACACCGAACATGAAATAAATTGTAAAATTAAGACAGTAACTTAGGTGAAAGTGACTTGTCAAATATGCCCCATACACAAAATGTGACCTCTGCATTTAACCCATCCCAGAGTCATGAACACACACTGCAATTCGTGAACACCTACACGCCCGGAGCAGTGGTTAGCTATCATGGCAGCACCAATGGAAAAATTGGAAGAAACGTGCTTTGCTCAAGAGCACTTTAGTTGCAACCTGCTGGCTGTGAGACTCAAACCAGTGACCTTCAAGTTACCATTAGGCCACAACTGCCCACATGACTTACCCCCAGGTAAGACATTACACTCTAACTCAGGGGTCACCAATGTGGTAGCCCGCACAGAGTCTGTGAGGTGCCTGCCAAAGCACATTCTATTAAAAGTCTCAACTGTAATATTTATTCATTACATATTTTTTATATTAGCTTGGCTTGGTTTACGTATGTTAAAATTTTAAACAATACTAAAACATATAACCAAGTCAAATAAAATAAAATAAACAAGTAAAATAAAAAAGTTTTAAGTAGACTATATCAAAAAGTAGCCCTCCAGATTGTTTTATACATTGCGGCAGCCCTTGCTTATAAAAAGGTTGGAGACCCCTGCTCTAACTAAATTAGTGCTAAATAAAAGCTCGTAATCATAGGGGAACCACTTTGAGTGCTATTTAGCACCATTAATGTGATTTCACTCTCATGTCATTTACATTCACACATTTTGGCAGACACTTTTATTTAAAGCGACTTACAGTGCATTACAAAGTATATTTTTTTATCAGTATGTGTGTTCCCTGGGTTCAATCCTATGACCTTTTGTGCTGCTACACAATGCTTTACCAGTGAACTATACATGTCACGCCTAACAACACCTGTTACCCATGGCTTTTGATGGTTTCTGGTTTGTCATAAAAATGTATGGTCTGAATCTTGTTTATTTTTTGTTGTTTGTAACACCATTCCAGCATCTACGGATATATTCATGGCAGGAACTGGTTAATACATACACAAGTTGGGGAAGGAGCAATTTGGCATTTCCAATTCATCTAACCTGTATGGAAAGTGCATGCACATGCAAACTCCAAACAGAAAGGACACCTGGCCTAGCCGTGGGTCTCCATGTTGTAAAATAGCAGATGTAGGAATGGTGTTTAGTTAATCAGTCATCAAAACAAAACCTATAATCCATGATCTGGAGAATTTGTCAATAAATCATATTTAATAGCATTACAATAGCATTTATACGTTTATTGAACAAACTGATTTACTTTTAGTAACATAAATGACAGGCTGGAACTGAAAAGAAAAGTAATGAAGATTGTAAACAATTACTAAACATGTGAAAATCTCTTGTCAGATATTGGTGGTTGATCTCAAGGGTTTTGTGTGTTTGGAACTGCTGAAGTTGTTGGTTTTGAATGTGAGGAAAACCGTTGGCAGTGAAGCCACTTCACATAATCTCTCTCCAGTTGCAATTGCTGACATTTTGTCTGCAAAAGATCCTGTTGTTTGTATAGATCGTGATAACTTTGGACCAGCTGTTTTAAGGTCTTACTAAGATGCTGGTTCTCCTCGAAAACATTTTTTATATGGGTCATCAGGCAGCGTGATGACTCCTAGTGGAGGGAAGTAAAGAAAGAATTGGGGGAAAAATTTTAACCATTGCTTCCATGGCCATATGGTAATATCATGGTAACTGCAGACTGATATTACACAACAACAGAGCACAACAATGGCAACTGATTTCGCAACAAAATTCACTCACGCTGATGGTTGAGGTGATCAGATCTTGCAACTTGTCTTTGGCCTGCTGCTCATAGTTCCTCTTCTCTTTAAGAAGATCAGCTTTGTGAGCCACCATTGACTCTGAATGATGACATTGCATGGCAGTCAGCTCCTTCTCCAGCTCAGCTATACGATACATCTGCTGCTGTTGTAGAGTCTATGATACACAAACAGGCACAAATAAATGTTCCAGCATAGTAATTTTTTTGCGCTTTATTTGATCAAAAATCCTTTAGAAACCATTCTAAATAGAGCCCTTATTTTTAAGAGTGTATGTTATAGGCCAGTCAGCTTTCAATTATATACAGTAGCAATGTAAGAGCTCTGGCATGACAATGGCTATTGACTTCTGGCTTAAACTACTGTCATTTATAACAGTACAAACACAATGAAAAGAATAAAAATTCAGCAACCTTTAACTCTTTTAGGTCGGTAATTTCTTTATTCAACAGAGCTAGATAATTTTCCTTCTGCATGATCTTTCTCTTCAACTCTGAAAAAACAAACCACAAACATTTGCAATGAAAAAACTTTTCCAGGTTCTCACTAGGGCTAACTAACTAAACTAATGGTTTTTAAACCTGTAATTATTTTTTTACCCATTTTATTTTACATCACTAAATTACCATCAACTGTTTCAATTTAAAATAAATTTAGCCTTCCACTTTAAAAAAAATATGGTCATTTTCCAGCTTCCCAATAGTTAAACATTTGATTCTTATGGTTTTGGAATCCATTCAGCCGATCTCTGGATGGCGCTAGCACTTTTAGCATAGTTTAGCACAATCCATTAAATCTGATTAGACCATTAGTATCGCGCTAAAAAATAACCAAAGAGTTTTGATATTTTCCCTATTGCGATTTTCTAGGCAGATATGGCTCTCAGTCACTGAGTATTACGCTAGTTTGAGAGGCGTAGTTATATTAAGCACTGCCCGAAAATTGTCCCCTTGGTTACTTTTTATAACAAGGGACTATTTTCGGCAGTGCGTAATATCACTACGCCTGCTATAGCCATATCTACCTAGAAAATCTCAACTTTTAAATTTCTGTCGGCCATAGTTCATGATGTAACTACAGAAGAGTCAACTTTTAAATAGGACTCAAATAGAATTCAATGGATTGTGCTATGGTAAAAGTGCTAGCGCCAGACCCGGAGATCAGCTGAATGGATTCCAAAACGGTAAAAATCAAATGTTTAACTCTAGGGAAGCTGGAAAATGAGCGTATTTTCAAAAAAAGTGGAATGTCCCTTTAACGTAACCAGTACTTTTTCTGTATTAAAGGTCCACTGTGTAGATTTCTAGCGGCATCTAGCGTTGAGTTTGTGAATTGCAACCAGCAGCTCAGTACACAGCTCCCCCTTCCCTTTTGAAACGCATAGTGAAGCTAGCCACCACAGGACAAACATGTCATCATCTGAGACAACATAGTGACAAAATGCGCTCTATAGAGCAGTTTGTTCGTTTAGGGCTACTGTAGAAACATGTTGGTGCAAAATGGCGACTTCCATGTAAGGCGACCCACGGTGTATGAAGATAAAAACAGCCTTTTCTAAAGTGATAAAAACAATACAGTTCATTTTGCAAGGTCTTAATACGCCACTTATAATATAGTTATGTGTATTATATTGCATTTTCTTTCAAGAGATGCTTCTTAAAGTTACACAATGCACCTTAAACCCACACTTGTCTAACCGTTGGTCTGTTTCTCATGTTCCTCCTGCATTTTCTGTCTCTGTCTCTTCAGCTCCTCCAGCTCCAGATGGCTCTGAAAACTTAGAGTCACTTTTGCATTCTGTCTCTTTTCTGCTCTTTTTGACAGATATGAGATGTATTCCTTCTGCAAGTTGAGTGAGAGAGGAAGATTAAACATATATGCATTATGCATATAACATTCTTTTAATGCATTCATTACAGTAAATGTTTCTTAAGGGGTGGATTAAACATAGCCCTGATAATGTGTCTGAGTGTTTCTTTTGTGAAACGTACACTTTCCATGCTGGTTTTATCCGCCTCGTTCTGAAGAAACTCGTTTTCTCTGCGTCTAGAGGTGTATGTTAAATTGAAATCGGCACATCACAGTACTCTATCAGTTTCAGGGCGGTAAACATAATAGACATTACCCTGCTGTATTTTTTAAAGCCTATGATATAGGTGTTCCTGTAGCTCATTTAGTAGAGTATTACGTTAAAAGTGCAAAAGGTTGTAAGTTTGATTCCTAGAAAACATGCATACTGATCAAAACCAGCATATACCAGTGTAATTTCAATACTGGTCTATGCTGGTCCACTGGTTTAGCTGGTCTACCAGCATGGTCTAGCTGGTTATACCAGCACCAAAACACAACATATGCTGGTCTATGCTGTTTTTTCCAGCAGGGCTGTAAGTGGCTTTGGATAAAAGCATCTGTCAAACAAATGTAAATGAATTATGAACACCAGTGCATGAAAACCATTACAAAATATTTTTATGTAGTGTCTTTCGAATCTACTATCAATAATTGATCTACAAATTGCTAAAAATGCTATACTGTTTCTTATCGACAAGATCCCACAATAGGCTATATAAAAAACATTACAAGTATACCCATAAAAACATCGTATAGTTTACATTTAAAACAAATACAATTCTCATTATATTAATTTAATCATCTAGTATTTCTGGGATGCTTTCTTTTGTTTTCTCAGCGGGGCAGGCGGACTATTTCATTTAAAAAAAGTCGATATGGGCGCAAAAGGATACAGTTGTTCAAGTCTGATCTTCAATGCGTTAAGGTTGTCAGTAAGAGCATCATGCCTGCGGGTTAAACCAAGCATAAGCTTTATTAGTTTAACAAACTTTAAAGTCACACAAGCAGTTTGCATCACTACAAGAAAAAACTTACTCTTGCTGTAGCATCTCTCTGTGTGATTCATCCGCCGCCGATGCGTCTACATGCTGCTCGGCCTCGGGCTTCTTTGCTTTCTTTGATGACATCTTGAAACTTAGTGGACAAACTATTTTAACTTACTTTTCAAGCCAAAAATAGACCTAACATATAGACTAATAATGAAACAGACACCAGATTTACGCTCCGTTTTACTCCCTCACATGAAACAGTTGGGTGACGCTTTGTCACCAAGACAACCACACGGAACACCATAGACTCAGTAAAACACTGGCTGTATAAGCCAAACAGAAAATAATATATGTAAGAAATCTTTTTTAAATCTTATTTTGTTTATAGCTAGCATATTCTGTGACTATGCAAGTCATATTTTAGACTGAACTAAATTAAGAAACATATTTTTTTTTATCTCAAATCAATTATTGTGACACACAGCGACCGCTGGGTGGAGCTCTATCCGCGGAGTGGAGTGATCATCATCAGACATTCATTTGAAAAACAGGAGGAGGCAGACCACAGCTAACACATACAGAAACGTTCACGTACGACAGTTTGCAAATGTTTTATCATTATAAACAACACATAACAGACATAATAAACACAGTACTTTTAAATCTCGAGGTTTTGATCAGATTAATGAGCGGCGGCTTCGGTTTACGAGCTCTGTGTGTGTTGGAGAGAAGGATGCTCGCCTGACGGATGAAAGAAGCGCGGAGAGACTGAAGCAGCATCCGCATCCCGAGCACACAATCACTGCGATGATGGAGGGGCGAGACGGATTTTTATGCGGGGTTGTTGAGGGTAAGTTCAGCAACATTTTATTTATTATATTGCTTGGGTGTGAACCAATACAATAGAAGTAATTAGGTTTATTGGTCTTAAACGTAAATTGTCGTGATTGCTTTATTTACTAAAATTATTTACTAAAAACAAATCAGCTTTGCGAAGATTGCAGTGATTCGGATTACTTAATTAGCTTTTATATTAACCCATTTTATGTTTTGGGGCTACTAGGGCAATTCATAAGCAGCCGCAGAGCATCCTGGGTAGCCTATTTATTCCATATTTATACTGGAGTGAAAGGAAGCATCTGGTCAGAAAGCATAATACACACACCCACTCCTTATTTTTCCCCAGTGCATACATGTTTGTTGGGTAACTAATTGCTGTATCTCCTCATTGTCTCATTATTGGCTCAGTGGGCTGTTTGTCCCAGCTCTCCAGTGGAAATGTCACCTGGATGCAAGTAGCCTTTTCTTACTGACCTACTTTCATTCAGAGCTGCAAACTTAGTACCAGATTTGAGCGGAACATATGAAATGTGTTTTGCGGTCATGTCACATTGATAATTATTTATGTAAACCTAGCATGCATATAATGATTTTTTTTAATGCAGCAGATAAATAATAAATAACCACAGTCTAAGTTAATGCAGCAAAATTGAACACTCAACCTAAGCATAATTTCCATTTTTTACTCTTGTCATATGCGGTCCCTTAAACGGATGTTCACCCAAAAATGAAAATTCTCTCATCATTCACTCACTCTCATGTTGTTACAAACCCGCATACATTTCTTTGTTTTGATGAACACAAAGGAAGATATTTTGAGAAATGTTTGTAACCAAACCCTTTGTGGACCCCATTCACCTCCATAGTAGGAAAAAAGAATACTATGGAAGTAAATGGGGTCCATAAACGGTTTGGTTACAAACATTTATCAAAATATTTTCTTTTGTGTTCATTAGAAGAACACAAAGAAATGTATACAGGTTTGTAACAACATGAGGGTGAGTAAATGATGACAAAATTTTTATTTTTGGGTGAACTATCCCTTTAAAACACAAAGAGTCCAGTGGAGAGTGCATTTTGCAAATTCAAAGGATGTAGTGTATGTTTTATCTAAATACAGATTAGCTTTGAGTTAGGTGAGAGTTTCTTTATTTCCTAACACCATTCCAGCACCTGTGGCTGTATTCATGGCAGTAAACAGCTAATCTATAGACAAGTTGGGGAAAGGACAATTTGGCAACGCTAGTTTACCTAAACTGCAGACTGTGGGAGGAGTAAACCCACGCTTTCACACAGAGAACATCCAGACTCCACAAAAAAAAAGACCTCCTGACCAAGCTGGGACTCAAACCAGAAACCCTTTTGCTGTGAGGCAACAGTGCTACCCACTGTGCCACCTCTATTAAATGAAATAATGGTCACGAAAGAGTTTAAAGGGACACTTGACTTTCTTTGAAAATATACTCATTTTCCAACAGATTTGTACAGTTTTGGAATCCATTCAGCCCATCTCCGGGTCTGGCGGTTGCACATTTAGCATAGCTTAGCATAATCCATTGAATCTGATTAGAAAATGCTTTCATTACACTAATGACACAACTTTTAGTTAAAATAAGCTTAAAAAACAATATGGGACAAATCCACTAAAATAGAGACACTTTTCCTTGCCATAGTAAAGTTTGGATTTTTGGTAGAAGAGTTGATTCTACTTTACAGCAACCTTACCACATAGCAGCAAGTAGGGAGTGGATTGAATGAGCTAACTCAAGTAAAATCTCCTGGGAATGTCATGTTCATATCCATCATACTTCGATAATCCAATACTGTCCCCCTGGCAGTGTGGCTTGGTAGTGCTATGCTCATAATTCAGAAGCTGCCCAAATTCATTTGGTGATTTGAGTGGGTTGGAGTGAAGAGGAGGTGAAAGAAAGTACAGAAATACTAAAGTTTTGTGACGATTATGAAACACTTGTGTACATAGAAAAACATGTTTTGGATTTATATGTGTATGAGTGATACATGTATATACTCTACATTTCAGGTTTCTATGGGAGACCCTGGTCAATGGAACAAAGGAAGGTACTTTTTCAATGGTGAGTATTTCATAACTGAGCTTGGATGACTTTGGACTTTATATACACTTGGCTTACTTACAGGAACACAAAAACCCTCATAGAAATATTGCATCGGAGTCTTACATTATGTAATATTTGCTGTTGTTTGGATCATGTTGGTGCCAATAGTGCTGGTGGTACCACCAGAGCAGTACAGTAATGCTGCCCATAGGGGCATTACAGAGCAGCTGGTGTGTAGCTGAGGTGTAATAATGTGTGGGCAGAGAAGCAAATGGCTTTTTATGACTAATGTCTAAACACATGAATCCACTGAGCCACCGTTTCACATATCTTCATACATTAGCCATTATGAAATCAGTGATCAGAAATGGGTTCATTTTCCACTATTGGTTTCTTTAAGTGGACTGGACAATCAATTGAATAGTGGAAGAGATAGAAATAAAACATGTAAAATGATAGTATTAATCAGATTAATAAGCAAGGTTTCAGTCATATGCTAGCTAGAGAATTAAATGGATGGACTATTAGAGAGATATTGTCATCATGTCTGCTGAAAAGATCACTTAAGACAAACACATATTTCTTTGCAGAACCAGACTGGCTTCCTGCTTCTTCAGCTTATGGACATGTTTGTCAGCAAAACTTAGTTGTGAAGGCTGATTGACCAAGTATTGTTGGTTTAGCTAGTTGATAAGGACTCGCTTTTTATGTGTTTATTCCCCACCGTTCTTTAGCCATGAAGCAACTCTTTCTGCTGTGGGACTGGATGGGAAATTAAAAAGTTGTAAAATGTTATTTTATTAATATGCAATACAAAAATCCAAACCATTGGATAGATTTTGCATAGGTTTCATTCTTTGACGAGCCATTACTCAGTCAAATATTAACGATATCAAGGTTATATTTTCACAAAATGTCCTTAACATTAAGTTGATTTTATGTAAATCACCAAAAATTACTTTAGCTGGGTTTTCACAGACTATACAGTAATATAATTGTCCCCCGTGTTGGCTTCTGCTTAAAGAAATGTACGTGCTGGAATCCATCTGCACAGGAAGAGAGAGGAGAGCAATGGAGCAACCACAGAGAGAGAAGGAGAAACATAGAGAGAGAGAGGCTGCTAAAAGGTTTAATAGTGCAGGAGAAAGTGATGAGAAACTTTACACGCTTCACTGAGAGCGGAGAGCTTCTGCTGATTCAGTGATGAGGGAAAAGAGGGAGGAGAAAAACAGGTGGGGTGTAAAAAATATGATAGATTTTCTCTGTACATTAAAATTTTAAATGGGTCGAAGGGAGAGATGCTCAAATTTAACGTTGTTTGTAAGCCTAACTTTATCCTTTGGGGAGGTTCTTTAAAGGTGCCGTAGAATGTATTAAAACTGTATTTATCTAGGCATAGATGAATAATAAGAGTTCTGTACATGGTAATGACATATCGTGAGCCTCAAACACGATTGTGTCCTCCTTTTTATGTAAACTTGAAAACAATTTCAACATAACACCAAATACACATTAAATCATTTACAATGTTGTTACAATGCTAAAAACAAAGTTGTGACTGCAAGGGCTATAAGCTAGTTAATGCTATATGAATAAAAGTTAATGCTATATGCTAGCGTTTAGGCTGAAGTTCTATTATTGACGTTACAGTTACGTTTTGCAGGTCCATACTGAAAAAACACAAATAAGCTTACTTGTGCTGCTAGACCAGCGGTTCTCAAACTGGGGGCCGCAAGATGGTGCCATGGGGGCCCCAGTTTTATGACATTTTACAAAATAAATTTATCATGAATTCTGTGGAATTAAACTTAAAAAAAATAAGGCTACTAACCAACAGCACTACTTTGTATCATTCAATATGTTTTGTTTAATTAAAAGTTGAGTTTTTGAACAGTTTTTTGTCATAAATTTTCTTTGGGTTTTCATTATACAGAGAAATCCTAGGGTTGTTAATGGATATGTAAACTGTATTATTTTGGCACTTAATAAAGTTATATACCTTTTATGTAGATATCAGAGAACAAGATATCAATGCATTCTTTGGCACCTTTAATATTTCAGACACCTTTGGTCTATTTAAGGAGTCTTCTTTTCTCAAGAGAAGACACATGCGCACATTAACAAGCTGACACACATTCTGTGGTGTGGCGAAGATGTTTGATTTATAGTTAGCTTAGTTCTGGACTGAAAACCTAATTTAAGATTTAAATGTAAAAAAGCTCATCCAGCTTATTTGTGAAAATGTTTTATATAAGTTGTATCTCATTCAATATTTATTTAAAGCCTCAATTTTTAAAAATGTTTGTAATAAATATCCAAAAAACACAGTATAATATATTTTATGCAGTTTTGTACCTACACTATCTGAAAAGTTCCCAAGGATTTGTAAATCTAGATAAATTCCTATTTTAAATAATAATAAAGTGAACTAATAAAGTAATATCTGCGCTTAACTACAGTAAGACAGACCATTTAATATAACTCTAATACATGTTACAATTTTATAAAATAAAGAAAACATGTAAATGTTGTGGGGCGGTTTCCTGGACAGGCAAACTGAAAACAACTTGCAGTGACATATCTTAAAATACATCAGTGCCCATAGTTTAGCCTCAAAATGCACACAAGTAATGTTTTTAGTAAGGCATTAAAACTAGTTATATTTCCTAATTAAACTGAGGCCTAGTCCTGGCTTAAGATAATCCCTGTCCGGGAAACCCACTCTGTGAATTCTTATTAAGTATCAACATTCATAGCTAAATAGAGATATCTCTAGACGGTTTCAGCAGTAACAACATAAACAAATGGCTTTAGTGGAACACACGTAACTTCCGGTAAACTCTGCATCAATAACAACAAAGTCCTTTTAGAGTAGTTTATTTCTGACAGGAAGCAAAATAAACAACAAGTAGATTACCTTAGTTCATATTTCATAGCTAACCTATAAAAACGACACTGAGATAATGTTGCTGTGTAAAATGTGTACTATAATGTATACAATATTAACTAAAAAACGCCTGCCAAACCTCATAGCAGTAATTCATGATCGCTGTCTCCCTTTGACTTTAGGAAACCAAAACATTTGTTATTATTGCCAGGTATTTCACATCAGCCACTATTCAGATCCTTAAACAAACAGAAACCGGAAGTAAAGGTCCGACCAAACGCGTAACCGCGACAACGCACGTCTGCCTCCAGTTGCCAACTCTCTATCACCATAATGTTATAATGATCTAACACAACCAGAAACAACTGTTCAGTCTGACTTGTGAAAAGTAATTCCCATTGACTTTTCTGAGGTGTGTGACGTTTGAACACCAGCAAACCACAGATGAAGGAGGCATTTTTACCTCCAGTTGCTATGAGATTAATGGAGAAGTTTCCACCACCCACGATCCAGAAGCCAACACGTGGTCTAGTTATTTCTTTAATGTCTTTGGTTGTGCTTGACATTTAAATCATTACGATGACATAAAATAATGCGATCAAACTTACAGGTAATAATTATGTATTTTATATCCTCATATTGTGAATATGCTTAGCGAATTCCATACTTCTTTGGATGGTGAAAACAACATGTCCCATCATTCCATTATCCCTCATAGCGTCATTAAAGGAAAACACCACCATTTTCAATATTTTACTATGTTCTTTCCTCAACTTAAGCAAATTAATACATTTTTTCAATGTGTACACTTCATCTTTGTACAGCGCGTTGTGAATGTGTTATCATGTAGCCTAGCCCCATTCATTCCTTGGGATTCAAACAGTGATTTAGAAGCCACCAAACACTTCCATGTTCTTCCATGTTACATAGAGTTTCAACGTGTCCCCCACGACGTCTGTGATTTTATGTACCAATTCGGACGGGATTAAAATGTTCAGTCCAGAGATGGGAGTGTCTGTTTCATGCATTTGGCTGCTGCAGAAGATCACATGCTCTGGATACGCGTGTTTGAAATGTTTGATATTTTGCAAATGTAAAATTATTACAGGACATGTAATCTATTAATTTAACTTTAACAAATCAAAAGAACTTTTACAAATCCTACTAAAGTAGCCTACATATTTTAAATAACTGACTGCTTATAATAAACCCAAAGAAATGTAGAAATAATGATTAATAACAATTTACTATCTTTATTTATTAAAGGAACAGTATGTAAGAAATGTATATCAATTAATCATAAAATGGCCCTGATATGTCACAAGACATTAAGAAATCATTTTCATTTCAAATACTTATATCACTCACAACAGTGGTCTGGCCAGGATATTGTCATTTAAAAAGTGGAGTTGCAGCCCTCAACTGATGTTTATGTTGTCATGTTGTGTATTGGCCACCAGCTGTGTGATTGCAGTACCAGTTTTGGCCACAATCCTACATACTGTTCCTTTAACATTACCATTCCGGAGTTAAACAAAATAAGGTTACCTTATACTAATATTACAGTGGCCAGTCTTAACAGGGTTTAATATTCAGCTCATCTTGATTTAATTATTTTATTTTGCAGAATTGTAAAAAACATCCATATCTGAATGAATGGGACTCAGGAAATACAATATAAGCGCGTTAGTAGGACCTTACGGCAGATTACGTTGGCCAAAACACGACAAGATCCGCATTTTCAAAAGATATTGCGGGCAAACTCAGACATTTGCATCCGGACAGGATTAAATTTCTCAGAGGACCTCTGAGTTCGGCAAAAACAGTAGGTAAATTGCTCTGGAATTCTTACAGAGGTCGTCAGAGAAAAACACAGACATGGCCAATTCAGACGAGATTAAAAACACAGAGGACCTCTGAGAAGCACAATTTTCTCAGAGGTCCCCCTGTAAAACTAATCCCGTCCGAATAGGGCTTTTGTTGAGGTAAGAACAATATTGAAAAATGGTGGTGTTTTCCTTTAAGCTTTGACTTTTTTATTGTTCTTAACTTGCGACCTATTATGATGAAATCCTACATATTTTGCCTTTGAGTTTCCGTTATGCCCCAAAATGCCAACAATACCAAATTCCAACAGTTGTTGGTTTCTTTGTAACCCTATTGATCAACCCTATTAGTATCTGTTGGAGCAAAAGTTGTAAAAAGTTGAAAATGTGAACATTCTAAGCTAAATATTTAACTAAACTATAATTCTTATATACTAAATACAGCAGCTAACTTTTAAATGGTAAAAAATGTTAGCTTACAGCACAAACCAGACATTATACGTACACGACAATAAATCGTATTCTTAAATTTGGCATTGACAGAAGATTACATTTGATTTAGTCATAAACTTTTGTGTTTAAAAAGAAGTGATTGAAAGGATTATACATATCTAGAAAAAGAAACAATTTTCAACATGAAAAAACAAGTCTTATTTATAGATGTATACATCTTTCAGATCTGTTTTTCTCTGCAGAGTAATCGATCGTCTGCTGTTAAAGCCAGACTAATTCTCTGCAGGAAACATGACCCCCTATATTATTAATGGTGCATGATAGTTCAAGGATCAATGGGTACCTCTGCTTCCTGAACTTGTTCTGTCTTGCTCACTCACTCTCTCTCTTCAGATGTGCTGGATATTTTCAGAAGATAATGGAATGTCCATTCTGGATTGTGAAATCATATCACTGCTTATTTTTCTCTTGTTCTCTTCCTGCTTCCCTCAGGATGCAGAGATGGGATTTAAACACATACTTGTACGGACCAAAAGATGATCTGAAGCACAGGTTACTGTGGAGAGAGGTTTATTCTGCAGAGGAAGAGGGTATGATGTAGTATGAGGGAAAAACAGATATTTATGATGATATACCAATATTTAATTTAAATGAAAACCATAGCAGTATATGCAAAAGCTATAGAGCCTATTACTTGCCATTACTGGTGCCATGCTGTACCATTTGATTTATTTTACTAATGTTTTAGCTTAATATAATAGCTTAAATGATTATAACTTGGTCAAATCTGATCACTTATAAGCTTAAAGGCGAGGTGCACGATCTCTGAAAGCCAATGTTGACATTTGAAATCACCTAAACAAACACGCCCCTACCCCAATTGAATCTGGACCTACATTTGAGAGATCCGCCCAACACATACGCAACCCAGGCAATGATGTTGGTTAGTAGACACGCCCCTTACTGCTGATTGGCTACAAGTGCGTTTTGGTACTCAGCCTCAGAGTCTCTTTTCCAAAGCGTTTTTCAAAAATCGTGCACCCCGCCTTTAACCAATAATGCTTTTTTTAGATAAAGAATCAAATTACAAAATGTTATTAATTTGTCTCTACATTTAATTATATAATAAAAAGTCATTTTACTGTTTTACTCTTTCTCTTCAGCTCAGTTAAAAACTCTGATTGGTGAAGCAGAGTCGAGGGGTCTGAGATTCGTCTATGCTCTCTCTCCGGGTCAGGACATTGTTTTCTCCAGTTCTTGTGACCTCACACTGCTTAAACGCAAACTCAGACAGGTTAAGAAAAGTATCTTATTTTATTTATTAGCTCTATCACAGCCTGGACTATTTTGACTCCACAAAGTTTATGAACCTGTCACAACTTTCTCACCACTAGGTGACAGACCTGGGCTGTCATGCCTTTGCCCTGCTGTTTGATGATATTGATCACTCCATGTGCCAGGCTGATACAGAGGCCTTTTCCTCATTCGCTCACGCCCAGGTCACTGTGGCCAATGAGATCTTCCGTTTCCTGGGGGAACCGCCTGTCTTCCTGTTCTGTCCCACTGGTAGGCTGGTACTACAACAAAGGCCCTGTCCCAAATGGCACACTCCGGACTTGTGAACTTTCTCAGAGTCCACAGTTTGATGACATCATGTAGTACAGACCTTAGGGACCCTTGACCCTTGTCCATGAGGGTGCACTGTCTCTCTCTGTCTCTATATAAAATTTGAGAGAAAGACTGCAGCTTTACTGTGAGTGGGCGTGGTTTCAGATTAGACACGCCCCCACCGTTTGAGAGCAAAGAATGCTGCCTACTTTTCCAAGATTTTGATTGCTATTAAAATATTTTATTAACGTGGCATTTTTTCTATCATTCAAATTTGGTTGGGTGGTTAATAACACATTTAATATCTGACTTTACAGGGACTTTAAATAGTTTGTGTTTTTAAACAGTGTTTGATGCCGTGTTACTATGTCGAGATCCTTTATTCATACATATAATTCAAAACAATGCTTTTCCTTACATATTTCTCTGCTTCTTTCCCCATATGACAATGTTGCGACCTTTGTTTTTTTCTATTTAGAGTACTGTAATTCTCTGTGCACTCCCAGTGTGTCTAAGTCACCATACTTGTTGACAATTGGCGAAGACCTACTTCCTGGCATCTCCATTATCTGGACCGGTGAGAGAAAGTCTTTTACAATAAGTGTTAGTTTATTTAGAACACTATGCTATCAGTGCGCAAGATTGTGGGTTTGATCAAGGGAACACACACACAAACGTGTGTGATAAAATGTATACATTGTAATGCACTTTAAAGGTGACATAGAATGATTGAACAGAGTATTTATCCTTGTTCTGTGATGTGACATGTAGATAAAAAAAGTTTTGTTTGGGTCTGTTATGCCTTAGAAGCTTCCTAAAAACCTCTCTCAGATAGCTCTATTAGGGTGGGGGATTTTAAACAAGTGGCTTTGCACCTATTTGGCTCCCCCTACTGCCTTAACTTGCAATCTCATTACTGATTGGCTGACTTTGCTGCCACTCACAAAATGTAGCCAATTATTTTAAAGTGAAGGGGCAGTGAGATGCCTGTGATGTCATAAGCATCAGTTTTTCAGATTGGGCCGTTTTCTGGCTGACATTTCTTAAAGAGGAATTTCTATGAGACTGAGATGTTTAGCATGTTTAGCCCTTTTTGTATGTTCGTGAATGCGGGTAGACTACCATTATTCAACAAAGACAAGGTAAACATGGTTTTTCATTCTCTGTCCCCTTTAAGTAGTATTGGATAAAAGTGTCTGCCAAATGCATACATTTAATACAAGTGACACAATCTGAAAAAAATCTGAGCATTTGATCATGTGCTTGGCTATCACTCCTTTAGGAAAGAAGGTGATATCCCGAGAGTTGAGTGCTGATTCACTAGCAGAGGTCGAGTCTGTGCTTCGGCGGCCACCTCTTGTTTGGGACAACCTCCATGCCAATGATTATGATTCCCGACGTGTCTTCCTGGGGCCCTTTAAAGGTCGGCCCCCTGGACTCAGGGCCCATCTGAGGGGTCTGCTGCTAAATCCAAACTGCGAGTTTGAAGCCAACTTTATCCCTCTGCACACCCTGGGCAGCTGGCATCAAGAAGGGAAGGAGGAGAAAGGTGAGAGTAGAGGAGTATTCTACTAGCAAAATGGCTGAGAAAAGATGGCTAATGACTAGCTACAACCACAAATCAGAAAAAGTTGGGACACTGTAGAAATTATGAGTAAAAAATTAATGGAATAATTTACAAATCTCATAAACTTATATTTTATTTACAATAGAATATAGATAACATATCAAATGTAGAAAGTGAGACATTTTGAAATATCATGCCATGGTATTGGCTCATTTTGGATTTCATGAGAGCTACACATTCCAAAAAAAGTTGGGACATGTAGCAATAAGAGGCCGGAAAAGTTAAATGTACAAGGAACAGCTGGAGGAGGATCAGTGTTTAGGAATAGGAATGTTGTCCCATTCTTGTTTAATACAGACTTCTAGTTGCTAAACTGTCTTAGGTCTTCTTTCTCGCATCTTCCTCTTAATGATGCACTGAATGTTTTCTGTGGATGAAAGATCTGGACTGCAGGCTGGCCATACTCAGATCCTTCTTCTACGCAGTCTTGACATTGTAATTGAGTATGCAGTATGTGGTCTGGCATTGTCATGTTGGTAAATGCAAGGTGTTCCCTGAAAGAGACTACGTCTGAATGGGAGCATATGTATCTAGAACTTGGATAAACCTTTCAGCATTGATGGTGCCTTTCCAGATGTGTAAGTTGCCCATGTCACACGCACTCATGCAACCCCTAACCATCAGAGATGCAGGTTTCTGAAATGAGCGCTAATAACAACTTGGGATGTCCTTGTTCTCTTTAGTCCGGATGAAATAGCGTCCCAGTTTTCCAAAAAGAACTTCAAATGTTGATTCTTCTGACCACAGAACAGTTTTCCACTTTGCCAAAGTCCATTTTAAATGAGCCTTGGCCCAGAGAAAACGCCTGCCCTTCTGGATCATGTTTAGATATGGCTTCTTGTTTGACCTATAGGGCCCTATTTTAACAATCTGAAACGCAAGTGCGAAGCGCAACGCGCAAGTGAGTTTGTGGGCGGATCTTGGGCGCTGTTGCTATTTTCCCGGCGTGAGAAATAACTCTTGCGCCGGGCGCAAATCAATAAGGGGTTGGTCTGAAGTAGGTTCATTATTCATAGGTGTGGTTTGGGCGTAACGTCAAATAAACCAATCAGAACGCTAGCCAACATTCCCTTTAAACGCAAGGGCGCAAGTTCCATGGCGGGTTGCTATTATTATGACGGATTTACCAGGCGCACGCCAGGAGCGGTTCACAGCCGAGGAGACCGACGTCCTTGTACGGGGGAATCCCACGCTTGCCAGCATAAATCGGGCACGCCGTGTAACGGGAGGTGGATCTGCCCCAGGACTTGACGCCAGCAGAGGACATCGCTGCGTCCACCCTCACCGCTGAAAGGGTTTGGGGGCTTTGAAATCGGACCCAAGAAACGCAAGCAAGGTCCAACCCCAAAGTACACTTACAAATCAAGTTCATATACATTAAGGTTTCTTATGAAAACATTTTAATTATTATTTACATAAAATAAACGTAATACAGCCACACAACAAAGTTATGAAAATATTTTAATCGTTATTTGCATGAGAATAAATAAAAACTATCACCACAATGCTCACCACTATGATTCCCCTTATCTCGTGTATTAATATTTTTAAGTGTAACAATTTATGATTTGCAAAAATAACTGTTGCATCTGTGTAGATTAGATAAGCAAAGTGTATGCGCGTTGTGCACCCTATACATTATGGTCAAGCATGCGCCCTTAAAATAGCATAATGAATAACGCGCAACGCGCCACTGACTTTAAACTTTTTTTTTCTGGTCAGTGGCGCAATTGTTTTTTGAAACTGCAAAATAGCATCAGGGATGGTTTGCGCCGGAACACGCCTCTTTTTTTGCGCTGAACCACCCAGGGAGCGCAAGTTCATTCCCTAGTTTGCCGACGTGCTTCTGTGACGGGAAAAACCCGCTGTGCGCCGGGGCAAAATACGAACGATACATGCGTCACTGACAAAGTCAATTGCGCTGGGTGCAAGATAGAGCCCATAGAGTTTTAGCTGGCAACGGCGAATGACACGGTGGATTGTGTTCACCAACAATGTTTTCTGGAAGTATTCCAGAGCCCATGTTATGATTTCCATTACAGTAGCATTCCTGTATGTGATGCAGTGCCGTCTAAGGGCCCGGAGATCACGGGCATCAAGTATGGTTTTCCGGCCTTGACCCTTACGCACAGAGATTGTTCCAGATTCTCTGAATCTTTGGATGATATTATGCACTGTAGATGATGATAACTTCAATCTCTTTGCAATTTTTCTCTGAGAAACTCAGAAAACTATTTTTCACTGCAGCATTGGGGGAATTGGTGATTCTCTGCCCATCTTGACTTCTGAGAGACACTGCCACTCTGAGAGGCTTTTTTCTACCCAATCATGTTGCCAATTGACTTAATAAGTTGCAAATTAGTCCTTAAGCTGTTCCTTATATGTACATTTAAATTTTCTGGCCTCTTATTGCTACCTGTCCCAACTTTTTTTGGAATGTGTAGCTCTCATGAAATCCAAAATGAGCCAATATTTGGCATGACATTTCAAAATGTCTCACTTTTAACATTTGATATGTTATTTATATTCTATTGTAAATTTATAAGATTAGTAAATTATTCCATTAATTTTTTACTCACAATTTCTACAGTGTCCCAACTTTTTCTGATTTGGGGTTGTAGTATGAGAACCCATTAAAACAAGTTAAAAATGTTTCAGCACTTAATATAAATTTAAAATGTTTTGCTCATTGCTGACGCAGTGCGATCTCTGTAGGTGATGAAGAGGGCTACAGTGTAGAGAGAGCGCTATCAGTCGCCTTGCAAGACTGGATGAAGGAACTCAGCCTTCCCCTACACCCTGGTACAATATCCACCAAACCACTAATACTTACTACATCAATGATTACATAAATGTGTTATTTTTGCAGCACTAGTTTATTTGGAAGAACTAGTCATGGTAAAAGGTGAAGGTGAAGTTAGAAGTTCACATGAACTGATTTTAAAAAAATCTGAACTCTTGGAAAATTACACAAATCACTAAAAGTTTTAGAGAGTTTAAAGTTAATCGACATGAATGCTTTGTTGAGTCTAATATCTGCATACTTGTTTATAAAATCTTCATTTAGGACGGCAGGTGAGGCCAACAGACCTGAAGCCATCATTGTCCTCTTTAAAATCGAAGTCCTCCGATAGCTCAGACAATCAACACGAAGCCCAGCCCAAAACGTCCATAACCTCTTCCCAAAGCTCAGGTGCACTTGCTAGCGATGATATCCCAGCAGATCCTGTTGTAGAGCAGGATCTGAAAGCTAGGGAGAACCAGGTCTCCAGCCATGAAAAAAACTCTAAAAGGGGTATGTGCTCTGGAAGGGCTCCACTGAGCGAGGCTCAAATCAGGTTACTGGTAGGCCTGTATTATCTGCCACATGAACACGGTCCACCTGCTCAGAGTCTTCTGCAGGACCTCACGTGGCTAAAAACCAACTGTCACCGTGTCAGCGTCAATGACAATGGCAAGAAGACCCCACCTCAGAAGGTGATTAATGCTGGTCAGCATCTGAATACATTTATAAACTGTGTGTATTATTCTGTGTTATGTCTATACTTTTGTATCTTTCTCTCTCTGTCAGGCAGAGGAATGGCGAGGCCGTGCGGGCCGGTTCTTGGCTGCGTGTGATGATGTGGCTTTACTGCACAGTGCCATGGTGAACAGCATCAATAGGGCTGTACTGTATGACCTTTACCCTTACATCTGGGATCTGAGAAACACCCTGCTGGTGGCCAAGGCTTTCGTATGTTGGTTAGGTGAGAAAGAGGGACTGTTACTCACTGGGATGGGTTAAATGCAGAGGTCACATTTCGAGTTTGGGTTATATTCATTGACAAACATGTCACACTTCCATTTCTGTACCTAAATGGTACATATTAGGACTTTTTTTAACTGTGACCATTTGTTTTGACAGTGTATGGATGAGTTAACAAAGAAAACCTCATCATCTTATGTGGATCGGTTACAGTATGATATGAAAAGAACATTATTGGTAGATCAGTGAGAAGAGTTAAAACAAATCATGCATTGATTTTCCATCCATCACCAACAAACCAATAAAGTTTTCTCTCTAGTTAAACATGATAAGCTAAATTACGATCAACATTTTTGTTAACCCATCAAATTTTAGGGTTAGTGATAGATGTATGATTGCTTGATTAGTAAGGTTGTTTTTGAACCGGCAATTGATGTTTATCTGGCAACATGTTCTACTTAACCCCTACAGTCTGTTGTTGGGGATGTTTTCATCCACTAGGTCTTAATACTTTATCTGCGTTTCAGCATTTGGAATGATTTTTGGCGACAAATCTTATATTTACACATATTTTAAGAAAATGCTTAAAACATTTTTTTTAAACTCAACAATACACTGTGGGCAAAGTTACTACCCTTTTGTGTTGTTCGTGGATGAAAACATCCACTAAATTAAACTGCTGTAAAAATGTATTAGATGAATATTTTTTTAACTTTTTTTGCATAAATCTGTTAATCACCCTTAGTGCTGATCAAAATGATTTTAACTCTTTAATTGCCAAGTTCATAAGTGATGTCACTGATTTTGGGGAAAAAACACACAAAATGACTGATTTTCAATATAAAAATGGATGGTTGGACTTTTTTTTTTACATTTTTCACAGTCTTGGGTATGTCAGTAAAAACATTGGTTTTGATGCATTTTTTTTTTTTTTAAATTTGTGCAGCATCAGATTTCATTTTTTTCTCCCTCATTTATTGTTTGTGGATGTTTTTGTCCCATTGACTTCCATTATAACCACATTTTTGGTTGCAGATCCATGACACCTTATTATCATGCATTCTTGATTGTTGGTGGTAAAATGTTTAATTTTTACTGTTGATCACCATTTGGCACCATTAACCCTTTATTAGGCCCGTGCAAAAACAGAGCTTAATTTCTGGCTTGTACATTGAGTTATATGGAGTACAACTCCATAACAAAAGCATATTATTGTGTGTGTGTGTAATTTCAAGCCAGAAATTAAGCACTGTTTTTGCACAGGTCTGTGAAAAAGGTAAAAAATCCAGTCCACAATCACTTTTAAAATTGAAAATCAGTCGTTTTGTGTTTTTTCCCCCAAAATCAGTGACATCACTTATGAACTTCGCAATTAAAGAGTTAAAATCATTGAGTTTTGGTAGATTGATCAGTACTGAGGTTTGCAAAAAATATGAAAAAAAATCTGATACATTTTTACAGCCATTTAATTTAGTGGATGTTTTTATCCACGAAATGGTAGTAAATTTAAACAATGCACAAGGGTTAAATTATAATTTTTGATGTATAATAATCTATACCTTTCTATCTATAATAATCGATTTACTCTCATCCATCTCTATTTTCACAGAGGGTCGTATGATGAGTGAAAGTTCTCCACTTGGCTCTTGGAAGAACTGCTTTCACTGTGAGTAAAGCTCACATTCATCTATACATGTAAAGTGCTTGTGATCTCTGCATATCCTTATAAAACTATATTGGTAACACTTTACAAAGGTTACATCAGTACATGTCTTCACTGACATAAAATATTAAAATGTTAAAATATTAGTGCTAATACCCTTGTTCACGATAGTACACTGTGCATTAACTAATGTTAACAGTTACAACTTACTAAATGCTAAAATAAGCACTAATAAATAACGTTGAAAGCTATTGCATTAAAGGGATAGTTCACCTAAAAATGAAAAATATGTCATAATTTTCTCATCCTCATGTTGTTTTAAACCTATATGAATTGAACACAAAAGAAAATATTTGGATGAATGATGGTGAGGACACAACTTAATGTGGCCATTGACTTCTATAGTAGGAATAACAAATACGATGGAATTCAGTGGGTCCCGTCAACTATGTGCTTATCATCATTTATCAAAATATCTTCATTATCATTTATCACAATACTTCCATAATATTTGTTTTCCTACTATGCAAGTCAGTGGCTACAATCAGCTGTGTGCTTACCATCATTTATCAAAATATTTGCTTTTGTGTTCATCAAAATAAAAAAACTCATACAGGGTTAGAACAACACAAGGGTGAGTAAATGTTGACAGAATTGTCATTCTTGGGTGAACTATCCCTTTAACTAGTGCTTATGAATGCAACTTTATTGTATTATGAGACTACTATATTGTGGTTAACAACTACTATAAGATTTGTAGACTTACTTCTCATTATGAGTATACTGATTCCTGCTGCAAATGGTTCACAGGGTGCGGAGCTTCCCCGGGGGCGGAGCTACTTGGTGTGGAGGCAGAACCGTGGGTGTTTAAAGGAGGACTTTCTGGAGAAGTGCAGGTGCACTATATTTTAAGAAATTATTTTATGATTATCTGCTTAACATTTCAGTGTTTGTTGTATATGCGACTCTGGACCACAAAACCAGTCATAAGGGTAAATTTTTTGAAATATACATTATCTGAAAGCTGAATATAGATATGCTTTCCGTTGATATATGGTTAGGATATAGACAGTTTCATGCGTTGTCACGGTTATGCGCCTGAACCGAAGTGAACTTGCATTCTGTATTAAGTTATCGGTCTTGCTAGTGGCTAAACTGATCTCTAAAACAAATACCTTGTCGAAATAAAATGTTTTGGTTTGCTTAAGATGAGAGGAAATGACGAGCATGGAACAACTGTGTGGAGAGGTATGACAGCCAGGCAAGAATTTAAGGACCTGTAGCTCACTTGTGTACATTCATATTACATGTATTGTTAGCTGCATGTAATAGTTGATACATGTTGGATAGGATACAGTGGATTCATAAAGTCTACACACCCCCATGTCAGAATCTGTTCCACTTTATTGTGAAATTGCAACCAATTTATTAATTTATTAGGAATACTTTCGGGGGAATACAATTTTAACAGGGGTGTGGAGACTTTTTAAATCCACTGTATATGTACAAAGGTAATTACTTGTCATTTAATTCCCGTGTTATCAGAAATAAACTACTGTAAAAGGACTCTGTTGTTATTGATTCAATGTGGAAGTCTACCGGAAGCAGTGTTTAGTCCACAAAAGCCATTTGTTTCTGTTGTTGCAGCTGAAACCTAGGATAGGACAACATTACTATTGAAAAAAGTTGTTCAAATGAAGTGAAAAATATTTATATATATATATATATATATATATATATATATATATATATATATATATATATATATATATATATTTACAGTAGGATCTTTAAATAATATCCTAATGATTTTTGGCATATAAAATGTATAATTTTTACCCATACAATGTATTGTTGGCTACAAATATACCCATGCCACTTATGAGTGGTTTTGTGGTCCCAGGTCACATAGTTTAATTAAACTGATGATAAATAAAGAGTCATGCTATAATTTTTTGTTGTATTTTTGTCTGTGCTTAATGTGAATCAGATGCTTCTACCTGTGGGGACCAGCAGTGAGTTATTTAGTCATCCTCCCCCTCTTTTTCCTACCTGTCGACTTTATAACATACGGCCTTTCCAGCAGAAAGACAAGGTGACACAGGCACACTTAACCCACAGCTTATTAAACACTTAAAGGGCCCATATTATGCAAAATCCACTTTTACAAGGTGTTTGGACATCAATGTGTGTTGGCAGTGTGTGAATACAACCACACTACAATGAAAGAAATCCATCCACTACTCTTTTTTTTTAACACCATTACACCAGAGCAGTCTCATTAAACGTGCTGCTTTGATCCTCTTGTTAATGTGATGTCACAGTAACAAAGCTCCGCCCACAGCCACTGACTGACTGGTTACCCCAGTTTCACCCAAAAGCTTTTCTAAATGTGTGTGTTAGCCCATGTTGCATTAATGCGGCTAAAGATAGGAATCAGATCTAGCTGTAGCTCATTTGCATTTAAAGGTACACACATAAAACAGCACTTTATTGCTTCCGCCCAAACAGGGGCATTTTTTACAAATGGTCTACGGGGTATTTTGAGCAGAATCTTCACAAATTCTAGGCACACCTGAGACTTATATTACATCTTGTAAAAATGGGCATAATATTGGTCCTTTAAGACATTAAAAGTTGTGTTTTTGCACACCTGTAGATGGAGCTCTACCGAATGGTGCATCAGTTGTACCAGAGGGGAAGAGGGAGCCAGGACGCAACCATCTCTCATCCAGACTTTATTGGGGACAGGCAAGCAATGTCCTTGCGCAAGCAGATTACAGCTAAGATTGTCACAAAGGCGAAATTTCAATTTCAGTTTTGAGACCACAGCAAAATAGCCATTAAACACATATCTTTATTTAATGTCAAACCAGGACAAATCTCACAACCAGTGAGATTCAACTTATCAACATGACGCCAAATTTAAACTTACCACACTGATCTCTTTGTTGCTATGGATATGCGATGTACTGATCACCAAATAAGCTTAAAATAGTATTTTTCCTCAAACCAACATAATGTTTTGCTTCAGAAGACATTTATTAACCCACTCTAACTTAACAAGACACGATATCCTCTTTGTGATGCATGAAATATATAAATCTCTTTTTATGGCTCTCAGAACCCAGTAATGGACAGGTAAAGTGTTTGTGTTTCAGGTGCCTGGGTGCGTCTCTGGCCTTGTGCCCAGAATATAGCTTAGTGTTGGAGGATGAACTGGGTGTTTGTGGGTGTGCCGTTGGCATTCTGGATGTGCGATCCTTTGCCAAACGATGCCAGGCTTCCTGGCTGCCTGCTATGAGGGACAAATATCCTTCACGCGCCCATGGAGCCAATGGACATGCAGCAACAAAGGTCAGAGTTGTAGATAAACATACTGTAACTGATGCATTAGTATTTCTTACTTAACATTGTAAACATCATCTGTACCACAAGGAGGCGCTGCTATATTTCCACGAAGAACAGGACTACCCAGACTCCCTGCTGTATCATTTCCCATCTCAGCTCAGACTCGAGGCGGTTCCTGAACTGGTGGACTGCAGCGTCAGTCGTAGCCTCCTTACAGCACTGCTGACGGCACTCAAAGCTAACGGTGAGACAGTGGGAACGAGTGAGTGTATGTCTTGATATCCGCTTATGACGTAAGGAATACTGTTTTTGAGGCCAAGCCTCCACTCATTTTAATAGAGGATATTATTTAAACAGCCGATTATGAGCACTATTTATTCATATTACAAGATTTTATAAACTCACAGTGTACAATACAGTAACCAAGCTCATGGAATCACAGACAGCAATATATTAATAATTCCTAAAATATCCATGTCATCCGGATTTTGTTATGAAGATAAAAGTTTTTGGTAATTTTGCATTATGATACGTGATTATGATATACAGTGTTGGGGGTAATGCATTACAAGTAGCGTGCATTATGTAATAATATTACTTTTCTGAAGTGACTAGTAAAGTAACGCATTACTTTATAAATGTACACATTAATATTTGAAGAGTTTGGTTCCAAAATGCAATAAACGCCATTTTTGAAAAAAACAATTAGTTACTGCCAAAATCAGTATTATATCAGGTCAGTATTTAAAAGTAAATTCTTAATTTTACGCAAAATCCAATATCCGCCGTGTTATTCTGTCATCTTTTCTCCCTTTTTTCTCAAAGCGCAATAAACGCCACTGCTCCTTTTCTACAGAACGCAATAAATCCGTTCCACACATTACAGGGCACCATTCCACGCAATGTTAACAAACAATGGTGGCGCGTTGAGTACACAAAGTCCCAGTTTTCCTCATCTACTTTGTACTTCGTGATCAACAAACAAACAAAAACGAAATAATACTTTAATAGCATTGATAAACCTGTGATGGCTTTCTGTGACGGGAAAGAAACGTAAGCCATCAACATCTACTAATTTATGCGAGAGGCACTCGGGAGATGATCGCTTGTTTGCCCGGGCCGACAGCATCAAGTTTCTGTCATGATAACACATTGACCCCAGGGGATCTTATGAAAAACTTTCCATAATTTTACTCAAACTCAACGAGAATCACAGCTGATCGCTGTGAAAAATGTTAAGCGACGACGTCAAGTATAACCGCGCAGCAATGACAGTGTTCCTAATATGACAAAGTAAGTGTTTTGATTAATGCCATTAATGTTTATTTTTTAATCATTAACTGTTCAACTAAATGAATATAAAATGGCAAAGATGAATGCACATTTATACATTGATTGAATAGATTCATAGAATTTTGAAAAAAAAAAACGTCATGGATTTATTGCATTTTGTGGAAAAAATTATTAATTTTTATAATAAATCTTTGAAAATCAAGTTATGGATTTGAATTTTTTATGTTTTTATAACCTAAAGATGCTATGTGAAAGTTTGTAACAGAAAATAGTGGTTTTCATCTTGTCACTTTCTTGGTATAGAAAACATGTTTTTACCGAAATTTGTCAAAATGGATTTATTGCGTTTTGGAACCAAACTCTTCATTTGTTACTTTTTTTTTAAAGTAATGCGAGTTATTTTCAGTTTAATTAATTCAATAAAAAATAATGTACTGAATTTAACTGAATGAAGTCACATAGACTTGCGCATTCTATGTGTGCGTGCCTAAGCGGGAACAGTCAGAGCCTTTTTGCTATAGAAATACAGAATTTCTAAATGCAGAACTTCTCTGTCATAATACCCTAAAACACCTGTGTGGCCTGAAAGAGATAAAGCCTTAGCCAAGTTAGAAAAAGTAATGCAAAAGTAACTAAGTAACACAATTAATTACTTTATTGGGGGGTAACTTAATATTGTAATGCATTACTTTTAAAAGTAACTTTCTCCAATACTGATGGTATTTGACATTACGATAAGTGTATATTTGCCCAAATCTTTTGTTATTTCCCTATGGCATTCGAGATCGGTTGGACCCAGAAGCAGTGTATGACGTCAGACTTACAAGCAAATTGGTGGAATGATGTTTTATGTCACCTTCCTTACTTTTGCCTTTTTTTATAACTTGAATCTGTCTTTCTTGTTTCCCGCTTCCACATTTAATACTGATTAATCCTTATGCATTTCATCTATCTTCCTCAGGTTCACAGGGTGTATTTTGCGAGGTCCAGCCTACGGATGTTTTGCGAATGGAATTTTTGACAAAACTTGGATTTTTGGAGATCCTTCGTGGAGAAGCACGGCCTAGAGAAGGTGTAGTTTTGGGGAGGCTGTTGTAAACGTTAACCCAAAACAAACACAATACAACAAATGTGTCTGGGGCAACACTCTTAAAAATAATGGTTTGGTAAAGATAAAATCATCTTTTGTTGGGCTCTATGGTTCCATAAAGAATCTTTCTGTTGCATTAAAGGTTCTTGTTGTGGAAAAGGTTCTCCACACAGAAAGAGGAAACCTTTGGCTGAAAGGTTCAATTGGGAACCATAAAGGTTCTTCTTTTGCATCCATGTAAAAAAGAAACCTTTATAGCACCTTTATTTATAAGAGCGTGGAGCTAGGGTTCGGTATCTGATTAGAAAAAAGTTCAATGCCAATGACGAGTATTTCCAGCTTTCTGCAATACAGCTATGATCCACCAGGTGGTGCCCGTCTGCAACTTATAAAATCCAGAAGTATCGCTCTAGGGCAAATAGCTGTATGTCCATGTCATTTTTTGAGGATCGCTCTGAATCTGATCTCTATCAAAAGTCCTTCACGAAAATGGAATTATCTCAGCTTTTGGCTAAAATGTTTGTTTTTAAGAAACCTGCCGATATTTGAGAGGTGATAAGAAGAGAATTTTTTTTTTTTTTGGAAACAGAGGGTCTGTTCTTTTATTTGATATATTGTATGTTTATGTATTTTAAGAAGAATATTTTCTGAAAGGCATTAAACTTTTGAGAAAATCAAGAAAATGGCTGGCTGGCAACTTAAAAAAAAAAAAAAGCTGACGGGGAAAGAGTTAAAGGGATAGTTCACCCAAAAATGAAAATTACCACATGATTTACTCACCCTCAAGCCATCCGAGATACTTATGTTCCTCATCTTTGAGACGTATACATTTTATAGTTATTTGAGAAAATGTTAGAAGCTTGTTTTTTTCATTTGTAAAGTTTTAAATATGGATATTTACTAACAAAATTGCATCGATTACCATCAAAGGCCTTTATTTATACCCCTCCAGCTGTGTGAATTACTTTTGTAAAGGATGAATGCACATTTTTTCGGCATGCAGGACCACTTTTTCTACCTTTATAAAGTTTGAAAGAGCAAGGACATTTTCTAAAATAACTGCAAATGTGATCGTCTGAAAGATGATGGACATGTATCTTGGATGACTAGAGGGTGATTAAATCATTGACTATTTTTCATTTTTGGGTGAACTATAACTTTAAGTCCAAAAACAGGCATGAATTTTAATAGAAGCAATGCCATTTGTCTCTATTAACTCATTTATACCCATGAGTCTTAAATATTTTGATGAACTTATCTGTCCTTTTTCCAAGGCTGGGTTGATTTTTTAGTAAGCCATGTTTATGATTATTACAACAATTTGGCATAAGACCAAGCGTGAATAAAATATGGTGTTGCCTGTTGTGAACGGGTTTCATGTTATAATAAAACACAGTGGGACGTAATAAGAACTAGATCACTTGTTTACAGCTTTATCCTTACTAATCATTTCAAACAAATCTAACTCCTCCTATTGCTTTTTGCTTCATCTTGAGCTCCTGTTGGTTCGCATAAATCTTTGGCCTTTTTGGGGATAATGATGTTTTTATAATGACAGTGTCTATATTGTAATTGTATATGGATATAGGAGCTAAAAGCACAACATTTCTCTTTTGTATTCAGCACACGCACACAATCTTTTCTCCAGCCAGTCATGGACAGGCTCAGGACACTTAAAAAAGGCTTTTACAGACACATGAAAATGTACTCGTCTTAAAGGGTTTTTCTATAGCTTTTACTCTTTCACATGCACGCACTTACTCACAGCTCTTTTAAGAGGCAGTATTTTAGTCCTTTCTTCATGCTTTAATAACACATGCACTAACTGTATGCACGTCTGTACACTCTTTCAATTATATGCCTTTCAATCTTTAAACGCCATGGCAATCAAACAAGCATAATACAAGAAATCTTTTCTCATTGTTATTTAGATATTGTTTAACAGAGTTTCTGATTTTGTAAATTTATGGTAAATAATACTTTTGCATGTTAACTTATTTTCAGCCATACATTTTGTTTAAAACTATTTCTATGTTTTTTGCGAGTTTAAATATTGGAATTGTAATATGTACACTGAAAGGCCTCAGCCTAGGTAGTGATGTAATGTACAACTTGGTTACAGTGCAGTTTTGTAATAATGAAATGAAACATGTTTACAGCATCATTAAAATCTTTTCTTTCTCGCATACATCCTCTTGTTTTTATTTGTGTATGTACGTTTATGTATACCATGCCCATAAGCATATATTTGGTAAAATCAAATTAATTGATTTTTAATGTGTGCATTATCTAAAAATAAGCACCTGTCTCATGTCACGCAAATATTGCATAGTTTTTGGAAATGTATGTAAAATATTTTTAATGATCTCAATACATGTTGGATTCGTGTCCTGTCCTTTCATCAGCAACATCCGTGTTGGCCTCAGACCATTGTAAACATGAGTGTAAGTTCATTTCTGGTGAGGTTACTTGTTCAATAGGGATTCTGTATTCTCTGAGGTTTTTCCCTGTCAGTAGTAGCATCAAAGTGCCTGTCAGGGTTGCAGGCCAACTGCTCGCTGGGAGACCCACCTGCACAGGTAAAAGGGAAATATGCAATGCATTGACGTCAAAAATTGTGACTTTACTGTCCGCAGAAGAAGAAAACCAAGTTAAAATATTTTTTTGTGATATACTGTTTTACATAAATTAATTCTACAAAATGTAAAGAACATTCTGTAAAAACAGCATTTAATTACATACTGAGTAAAGGCCATGCCAAAGATTGATTAAATCAATGTGAAATCAATAAGTGTACTGTATAATTTTACAGGCAGTGTCACAAATTACAGTCACCCCCCTCAAACTTAAAGTTTCTACCCAATAAAATATTTGAATAATAAAATATAAAAAATATACAGCTTGGCATAAAACATAAAGATGTATTTGTTACATAAATAAACAAACCTTGAAAACATTTTCATTTTTAGTTGTTTAAGCTTATTTTAATGTTCATTAATTCATTATTTAAATGATTAAAAGTGGACATATCATGAAAATCTGACTTTTTCCATGTTTAAGTGCTATAATTGGGTCCCCAGTGCTTCTATCAACCTAAAAAAATGTGAATAAGATCAACCCAGTAACTTAGTATTGGTAAACCATTCTCTGCAAGCATGTAAAAAAATAGGTCATTGAAATTTGGCTCCCTTTGTGATGTCAAAAGGGGATAATACCGCCCCTTAATCTGCACTATACAACCACGACACTGCCATTTAGTGCAGAGATCAGCTCATTTGCATTTTAAAGGACACACCCAAAATGGCACATTTTTCCTCACACCAACAAAGTGGCAATTTTAACATGCCATAATAAATTATCTATATGATATTTTGAGCTAAAACTTCACATATGTACTCATTTTATTCATTTTACATGTTAAAAAAGTCTTGTGAAATATCCCCTTTAAGACATCTTGATGCCTTTAGAACTTTTTTAAAGCCCCCTGTCTTATATATAGCCTAGTGACTGTATACAGAGAAATGTGTACTCACAAATCCCAGCAGGTTGCCCAAAGCAATATCTGAGTAGGATGAAAGAAATGCTGAAGAGAGAAGAAATGTTTTAGTTGTAGTAAATGAAAGAATACAACAAAGGGTTTTGTTTGTGCATTACTCACCGCTTGCAATGGATAAGAGGTGTGTTCGCCAGTTAAAGATGAAATTCGCCCCCACGGTCATGCAACCCAGAGCACCATTAAATCCAGCAAGGCCAGAGTATAAAAATCCCTGCTGCACTGACACAGACAGCCCTATAGGGGGCAACAGAGATACGTCAAGACTTTTTCCGGACTCCACCCAGTTGCCATTGCACAAATTTAGTGTAAATGAAGTTATATTTTCACTTTTTATACGCGAAATGAGTATTGTAGTTTTCAAATATGCAATTAGTTATCACAAAGGCACTCGGTATGTTTATATTTCAAACAGAATTCCATTACGCTGCCTATGAAAGCTGTCTGAATGTGTTTCTCGGAGCTGCCTTCATGCCTCCGGAGTCATTGCCTTATGAGGCAGCAAGGCAACAAGTCAGCTGCCCAAGCTTTCAGACGCACATCAACTGTAAAAAATACCACAATATTCCAACACAAATTAGTTTTTCATTTTAATTTCATTGTGACTTTAAATTTTGCACATACTGTCATGGCCAAAAGTATTGGCAGTGGCATCAATTTTGTGTTTTGCAAAGTTTGCTGCTTCAGTATTTGTAGATTATTTTTCCACGTTTCTATGGTATACTGGAAAACAATGATAAGAATATCATAAGTTTTAAAGGCTTATATTGGTAATCAGGGGCGCCGTAAGGGGGGGAAAGTTAGGACGATTCTAAGGGCCCATGACCTTTTGAGGGCCCCAGCCAAGGACTGTGCCGCACACGCAACCCCCTCATTAAGCTGAGCCCTCTTAGCTCCGCCCCGTCTTTACTTTGCGTTTTAGCGCCGTCTTCAATCCACGGTCTCACAGTGCGGAGTGAACTTCACAAGAGAGCAAGGTGTGTGTATTTACTGCTATTTGCTATGATATCTGCATATGTGCACTTCCTTGCTATAAATGCAGTTTACACAATGTGACGCTGGATCAATACAATGTAGTTTTCTTTCCACTGTAATAAGTCTTCGCTCTGTTCACCTCAGTTTAAAAAAACACAAGGGGATTTACGTTCTCTGTTTTGTGTTATGATTCTAACGCGAAGTCAGCCCTTATAAGCTGTTTAATTAACGTAGCCCGTAACATAAACTAGAAATGCGATCAGTTACACACTAGTTTTGTAACGCAATATGCCAAGGAAGTATTTTTATGCAGTCGTGAATCGAGTTGGTTCAGTTGTGATAAAACTGAAATGCAACTAAGGCTAAACTAGTCCAGTTATGTTATAAAGCTTCTCAACTTGCAACAGGTTTAAGAAATCAATGGAAATCTATGTCGTAATCTGCTATAGTTGTCATTCATTTCATTTTAGAGCCCCGTTGATTAAAAAACAGTCTGAAGAATCATTTAATAACAGTATAGCTGTTTTCTTAAAGAGTAACTAAACCCTAAACCAACTTTTTTTAGTTAATGATCTGTAAGAATGGGGTTTTATTAGTGCTGTTCATTGATTTTAGTAAGTTTTTTGACATTTGGATATAAAGTTCAATACTGGTGTAAAAACGTCTGAGTGCTGCCCTCTTCAGGTTAAACGGTGGCTACTGCAGTTGAATTTTTGTATTGGATGTTGGGTCCAAAAAATGCCTCGTGATGTAAGCAGGTTCAAGCTCACTACGCCTTGTTACGATCTCATCACACACTTAGTTCGTCCCCTCAATGTCGTGTGTGTAACAGCTCAAGTATACAGTATGTCACTGAGACTGCCTGTGAAAATCAGACTAAAGTCTCAAATCTTATTGTGAAATAAAAAGCATCACAGTTTAATTTCAAGCATTAATTTCACTATGATTTCAATCGCTGACATGACATTACTCAGTCAATATTAAAGATATCAATTTTATATTTTCACAAAATGTTCTTTACATTATATAGGATGATTTTATGTGGAAAACAGTAAATCACAAAGAAATACTTCAGCTGGGTTTTCACAGGCATGGTCACATTTATCTTTAATCTTTAAGAATGTTGCATTTTCTCTGAATATTCGATGAATGTACTGTATTAAATAATTAAATAATTAAATTTACATTGCACTATAAAATATCTTAGCTGCAGACATTTTAGGTATCTATAAATACTGATAACTGTGGTCAAAACAATAGCAAAATAAATAGTTCTGTATTATTAAATTACAGACAAATATTTTGAATAGCTACAGTAGGTTGGATTGTATGTTTGGTGCGAAATAGGTATGGTGGGGGCCCGACCCCCTTTTTTTTCATAGGGCCCAAAATTGCTAGCGGCGCCCCTGTTGGCAATTATAACTTTAGTGCTTGACGTCAATTGTTGGCCTACAGTCATTGTCAGAGGTATAGGGCTTCTGCTTGTCCACTGGCCTTTTGAGGATTGACCACAGGTTCTGTATGGGATCGAGATCTGGGGGGTTGCCTGAAAACCTTCACTTTTGGTTGTAGTTGTAATTGTGACCTGGAGGTGGCAGTCTTGTCATTAAAGAATATAGTTGGCTAATCTATCTGTCCTGACTAAGCCTTCAGACCTCCGCCTGCCTTTCCCAAGAGGTGTAGTTTATTATATTACGTCTTACTGTTCTCTCTGTTTCCCTCTACTTTCCTGGTAGCCTTCTCCCTTCATTCAATAAATAGTTGATCACAGCCTTTTGCATTATTTGTGCTGTTTTGGGGAGAAATAAGGATTGTTTGTATGTTGTTTAGGATATCTATAAACTAGTGTGGTACAAAACACTGACAAAATTCGCACAAATGATAAAAGCATTCGAAACATCTCTTACTTATGCCAGTATAAATCAACAAATTTTATGACATTATTCTAAATGTAAGCTTCTCATTAGATTCCAGGCTATGAGATAAACTAAACGTTGCCTATTCAAAAGAGGGAGGGGACATTTAATATGTTCTGCCTTCATTTCCTGTTTCAAATTACATCAATGCATCAAACCAAGCTGCGTATTTCAAGACACTTCGGTCGTAAAAGGACAGGAGATGTATAGCAAGCCCAAATGTTACTTAAATTTGCAGAATATTCTGCTCATTGTTACACGAACAGATTTTTGTGCCTCCTGTTGACTTATCCATGCACATACACACGCACACGCGCACACACACACACACACAGAGACAGAGAGAGAGAGAGAGAGAGAGAGAGAGAGAGAGAGAGAGAGAGAGAGAGAGAGAGAGAGAGAGAGAGAGAGAGAGAGAGAGAGAGAGAGAGAGAGAGTCACAATTTCCATAATTACCAAATGTTGTGAATCATAAGGCAAACAATATTCCTATGGATGTCTGAGTCTCTATGATGTTATATAAGCATATTGAAATGTTATCTATGCAATTCTATAACCTACTTTTAACATCTGTCAAACAAAATGGATTTCTGTTCCGATTTCCATTGGATTTCCTTCCCACTGATAATATTGCCATGGTTACAGGTTTTTATTTGTGCATATGTGTGTGTGTATACAGGATCATGATTTGTCTTTAAAACAATTTGGTTATGAATCAGTGCCAACTGCCAACTGCAGTGAGTTTACTCTATGAGTCATACACAATCTGCTAAACAACACAGATTTAATCAGTGATCCACATTCAATGACTAACAAGTTTAGGGGTCCCTAGATTTGATTGCAGATTCATCTCTGTGCACGCAAGTAAACAACACCACATCTACTACTATCGCACCTTTTTCAGAACTTATTACTATAAACTACAAACAATACATCAACAGTAGTATTAGTACATAAGATGAAAGTTCAAGAACACCTTATTTATCTAATCTGTCAACCGAAGCACAAAGATATATCTTCTTTACATCCCTCTTACATAAACGATTTCTATATATAAGTTACAGTTTTTTTCGATTGCTAAACGACAGTGGGCACAACTGGAGTCACATGTGCAAAACTCTAACTACAGTCTGCACAGCAGCAGTTCATGTGGACCAAACTCTAGTTCATTTTTCATTGCTTGAACACAGTTTTCAAAACTTTACACACTTATTCCATGACTTTAATCACAACCTGCACAACACTGTGGATTTACAGCACTTTGTTCAAATGCTAACACACTGCTGTCAAAACTGTGAACCACACATTCAAAACACAATTGATTTCAGTCTTGTGCCTTTCAAACACTGCTGATTGCAATTTCATATAAATATAAATTCCAATTTCATTTATATATATATATATATATAAATTATGATAGGTATAGCTCAGAAAGACAAATTTAGGAAATGACGGGTTTGTGGAAGCAGAAGGGCTCTCCTGATTTTGCTAAGTGGTTGATGTCCTCAGGGCAACATACCCCAACCTACCCCAAACCCCAACCCTAACCATAACCAAACCCTAAAATCAGAGGGACATGATAAGTAAAAAACAATGGTCCAGAAACAGCTAATCTTGGTTGTAAGCTTAAATTTACGTAAAACAAACTATAATCTTTTTTCTGAAATCTGATTGGTTGATTGAAATGTTGTTCCAGGGTTAACATAATGTTGCCCTGAGGACATCAACCACTTGGCAAAATCAGTTTGAGTGAGGGGGCAGGGTGGCAGGTAGTGGCCTGATGCTAGAGAGAGGCAGGATTAGCCCCTCATTTATTTGTTTGAATTACAGTATGTACTTTTAATTTCTACCTTTTTTTCTCATTACTGTAATTCCATAAATTACTACAAACTATTGAAGCAAACTGCTAATTTTCATTTACCTTAAAGAATTGTTCTGTTCTAAAAATTTCAATAAATCATGTGATAAATCAATCAATAAATAAATAATTATTTGAAGAAAACATTACTTTGTATGACGTCACTGAAATTGTTGAAACTGTAAAGATAAAAAGTTAGTATTTTGTGTATTGGTGTTTGATGTTAGTGTTTTTCCTCTCAGTGTGTTGTGAGTGACAGTGTGTGTTATCTCAGTGAGGGTTGTGTTTAGTGTTTGGCTGCACTAAGCTGTTTTGAGTCATGTGTTTAGAGTTGTGTTGCTTGAAGTGAGTTTTGCAGGTGATATGTACAGTTTAGCTCAGGTGACTTCTGGTATTGCAGACTGTAGTTAGAGTTTTGCACATGTAGCTCCAGTTGTCCTCACTGTTGTTTAGCAATCGAAAAAAACTGTAAATTCCATAAATTAAATTGCAGTTACGTTAAGGATTTACAGCAATGCAAATCTGCAAGGCAAATCTTAGCCTCAGCACTCTCAGCACCTCTTATCAGAAGATAAATTTATGCAGATGCCTTTTAAGAGCCTTTAAGCAGATTTCTTCTGGAAACTTGAAAGAAAATGACATTATGAAATTAAGCATCTAAGTTATTTTTAGAGACTTAATTCATTTTGCTGTATTCAATGCTAAGTGCTGAGACATTGTAAGTCTACTGCCTAAAGGTTTATGACATATATAAACACATCATACTTCAATGCCAACTCAAGGTTTGTACATTTAGTACATTGGAGTTAAAATGGATTAAAGAGGATGGTAACTTGTTTAAACCGTAATAATGTGCTTGCACAAACTACCTATGAGGCTGTTATTTTTGGAGGACAGTCTTGTTTCTACAGTAATGACTTACAGTTTTTTTCGATTGCTAAACGCCAGTGGGCACAACTGGAGTCACATGTGCAAAACTCTAACTACAGTCTGCACAGCAGCAGTTCATGTGGACCAAACTCTAGTTCATTTTTCATTGCTTGAACACAGTTTTCAAAACTCTACACACTTATCCCATGACTTTAACCACAACCTGCACAACACTGTGATTTTACAGCACTTTGTTCAAATGCTAACACACTGCTGTCAAAACTGTGAACCACACATTCAAAACACAATTGATTTCAGTCTTGTGCCTTTCAAACACTGCTGATTGCAATTTCATATAAATATAAATTCCAATTTCATTTATATATATATATATATATATATATATAAATTATGATAGGTATAGCTCAGAAAGACAAATTTAGGAAATGACGGGTTTGTGGAAGCAGAAGGGCTCTCCTGATTTTGCTAAGTGGTTGATGTCCTCAGGGCAACATACCCCAACCTACCCCAAACCCCAACCCTAACCATAACCAAACCCTAAAATCAGAGGGACATGATAAGTAAAAAACAATGGTCCAGAAACAGCTAATCTTGGTTGTAAGCTTAAATTTACGTAAAACAAACTATAATCTTTTTTTCTGAAATCTGATTGGTTGATTGAAATGTTGTTCCAGGGTTAACATAATGTTGCCCTGAGGACATCAACCACTTGGCAAAATCAGTTCGAGTGAGGGGGCAGGGTGGCAGGTAGTGGCCTGATGCTAGAGAGAGGCAGGATTAGCCCCTCATTTATTTGTTTGAATTACAGTATGTACTTTTAATTTCTACCTTTTTTTCTCATTACTGTAATTCCATAAATTACTACAAACTATTGAAGCAAACTGCTAATTTTAATTTACCTTAAAGAATTGTTCTGTTCTAAAAATTTCAATAAATCATGTGATAAATCAATCAATAAATAAATAATTATTTGAAGAAAACATTACTTTGTATGACGTCACTGAAATTGTTGAAACTGTAAAGATAAAAAGTTAGTATTTTGTGTATTGGTGTTTGATGTTAGTGTTTTTTCTCTCAGTGTGTTGTGAGTGACAGTGTGTGTTATCTCAGTGAGGGTTGTGTTTAGTGTTTGGCTGCACTAAGCTGTTTTGAGTCATGTGTTTAGAGTTGTGTTGCTTGAAGTGAGTTTTGCAGGTGATATGTACAGTTTAGCTCAGGTGACTTTTGGTATTGCAGACTGTAGTTAGAGTTTTGCACATGTAGCTCCAGTTGTGCCCACTGTTGTTTAGCAATCGAAAAAAACTGTAATGGACAAACAGGGCCCGTAAACACTGCATATTAATTCGGTTGTCAGTTCACCTTTTAATGCTTAATCCTGTTCTGTACACACACAGTTCAGTAATTTAAGGGACAGACAACTGCATTCGACAACTGAATTAACTCCCGCAAAATGCAGGTAGTGACAACCGAATTTACACAAACTCTGCACAGTGTGTACATAACCGAACTGAACAACTAGTTAATCAAGTGTTTAAACGTGCATCATGGACATGACAGGTCTCTCTTCTGAAAAAATTAATTCCTAGAAGGGGAAAAAGTCTTTGTATGTGCAGTACAGAAAATGACAGAGGCACAAGCGTTTGCTGACTAGTGTTGCCAGATCTTGCACTAAAAGCAGCGAACAAGAAAAATCCAATAATAAACCGAAATAAATCTAAATGCTTTACCTCAAAGATCAAAATATTGGGACCGGCACCCTCACACTTTATTAACACCAAAAACTTGATAGCTTCATGAGCCAAAAGCCATAAACGGTTAAGCACCAAAACGGTATTTACGTACAAAAAAGACAAGGACCTGGCAACACTGCAAGACCGTGTGCTGTGAAGCAGCCCCACAAAAGTAAAATACGCTACACAACGCCAAGACGGAGGTTTATTGCAAAACACAATGCTGTTATTACTTTGGTCAAAGCTGTGAGTGATAAGTGTGTGATCTCACAAAGTTCTGTGGGATAGTCACAGAATTGTTTGCTCATTTTTCCGTGGCATTCTCACGGATCTCCGTGGCCCTGCTACGGACTGTCTTTTTGCGTGGCATTCTCACGGATTGGTTACTCAACTGCTTTTTCCTTTTTTCAAACCATTTTCGCTCCGGTTTAGGGTTAGTTTTGGTGTTTGCGTTAGTATGTCACTTTAACCATTGGTTTATACTATTTTTTCTAATTTATTCTTTTATATTTTCTAAACTTTAAACAATTGTCGCCTGGCGTTGGGGTTAGAGTTGGGTTTGGGTAAGGATGTCATATCATGTAAATCTTACCCTAAACCGAAGTGACAATGGTAAGAAAATAGGACAAAGCAGTTGAGTAACCAATCCGTGAGAATGCCACGGAAAAAGACAGTCCATAGCAGGGCCACGGAAAAATGCGGAGATCCGTGAGAATGCCACGGAAAAATGAGCAAAAAATTCTGTGACTATCACATGGAAATTCGTGAGATCAGGCTGGTTAATCATCACATTTTCGGGAGTGTGTCTTGTTCCGTACAGACATAAAATGAACATTTAGGGGATTCACTCCCGCATTTTAATGGGGTTGTCACTCCTGAAAGTTTGCAGTGTGTATGAGACCTATAGAGCGTGTTTTGTCCCTACGTTGTCTTATAGCAGCTACCGTAGCGTCTCAATGTGTTTAGAAATTGAGGGGTGAGCTGTGGACTGAGCCGCTGGTTGAAATTCACAATCTCATTACTAGATGGCTGCTGCTAAAAAACCCATGCTGGACATTTAAATAAACCTAAAAAATGTCCATATTTGACTCAGTCATTTGTTGAAACAACTCAGCATTATTTTAGAATCCACACCCCAAAATATTGGGTTGGTTTAACCCATGCTTGATTAAATATTGGACAGGGATATAAATAAACCTATGATTGGTTGTTTAAACTCCTAGGTTTATTTATAACCCAACAGTTGGTGCTATATAATATTTAACCAACCATGGGTTAAACCAACCCAACATTTTTACAGTGTATGCTTACTCTCGTTATTTACTCAAAAAAAGTATAAAGCAACCTAAGTCAAAAACAAAACCTTGAAATAAACTAGACAAGACCCAAACACATCATTAGACTCACTAGCTACAGTACGTAGCACTACAAGGCTGCCACCATGAATAGGCTATATTTAATGCACAACAAATGCATATGAGTTTGTTAAATATCCCTCAGAAATCAAATCCTATCCTACATTATACATTTATCCTACAAGTTCTTGGAATGTTCTCCCATATACAATATGTTTAATTTAAAGAGAAAGAAAATAATTGATAATTGAAATCAGGTTTGTTTGTTAGTTACACAAGGCTTAGTCCTATTCTCATGCTTAGTCTTGATTGTACAACATTAAAGTAAAGAGACTCTGTGCTCCTCTAGGCTTTTGACTGGTAGGAGGCAGATGTAATTTCACTCTACTGTTACAGTCACTTATCATCTAAGTAGATAAAGCTAGTATGAGAGAAACTATACACCAGCATGAAGTGAGTCAACTATTGATAAATGAAAGGATCATGGGAAGATGAGAAAGAGCGATTAGTTGTATTGATCAGAGGCTGAGGATGTCCTATAGGGTGTGTGTGTGTACTTTTATACTTTGGAGACAATACTGTCACCAGAAGTGCCCTAAATCTGACAAAATTTCGTTTTGAAATCATTTGTGTTAACTACAATTTAATTACAATTAGCTGTATAAGAAAATCTAAACAATATATGAGGTGTCTTACACTACTACTCGGATCTATCTTACATTTCATTAAATATTTTCTACAGTTCAAGCCCTGCGGCAGTCTGCACCTCTTTCCTTGTGTTCTGCCCAAGTGCAGACAGGTGCCAGGAAGATATTGAATAAGTAAGACAGGCACAGAGAAAAAGAAAGAGAGATTAGCGATTCTGACAAAATGGGAACATTCAGGGAAATTAAATGTCTCTCTGTGGTCCCTTGGCTTTATCCGATGAGCAAACAGGGCCACTGGTTTTGTGGCCTGTTTAACTAAATAGACTTTCTAAAGCCAATCTTACAGATATGGAAGAAATATAGGGTGGGCACGTGTATGTTTGTGCATGCGTGTGTGTGCGCGCACGTGTGTTTGTTGGTGGTTGCTGTATTAAGAGGAGAAATCTTATAACAACTCCCCTCCAACACACACAGAGTCTCGCTGTAACACCTATGACTCATATGTCTTTGTATTGATGTGTATCCAATAGAAGAGAGGGGGGAAAGAGTGCGTCTGAGCATATGTTAGTATATAAAGATAGTGAGATGTGAGAGAGAGAGAGAGAGAGAGAGAGAAGAGAGAGAGAGAGAGAGAGAGAGAGAGAGAGAGAGAGAGAGAGAGAGAGAGAGACAAAAGCTGCAGCAAAATGTGGAGAATTACTAAGCAGAATCCACACATGATCAGACTTTCACATTTTTAGCATAAAGACAAAACAAAATTTCCTCACAATCCTTACAATGGTTCAAAGACCTTCATCATCATAACTGGCTTAAAGGAGACAAGAAAACACGATAAAATTTAGGCTGGGAAGATTTTGATGAGCTATTCGAGTTTAGAAATTTTAGTTTATGTTGAAATTATGTTGAAATAATAAATATATTAAGTTTTGTAGCTTGGCTAATCTGAACACACACTGTTGAGATCTCTTTTTAAAATAGGGAGATGTTTCCCAGACAGCCTTTCGATTATTCCAGGACTAGGCCTTGGTTATATAAGGACATAACAGTAGTTTTTACAAACAAACCTTACACAAAACAATACTGAAGTGCAAACTGAGACAAAACAATGATATATGTTAAGATACGTCCTTTGAAAGATGTTTGTAAATGAAGGCAGCTTAAAGCATTTTAGTCTGGGACTAGAATAAACCCTGTCTGGGGAACCACCCCTTGGAGACATAGGTGAAAGACTATTAGCAGTAGACATAGGGAAAGTATCTGCTTGGTCTCTTTTTAATATCATTGCTGTCTTGAATTGGGATATTAAAGAGATCTCATCGACTCTTAAATTAGTTCACAAATGCACCAACTTGTTTGTAATTTTTGCTTCTGATTTACCTGCCACAATGCCAATGACAGACCCGAAGATGGCGTAGACAGTCAAAATAGGTGAGAAGATTAGAATAGCGACCAGGATGAGTAGCGATGGCCCTAAAGTCTGACATGCAAAAATCTGGCCCACGCCCAGCACCGCCCCCTGTAGGAGCTGATGGGAACAGCAAACACATATGAGTCTGATTATTAATTATGCTGTAATATCTGGCTTAAAGAAGGGGTGCAAGAGTTTTGTACCTGGATACCAAAACGCACTTGTAGCCAATCAGCAGTAAGGAGCAGGTCTACTAATGACACGGACGGTAGAGCGCTCAGTTCTATTCACCTTATTTTCCACGACAACAAGGGCGGCGCCATTGCGCTCATTTTGTCAACGTACTTCCGGCTGCATATGATGAGCAGCTGAGGCAGTGGCTGAAGGCGACGCGTTAAACTTAAAAAGCTCATTCAAGCGTCTTTTTGTTTGTTTCTTACCAATTTTAACGGACGGGAAGCCGACTGAGGAACACCCTAATCCAAAGTAATGGTTCGACCACGATGGTAGAAGATTTTCCCGGTACCACCGTGGTCACATGATCGGTAAAACGTAAGGTCTTCCGGGCAACACGTGTAGTTTTTTTCCGGTCAAGTAAAGCGAGTGGAGGGACGCGGGAACTACAATTCCCATAATCCCATGCGTGCTACTCTGACGCCTCTTTGGCCGAAGCAAAAGAAACACGGATTTTAAATCTGATGTGTCGAAAAAGTTCGCGTTCGCTGTGACAAGAAACGAGGAAGGACAAAATGTGATGGACATTCAAAAAACGAGTGAGTAAATCCGTGAATGAGCAGAGTGTGTATGCCGTTTCTCAATTAGAAGGTTGCAGCCTCCTTAGGTCGCATATGCAGGCTGCATCCGTCATTAAACGCCTGGTGTATTTAAGTTAACTGAGTATTACATTCGCAAGTCATAAGCGTGTTACAATAATATACGATTAAATAAGATTATACAACAGTTCTTTCTGGTTCTCGAATCTGATTGGCTAAGAGCTATGCGATATTGTGCTGATAACGGCACTGTAACCGCATCACCTTTCGTATTATTCCGCCACCTAGTGAATGGAGGTCCTAAGCAGGCTCATCTCTGAATGGAAAAACACAGACGCGCTGTTTTGAATCACTCTCCGTGTGTCTCATTAGTTTACTAGCTCATAAATCAGTCTGTGAATCCCCAATCGGAAGTAATTATTCTGTCAAATATCAGCGCTCTTGGATGTTACGTTAAAGTTAATGGGAGAAATGTCTTGTCACATCGTGTGGACGATTAACACTTGGAAAGAGGAATATAAACACTCGTTTTTATCTGGAGCTATATCTTTTATCAGAACGCGAAAACACCGTGGAACTGCAGGTAAGCACCGCAGCTTTTAAATGTGGACATTGATCATTTACTTTATCGTGATGTGACTATTAAAACATGTTATGAGATATCGCCACTGGTATATTTATAAGCAGCATGCAAAAACATCTCTCTGACACTTATAAAAAACCATTTTGTATAGTACTGACAAGAACAAAGTTTAATAATAATAATCGAGTGCTCGTATCGCGTTAAGAATAAATGAGAAAGCAATAGTAACGTTATACAAGCATAGTTTTATTAACTTTTACCTCGCGCCAAAACAATAACAACACAAAAGACACTAAATATGAATAAAAAAACAAGTAATCGTTTGATCATGACACCACATACTGCTGATTTGATCTCATTTTGACGATCATGAACAAACAAGGCCAACATGAGAGCCAGGGTATCTCTGTCAGAGATGTAGCCCAGAGAGGGCGGTGGTCAGCCGGGCTAGTGAACACTCACGTCCGCTCATGCTTTGGTTCTCATTCGTACCGAATCTCAGTAAGCACTCGTTCAAACAGGCGCTATCTTTACTAATCGACTGCAGATTTAAATATAATACATATACATTCTCGACTAAACTAATCTTAAAACTACACTTTGTGACCAAGAAACGGTAATATAAAGAAACGGCTTTTCCGGCGTCCATTGAGTTGTTATGAGCTTCAAAGCAGCCGAAAGTTTTACCTGTCATTCTGGCCGCCCTCAAATCCGTGGCGGAAGAAGTAGTTCTCAAACAAAGAGGCTTTTAAACAAACTCCGTTGTTGTTTTTTAGTTTTCGTTTTTCAAACGTGTGCCGTCGAACTGTTGTATAAAAGCAATATCGCTCTCGGAGTCGTGTGATATAGCTCTATATCATCACGGCTGTGATTGCCTACGGCCTCGTGCCTCTGGCCTAATCACAGCCGTGATGATATAGAGCTATATCACACTCCTACTCGAGCGATATTGCTTAAATAATACAACAGTTCTTTCTGGTTCTCGAATCTGATTGGCTAAGAGCTATGCGATATTGTGCTGATAACGGCACTGTAACCGCATCACCTTTCGTATCATTCCGCCACCTAGTGAATGGAGGTCCTAAGCAGGCTCATCTCTGAATGGAAAAACACAGACGCGCTGTTTTGAATCACTCTCCGTGTGTCTCATTAGTTTACTAGCTCATAAATCAGTCTGTGAATCCCCAATCGGAAGTAATTATTCTGTCAAAGATCAGCGCTCTTGGATGTTACGTTAAAGTTAATGGGAGAAATGTCTTGTCACATCGTGTGGACGATTAACACTTGGAAAGAGGAATATAAACACTCGTTTTTTTCTGGAGCTATATCTTTTATCAGAACGCGAAAACACCGTGGAAATGCAGGTAAGCACCGCAGCTTTTAAATGTGGACATTGATCATTTACTTTATCGTGATGTGACTATTAAAACATGTTATGAGATATCGCCACTGGTATATTTATAAGCAGCATGCAAAAACATCTCTCTGACACTTATAAAAAACCATTTTGTATAGTACTGACAAGAACAAAGTTTAATAATAATAATCGAGTGCTCGTATTGCGTTAAGAATAAATGAGAAAGCAATAGTAACGTTATACAAGTATAGTTTTATTAACTTTTACCTCGCGCCAAAACAATAACAACACAAAAGACACTAAATATGAATAAAAAAACAAGTAATCGTTTGATCATGACACCACATACTGCTGATTTGATCTCATTTTGACGATCATAAACAAACAAGGCCAACATGAAAGCCAGGGTATCTCTGTCAGAGATGTAGCCCAGAGAGGGCGGTGGTCAACTGCGGTCAGGCCACCCTCCACTTTGAAAAAGACGGTCAAACTAGCCCTCACGTTTTTTTCTGTGTGCACATATATTAGGCATTACGGTAAATGCACGAGAGGAAAAATTTCAAAATAAAAGTTTCTCACTTAATCTGTTGATATTTCTGTTGCATTCTGTGTGTATTTTAAATCGTTGCTAGGGTATTATGGGTGGTTTCTGTTTCTGTTGCATTCTGTGTGGTTGCTAGGGTTCTTTAAGTGGTTGCTAGGCTGTTTCTGTTGTATTTTGTGTGGTTGCTAGGGTGTTTCTGTTGCATTCTGTGTCTGTTAGGTCGTTGCTAGGGTATTATGGGTTGTTGCTAGGCTGTTTCTCTTGCATTCTGTGTGGTTGCTAGGGTTCTTTAAGTGGTTGCTAGGCTGTTTCTGTTGTATTTTGTGTGGTTGCTAGGCTGTTTCTGTTGCATTCTGTGTCTGTTAAGTCGTTGCTAGGGTATTATGGGTTGTTGCTAGGCTGTTTCTCTTGCATTCTGTGTGGTTGCTAGGCTGTTGCTAGGGTTCTTTAAGTTGTAACTAGGGTATACTGGGTGGTTGCTAGGGTGTTTCTGTTGCATTCTGTGTGTGTTTAAGACGTTGCTAGGGTATTATGGGTGGTTGCTAGGCTTTTTCTCTTTCATTCTGTGTGGTTGCTAGGGTTCTTTAAGTGGTTGCTAGGCTGTTTCTGTTGTATTCTGTGTGGTTGCTAGGCTGTTTCTGTTGCATTCTGTGTCTCTGTTAAGTAATTGCTAGGGTATTATGGGTTGTCGCTAGGCTGTTTCTCTTGCATTCTGTGTGGTTGCTAGGGTTCTTTAAGTTGTTGCTAGGCTGTTTCTGTTGCACACTGTAAGTCGTTGCTAGGGTATTATGGGTGGTTTCTATGCTGTTTCTCTTGCATTCTCTGTGTGTTTTAAGTCGTTGCTAGGGTATTATGGGTGGTTGCTAGGCAGTTTCTCTTGCATTCTCTGTGTTTTAAGTGGTTGCTAGGGTATCATGGGTGGTTGCTAGGCGATTTCTGTTGCATTCTGTGTGGTTGCTAGGGTGCTTTAAGTGGTTGTTAGGCTGTTTCTGTTGCATTCTGTGTGTGTTTTAAGTGGTTGCTATGGTATTATGGGTGGTTTCTAGGCTGTTTCTGTTGCATTCTGTGTGGTTACTTGGGTTCTTTAAGTGGTTGCTAGGTTGTTTCTGTTGCATTCTTTGTGGTTGCTAGGCTGTTTTTGTTGCATTCTGTGTGTGTTTTAAGTCGTTGCTAGGGTATTATGGGTGGTTGCTAGGCGGTTTTTGTTGCATTCTGTGTATGTTTTAAGTCGTTGCTAGGGTCTTATGCGTGGTTGCTAGGTTGTTTCTGTTGCTTTCACTGTGTGTTTTAACTCGTTACTAGGGTATTATGTGTGGTTGCTAGGCGGTTTCTGTTGCATTCTGGTTGGTTGCTATGCTTTTGTTAGGGTTTTAAGTAGTTGCTAGGGTAGAGCTATGGTTTTCTATGTGATTGCTAGACTGTTGCTAGGGTACTATGGGTGTTTGCTAGGCTGTTACTGTTGCATTCTGTGTCTGATTTAAGTAGTTGCTAGGGTGTTATGGGTGTTTGCTAGGCTGTTTCTGTTGCATTCTGTGTCTGTTTTAAGTCATTGCAATGGTATTATTGGTGGTTGCTAAGATGTTTCTGTTGCATTATATGCGGTTGCTAGGCTGTTCCTAGAGTATAGCTATGGTTTTCCATGTGATTGCTAGACTGTTGCTAGGGTATTATGGGTGATTGCTAGGCTGTGGCTCTGGTATTCTGTGTGGTTGCTATGGAAATATGAGGGTTGCTAGGATGTTGCTCTGGCTTTTTGTGTGGTTGCTAGGCAATTGCTATGGTATTATGGGTGGTTGCTAGACTGTTGTACTGTCATTCTGTGGGGTAACTTGGCAGTTACTAGGGTATTATGGGGGGTTGCTAGGCTGTTGTATGATTCTGGTTGGTTGCTGATATTGCTTTTGTTTGCTGGGTAATTGCTAGACCGTTGCTAGGGTATAATGGGTGGCTGCTATACTGTTGCTAGGGTGTTCTTTGCAAGGGTATTTTAGGTGGTTCATAAAATTGCTAGGCTGTTCAGGGTGGTTGACACAGAACGATATGCATTTAATACAGTGTCTGTGAGTGAATGGTAGGTAGTTGCTACAGTATTATGGGTGGTTGCTAGTGTTACTAGTTGCTTGGGTTGTTCAGGGGATTGACAGAGCATTGCTATAGTCAATATTTTCTATATATTTAGTTAGATGTTAAAGGGAAACTACCTCTTTCCACAAAATCATTCCACTTCTGAATGATAGTACACCATCTCAAGATGTCACACCTGTAGTATCGTCACAGTCTGATATGCTGTTTTTAAAATAAAGAGCTCTAAGTAGTCCGATACACTTGCAGTATTTTCTATACATTCGTTAGATGTTAAAGGTAAACTACCTGTTTCCACAGAATCATTCCACTTCTAAATGATAGTACACCATCTCAGGTTTTCACCACTGCAGTATCATCACAGTCTGATATGCTGTTATTAAAATATAATGCTCTAAGATGTCAAGTAAACTCTGTATGTTCTGTACATTTGGTTAGATGATAAAGGGAATCTACCTGTTTCCACAGAATAATTCCACTTCTAAATGATAGTACACCATTTCAGGTTGTCACTCCTGCCGTATCATCACAGTCTGATATTCTGTTTTTAAAATAGAAAGCTCTAAGAAGTCATATACACTTGTGGTATTGTCTATATATTCGGTTAGATGTTAAAGGGAAACTACATGTTGCCACAGAATCATTCCACTTCTAAATGATAGTACACAATCTCAGGTTGTCACACCTGTAGTATCATCACAGTCTGATATGCTGTTTTTAAAATATAAAGCCCTGAGGTATCATATACACACTGTATTTTCTATACATTCAGTTACATGTTAAAGGGAAACTACCTGTTTCCACAAAATCATTTCACTTCTGAATGATAGTAAACAATCTCAGGTTGTCACCACTGCAGTATCATCACAGTCTGATATGCTGTTGTTAAAATATAGAGCCCTGAGGTATCATATACACCTTGTATTTTCTATATATTAGATTAGATGTTAAAGGGAAACTACCTGTTTCCACAGAATCATTCCACTTCTAAATGATAGTACACAATCTCTGGTTGTCACCACTGCAGTATCATCACAGTCTGATATGCTGTTTTAAAAATAGAGAGCTCTAAGAAGTCCAATAAACTTGCAGTATTTTCTATACATTCGGTTACATGTTAAAGGGAAACTACCTGTTTCCACAGAATCATTCCATTTCTAAGTGACAGTACACCATCTCAGGTTGTCACCACTGCAGTATCATCACAGTCTGATATGCTGTTGTTAAAATATATAGCCCTGAGGTATCATACACACTGTATTTTCTATACATTCAGTTACATGTTAAAGGGAAACCACCCGTTTCCACAGAATCATTCCACTTCTAAATGATAGTACATCATCTCAGTAGTCACCCCTGCAGTATCATCACAATCTGATATGCTGTTTTTAAAAGAGAAAGCTCTAAGAAGTCCTATACACTTGCAGTATTTTCTATGCATTCGGCTATATGTTAAAGGGAAACTACCTGTTTCCACAAAATCATTCCACTTCTGAATGATAGTACACCATCTCAGGTTGTCACACCTGTAGTATCATCACAGTCTGATATGCTGTTGTTAAAATATAGAGCCCTGAGGTATCATATACACACTGTATTTTCTATATATTCAGTTACATGTTAAAGGGAAACTACCTGTTTCCACAAAATCATTCCACTTCTGAATGATAGTACACCATCTCAGGTTGTCACACCTGTAGTATCATCACAGTCTGATATGCTGTTTTTAAAATATAAAGCCCGGAGGTATCATATACACATTGTATTTTCTATACATTCAGTTACATGTGAAAGGGAAACTACCTGTTTCCACAAAATCATTCCACTTCTGAATGATAGTAAACAATCTCAGGTTGTCACCTCTGCAGTATCATCACAGTCTGATATGCTGTTGTTAAAATATAAAGCCCTGAGGTATCATATACACACTGTATTTTCTATACATTCAGTTACATGTTAAAGGGAAACTACCTGTTTCCACAAAATCATTCCACTTCTAAATGATAGTACACCATCTCAGGTTGTCACCAATGCAGTATCATCACAGTCTGATATGCTGTTGTTAAAATATAAAGCCCTGAGGTATCATATACACACTGTATTTTCTATACATTCAGTTAGATGTTAAAGGGAAACTACCTGTTTCCACAAAATCATTCCACTTCTAAATGATAGTACACCATCTCAGGTTGTCACCAATGCAGTATCATCACAGTCTGATATGCTGTTGTTAAAATATAAAGCCCTGAGGTATCATATACACACTGTATTTTCTATATATTCAGTTACATGTTAAAGGGAAACTACCTGTTTCCACAAAATCATTCCACTTCTGAATGATAGTACACCATCTCAGGTTGTCACACCTGTAGTATCATCACAGTCTGATATGCTGTTTTTAAAATATAAAGCCCGGAGGTATCATATACACATTGTATTTTCTATACATTCAGTTACATGTGAAAGGGAAACTACCTGTTTCCACAAAATCATTCCACTTCTGAATGATAGTAAACAATCTCAGGTTGTCACCTCTGCAGTATCATCACAGTCTGATATGCTGTTGTTAAAATATAAAGCCCTGAGGTATCATATACACACTGTATTTTCTATACATTCAGTTACATGTTAAAGGGAAACTACCTGTTTCCACAAAATCATTCCACTTCTAAATGATAGTACACCATCTCAGGTTGTCACCAATGCAGTATCATCACAGTCTGATATGCTGTTGTTAAAATATAAAGCCCTGAGGTATCATATACACACTGTATTTTCTATACATTCAGTTAGATGTTAAAGGGAAACTACCTGTTTCCACAGAATAATTCCAACTCTGAATGATAGTACACCATCTCAGGTTGTCACTCCTGCAGTGTCATCACAGTCTGATATGCTGTTTTTAAATTAGGGGGCTCTTAGATGTCATATACAAACTGTATTTTCTATACATTCCGTCAGATGTTAAAAGAAAACTACCTGTTTCCACAGAATCATTTCACTTTTGAATGATAATACACCATCTCAGGTTGTCACTCCTGCAGTATCATCACAGTCTGATATGCTGTTTTTAAAATAGAGAGCTCTAAGATGTCATATACACTCTGTATGTTCTATACATTCAGTTAGATGTTAAAGGGAAACTACCTGTTTCCACAGAATCATTCTACTTCTGAATGATAGTAAAACATCTCAGGTTGTCACCCCTGCAGTATCATCACAGTCTGATATGCGGTTTTTAAATTAGAGAGCTCTAAGGTGTGTAACACATGCAGTTTTTTCTATAATTTGGTTACATGTTTAAGGAAAACTACCCGTTTCCACAGAATCATTCGACTTCTGAATGATAGTACACCATCTCAGGTTGTCACTCCTGCAGTGTTATCACAGACTTATATTCGGTTTTTAAATTAGGGGGTTCTAAGATGTCAAATACACTCTCTCTTTTCTATACATTAGGTTAGATGTTAAAAGAAAACTACCTGTTTCCACAGAATCATTCTATTTCTGCATGGTACTACAAGGGTGACAACCTGAGATGTTGTACTATTAATACAGTCTGATATGTGTTTTTTAAATTAGGGGGCTCTAAAATGTCATATATACTTTGTATTATCTATACATTCCGTTAGATGTTAGAGGGAAACTACCTGTTTCCACAGAATCATTCCTACTATTATTCAGAAGTGAACATCTCATGTTGTCACTCCTGCAGAATCATCACAGATACCAAAGTGGAAAAAATGTACAAAACACTGTCTATTTGCTTACTAATTCAGAAGTGTAATGATTCTGTGGAAACAGGTAGTTTCCTTTTAACATCTAACCGAATGAATAGAAAATGCAGAGTGTATATGAAATCTTAGAGGCCCCTAATTTAAAAACAGCTTATGAGACTGTTATGATACTGCAGGAGTGACAACCTCAGATGGTGTCCTATCATTCAGAAGTGGAATGATGCTGTGGAAACATGTAGTTTCCCTTTAACATCTAATTGTATGTATAGAAAATACAGCGTTTATTGGACACCTTAGAGCTCTCCATTTTAAAAACAGGATATCAGACTGTTGTGATAATGCAGGGGTGACAACCTGAGGTGTTGTACTGTCATTCAGAAGTGGAATGATTTTGTAGAAACAGGTAGTTTCCCTTTAACATCTAACAAAATGTATAGAAAATACAGAGTGTATATGTGATCATAGAGGCCCCTAATTTAAAAAAACGCATATCAGACTGTGATAATACTACAGGGGTGACAACCTGAGATGTTGTGCTATCATTCAGAAGTGGAATGATTCTGTGGAAACAGGTAGTTTCCCTTTAATATCTAACTGAATTTATAGAAAATACTGCATGTGTTAGACATCTTAGAGCTCTCTATTTTAAAAACAGCATATCAGACTGTGATGATACTATAGGGGTGACAACCTGCAATGGTGTACTATCATTCATAAGTTGAATGATTTTGTGGAAACAGGTAGTTTCCCTTTAACATCTAACCGAATATATAGAAAATACAGAGTGTATATGACATCTTTTAGCTCTCTGTTTTAAAAACAGCATATCAGAAAGTGATAATACTACAGGGGTGACAACCTGAGGTGGTTTACTATAATTCAGAAGTGGAATGATTCTGTGGAAACTGGTAGTTTTCCTTTAACATCTACCTGAATCTATAAAAAATACAGAGTGTATATGTGATCTTAGAGCCCCCAAATTTAAAAACCACATATCAGACTGTGATAATACTACAGGGGTGACAACCTGAAATGTTGTACTATCATTCAGAAGTGGAATGATTTTGTGGAAACAGGTAGTTTCCCTTTAACATCTAACTGAATATATAAAAAATACAGAGTGTATATGTGATCTTAGAGCCCCCAAATTTAAAAACCACATATCAGACTGTGATAATACTACAGGGGTGACAACCTGAAATGTTGTACTATCATTCAGAAGTGGAATGATTTTGTGGAAACAGGTAGTTTCCCTTTAACATCTAACTGAATATATAGAAAATACAGAGTGTATATGACATCTTATAGCTCTCTGTTTTAAAAACAGCATATCAGACTGTAATGATACTGCAGGAGTGACAACCTGAGATGGTGTACTATCATTCAGAAGTGGAATGATGCTGTGGAAACAGGTAGTTTTCCTTCAACATCCAACTGAATTAATAGAAAATACAGAGTTTACTGGACATCTTAGAGCCCCCTAATTTAAAAACAGCTGATCAGACTGTGATAATACTACAGGGGTGACAACCTGAGATGGTGTACTATCATTTAGAAGTGGAATGATTCTGTGGAAACAGGTACTTTCCCTTTAACATCTGACCAAATGTGTAGAACATACAGAGTGTATATGACATTTTAGAGCATTATAATTTAAAAACAGCATATCAGACTGTGATGATACTGCAGTGGTGACAACCTGAGATGGTGTACTATCATTTAGAAGTGGAATGATTCTGTGGAAACAGGTAGTTTCCCTTTAACAATTGACCAAATGTATGGAAAATACCACAAGTGTATAGGACTTCTTAAAGCACTCTATTTTAAAAACAGCATATCAGACTGTGATGATACTGCAGTGGTGACAACCTGATATGGTGTACTATCATTCAGAAGTGAAATAATTCTGTGGAAACTGGTAGTTTTCTTTTAACATCTATCTGAATGTATAGAAAATACAGAGTGTGTATGGTATCTTAGGGATCTATATTTTAACAATAACATATCAGACTGTTGATGATACTGCAGGAGTGACAACCTGAGATGGTTTACTATCATTCAGAAGTGGAATGATTCTGTGGAAACAGGTAGTTTCCCTTTAACATGTAACCGAATGTATAGAAAATATTGCAAGTTTATTGGACTTCTTAGAGCTCTCTATTTTAAAAACATCATATCAGACTGTGATGATACTGCAGGAGTGACAACCTGAGATGGTGTACTATCATTTAGAAGTGGAATGATTCTGTGGAAACGGGTGGTTTCCCTTTAACATGTAACTGAATGTATAGAAAATACAGTGTGTATGATACCTCAGGGCTATATATTTTAACAACAGCATATCAGACTGTGATGATACTGCAGTGGTGACAACCTGAGATGGTGTACTGTCATTTAGAAGTGGAATGATTCTGTGGAAACAGGTAGTTTCCCTTAAACATGTAACCGAATTTATAGAAAATACTGCAAGTGTATAGGACTGCATAGAGCTCTCTATTTTAAAAACAGCATATCAGACTGTGATGATACTGCAGTGGTGACAACCTGAGATGGTGTACTGTCATTTAGAAGTGAAATGATTTTGTGGAAACAGGTAGTTTCCCTTAAACATGTAACTGAATGTATAGAAAATACAGTGTGTATATGATACCTCAGGGCTCTATATTTTAACAACAGCATATCAGACTGTGATGATACTGCAGGAGTGACAACCTGAGATGGTGTACTATCATTCAGAAGTGGAATGATGCTGTGGAAACAGGTAGTTTTCCTTCAACATCCAACTGAATTAATAGAAAATACAGAGTTTACTGGACATCTTAGAGCCCCCTAATTTAAAAACAGCTGATCAGACTGTGATAATACTGCAGTGGTTACAACCTGAGATGGTGTATTATCATTCAGAAGTGAAATAATTCTGTGGAAACAGGTAGTTTTCTTTTAACATCTATCTGAATGTATAGAAAATACAGAGTGTGTATGGTAATTTGGGGCTCTATATTTTAACAATAACATATCAGACTGTGATGATACTGCAGGAGTGACAACCTGAGATGTTGTACTATCATTTAGAAGTGGAATGATTCTGTGGAAACAGGTAGTTTCCCTTTAACATCTAGCCAAATGTATAGAAAATACTGCAAGTGTATAGGACTTCTTGGAGCTCTCTATTTTAAAAACAGCATATCAGACTATGATGATACTGCAGTGGTGAAAACCTGAGATGGTGTACTAGTATTCAGAAGTGGAATGATTCTGTGGAAACAGGTTGTTTTCTTTTACTGACTCCCTATTAAATGCATAGCAGTTCTGTGTCAACCACCCTGTACAGCCTAGCAATTTTATAAACCACCTAAAATACCCTAGCAAAGGCGTATTAATCATCAGGAAAGCCACAGCCTCACCTCACAATCCCCAAGAAAACCATAACAATACCCTAGCAACCAATTTAAATACTGTAGCCTATCAACAGCCTAGCAATCAAATAGAATGTCACAACAACAGCCCAACAACCACCCTTAATATGCTAGCAACCTCATAGTAATCCACCATAATATCTGAACAACAGCCTAGCAATAACCAATAACACCCTATCAACAGTATAGCAACCACTAATTATGCCCTAGCAACAGTCTAGCAATCACCCAGAAAACAAGAGCAATAGCATAGCATCCAACAAGAATGCCACAACAAGAGCCTAGCAACCACCCATAATACCCTAGCAAATGCCAAGTAGCCTCACAGAATGCAAGAGCAACCGCTTAGCAACCACCCATAAAACCCTAGCAACGACTTAAAACAGAAACAGAATGCAATAGAAACAGCATAGCAATCGCACAGAATTGAACATAAACAGCTTAGCAACCACGCATAATACTCTAGCAACGACTTAAACAGACACATAATGCAATAGAAACAGCCTAGCAACCACCTATAATACACTAGCAAAGACTTAGACACAGACTGCAACATAAACAGCCTAGCAACCACCCATAATACCCTAGCAACAACCTTAAGAACCCTAGCAACAGGCAAGCAACCACACAGAATGCGAGAAAAACCTCCTAACAACCACCCATAATACCCTAGCAACGACTTAAAACAGACACAGAATGCAACAGAAACAGCCTAGCAACCACCCATAATACCCTAGCAACAACTTAAAGAACCCTAGCAACAGCCAAGCAACCACACAAAATGCAAGAGAAACCGCCTAACAACCACCCATAATACCCTAGCAACAGCCTAGCAACTACACAGAATGCAAGAGAAACCGCCTAGCAACCACCCATAATACCCTAGCAACAACTTAAAGAACCCTTGCAACAGCCTAGCAACCACACAAATTACAAGAGAAACCACCTATAATACCCTAGCAATGACCTAAAACAGATACAGAATGCAAGAGAAACTGCCTAGCAACCACCCATAATACCCTAGCAACCACTTAAAACACACACAGAATGCAACAGAAACAGCCTAGCAACCACTTAAAGAACCCTAGCAACAGTCTAGCAACCACACAGAATGCAAGAGAAACCGCCTAGCAACCACCCAGAATACCCTAGCAACAACTTAAAACAGATACAGAATGCAACATAAACAGCCTAGCAACCACCCATAATACCCTAGCCAACCTAAAGAACTCTAGCAACAGCCAAGGAACCACACAGAATGCAAGAGAAACCGCTTAGCAACCACCCATAATACCCTAGCAACCACTTAAAACACACACAGAATGCAACAGAAAAAGCCTAGCAACCACTTAAAGAACCCTAGCAACAGCCTAGCAATCACACAGAATGCAAGAGAAACCACCTAGCAACCACCCAGAGTATACCCTAGCAACAACTTAAAGAACCCTAGCAACAGCCTAGCAACCACACAAAATGCAAGAGAAACTGCCTAACAACCACCCATAATACCCTAGCAACAACTTAAAGAACCCTAGCAACAGCCTAGAAACCACACAAAATGCAAGAGAAACCGCCCATAATACCCTAGCAATGACCTTAAAACAGATACAGAATGCAACATAAACAGCCTAGCAACCACCCATAATACCCTAGCAACAACTTAAAACACACACAGAATGCAACAGAAACAGCCTAGCAACCACTTAAAGAACTCTAGCAACAGTCAAGCAACCACACAGAATGCAAGAGAAACCGCCTAGCAACCACTTAAAACACACACAGAATGCAACAGAAACAGCCTAGCAACCACTTAAAGAACCTTAGCAACAGCCTAGCAACCTCACAGAATGCAAGAGAAACCGCCTAGCAACCACCCAGAATACCCTAGCAACAACTTAAAGAACCCTAGCAACAGCCTAGCAACAACACAAAATGCAAGAGAAACCGCCTAACAACCACCCAGAATACCCTAGCAACAACTTAAAACAGACACAGAATGCAACAGAAACAGCCTAGCAACCACCCATAATACCCTAGCAACAATTTAAAGAACCCTAGCAACAGCCTAGCAACCACACAAAATGCAAGAGAAACCGCCTAGCAACCACCCATAATACCCTAGCAATGACTTAAAACACACACAGAATGCAACAGAAACAGCCTAGCAACCACTTAAAGAACTCTAGCAACAGCCAAGCAACCACAAAGAATGCAAGAGAAACCGCCTAGCAACCACCCATAATACCCTAGCAACCACTTAAAACACACACAGAATGCAACAGAAACAGCCTAGCAACCACTTAAAGAACCTTAGCAACAGCCTAGCAACCACACAGAATGCAAGAGAAACCGCCTAGCAACCACCCAGAATACCCTAGCAACAACTTAAAGAACCCTAGCAACAGCCTAGCAACAACACAAAATGCAAGAGAAACCGCCTAACAACCACCCAGAATACCCTAGCAACAACTTAAAACAGACACAGAATGCAACAGAAACAGCCTAGCAACCACCCATAATACCCTAGCAACATTTTAAAGAACCCTAGCAACAGCCTAGCAACCACACAAAATGCAAGAGAAACCGCCTAGCAACCACCCATAATACCCTAGCAATGACTTAAAACACACACAGAATGCAACAGAAACAGCCTAGCAACCAAATAGAATGCAACAGAAACAGCCTAGCAACCACTTACAGAACCCTAGCAACCACACAGAATGCAACAGAAACAGCCTAGAAACCACCCATAATACCCTAGCAACGATTTAAAATACACACAGAATGCAACAGAAATAACAACAAATTAGGTGAGAAACTTTTATTTTGAAATCATTCCTCTCGTGCATTTACCGTAATGCCTAATATATGTGCACACAGAAAAAAACGTGAGGGCTAGTTTGACCGTCTTTTTCAAAGTGGAGGGTGGCCTGACCGCAGTGGTGGTCAGCGGGGCGAGTGAACACTCACGTCCGCTCATGCTTTGGTTCTCATTCGTACCGAATCTCAGTAAGCACTCGTTCAAACAGGCGCTATCTTTACTAATCGACTGCAGATTTAAATATAATACATATACATTCTCGACTAAACTAATCTTAAAACTACACTTTGTGACCAAGAAACGGTAATATAAAGAAACGGCTTTTCCGTCCATTGAGTTATGAGCTTCAAAGCAGCCGAAAGTTTTACCTGTCATTCTGGCCGCCCTCAAATCCGTGGCGGAAGAAGTAGTTCTCAAACAAAGAGGCTTTTAAAATAACTCCGTTGTTGTTTTTTAGTTTTCGTTTTTCAAACGTGTGCCGTCGAACTGTTGTATAAAAGCAATATCGCTCTCGGAGTCGTGTGATATAGCTCTATATCATCACGGCTGTGATTGCCTCCGGCACTCGGCCTACGGCCTCGTGCCTCTGCCCTAATCACAGCCGTGATGATATAGAGCTATATCACACTCCTACTCGAGCGATATTGCTTAAATAATAGTCAACTTGAAAAATGTTAATATTTTTGAAATAAGACGGTCTTCATTACGTATGCAGCCTACAAATGCGACCCATAGAGGCTGCAGACTTCCGATTGGGAAAAGCGCCCCTGTATTAAGTGAGCTGACCTCAGCTCTAGGTCCAGCTACAATAAGTAAGCAATTTTCATTTTTTACTGGGTTGTTTTTGTTTTCAGGAATTGACCCATCTTAAAACCCATCATCTTTTCTTGATTCTACAATCACAACCGTTGCTTTCATAGGAGTACCAAGCATTAGCATTAATTTTAATAATAATTAAAACTAGGTCAATTGAGGGAGTGACTCAATTCTTAAAACCTGACTGATTGGGAGTTGTTTAAAGTCGACAAACTAAAATGAAACTTAGTTTTTTTGTCCTTTTTATGAAAATTGTAAACACTTCACTACACTTTGTACATTGTAATGTTCAGTCTTGTTTAATAAACACTTATGGGAGTTTTTCCAAGTCTTCATTTGTTTTTTTTCTTCCTGCAAATGTTTCAATAATTACCGTACCGTGGGCATCATACCGAAATACTACCGTACCGTGAATTTTTGATACCGTTACATCCCTAGACAACAATATATTATAGTACATTACATTCTTACAGTAGCTCACGTGATTCATACAAGTTACAGAGATTTCAGATGGTAGAAGGTCAGTTAATTTCTCATTCAGATATTGATAATAACCTATTAAACGACATATTATTTAACACTGAAGTTAGAGGTTGTGTGTATAAAGTTACTGTCTCTTTTTAATGCATCTCTCTCTCACACACTGTTCTGTTTAAGTATGGATGTCATTTATATATTAATTCTCATGATGCAAGTTTATTTTAAATACTAACATAAAAATGTTTATGGTTATATTATTTTCACAGATGCATTGATGTTTAGTGATGCAATGGACAACTGTGAGGATGATTTACAATCAACATGTTCCTAAACTGTGATGCAGAAACACGATGGGAGCATCTATCCGTCTCTGAACACAACTACACTTTAAAATCACAACTCAACCTGAAGCAACCTACATCTGATATGGGAAAACAACCTTGCAGTTTCCCTGACAGGGCTTATGCTGGTCCCAGGCTAAAATGCTTATTTGAGCTATGATAATTTAAAAACACCTTGTACTGACATACCTCAACATATATGAGTGCCATTGTTTTATCACAAGATGTGGTTTGTTTGTAAAAACTAAAATGTCCTAATATAATTAAGGCCTAGTCCTGTAAACCCTGTCCGAGAAACTGCTTCAATGTTTCTGCTTCATGTGTTGAGCTGGCACAAATGTACATATATCTGCTGAGAAACAACCATCTTTGTCAGCTTTACACAGGGTTGATATTGCATGTATTACACGGTCGCTAAGCACTTTACCAGTACATACACCAACAGCTTCCAGATAAACACTTGGAATCAGCTCCTGATGACTCTGATAAAGCTGCGTCTTAATTCATTGCAGGGTGGTCTTGCTGAAAAGTTAGTTGTTTCTTAGTCCATAGTTATTTTTATAAACCTTTACAATGTGACCTGATTTTACCTGTTGTAAAGTTACATTAAACCTTCATATGTGATCAGATGTCATGCAGTGATATTAAACATTTACAATGTGATCTGTTGTGCATTTATATTAAACCTTTACAATGTGATCAGATGTTGTGCAGTTATATTAAACCTTTACAATGTGATCAGATGTTACCTGTCATGCAGTTATATTAAATCTTTACAATGTGATTAGATATTGTGCAGTTATATTAAATCTTTACAATGTGATAAGATGTTGTGCAGTTATATTAAACCTTTACAATGTGATCAGATATTGTGCAGTTATATTAAATCTTTACAATGTGATTAGATGTTACCTGTCATGCAGTTATATAAACCTTTACAGTGTGATCAGATATTATTATATATCAGTGTGAGCTTTGTAGATTCCACTTAAAAGGATTTAAGTCTCCTGATTGGAAGGAATAAGTGTTGGCAAGTTTGCAAATGAATTCTATCATGGTACATTACCACATAAAAACGAAATAGTTATTGGACTGGCTAAGGTGCACATGTGCTTTAAAAAAGACGAAATCACTGTGTAAATATTGGTAGGCATAAGTACTTTAATAATTTCCAATGCTGCTCCTTCTGACAGGACTAGGTAATAAAATATGTCCAATAGGTTACTTGCCGCGGCTGCTTCATATCGTCTAACCACGAGACGATTGATGGGACATTATAAGACTATCCGAGCGTCCTGTGAAGTTTTAACCCTGCTCCTAATTTTAAACATTTACAGCAGTTGCGATATTTGTCATTTTGCTAAAGTTATAGTGAACTACAAACAATCTTCTAACCACCAAACTAGCTACTGAATGCACTGTGCCATATTAGCAGCGGAAGTCGGTTGACAAAATGCGGAAGAGCGAAGAATTGAAAAGGGGCGTGGCGGAATAAGGTGAATAAAACCTCTAACGGTACATTCACATGGGGGGTAAGCGTTAACGCTTCCCATTCACTTTTAATGGGTGACGTCATGCGTTGCCGAACTGAATTGTGGATCCGTAGGTGCCGCGTCAGTGCTGTTGCTCGCGGCAGAATTTAAACATTTCTCAACTTTTAAAGTGGCAACACTTGCAGCAGCCAATCAGATTGCCTTATGCAAATAACGTTACAATTACGTTTATGGAAGACCGGAGCATGTGCTGCGGCCACTGTGATTGGCTGTTGGCCATGCTTCAGACAAGCCTTCCGTCAAGCGTTTCAACGCGTGTGAATGTACCATAAGAGGTTTAAGCAAATACTGTTAAAAAAAAATAGTCAAGCTAGGATACTGTAGCAAGTCTTTGAGCCTACAGCATGTGTATGCAATCTATGTCTCTTGCAGCCGTTTGTCAAAATTCCGATCTCCGCCTCTTGCTCTTGTGCCGGATGTTTAACACGTTAAAACATGCAGTACAATCAAAACACGTTCCATCTGGATTACCGTAGTAATTAACACTGCTTTCACTCATTTACGACATCATTGCCTGGGTTGCGAAAGTGTGGGGCGGGTCTATCAAAAGAAGGTCCAGTTTCTATTGGGGTAGGTGCGTGTTTGTTTGTCAACATTGGCTTTCAGAGATCGTGCACCCCGCCTTTAAGAGTAACAATACCATCCTTTATCCATCAATATTTTAAATTAAATATGTAAATATAAAGTTCAATATGAATTTGTAACAGACCATTTTTCAGAATGAAGTACTGTACATTTAGATGCCAGTATGGTACAATTTTATAAAACTTTTTGTACACTTGAATAAAGATGGCCTGTAAGCTATCAAGTCAGGCATGAACTAAAAGCCAAATAACCTATTTTATATTACAAATTAAAAAGTAATATAACTCATAAACCACTTAGTATCACACCAACAGTTCAAAGCTTTGTGTTTGAAGACTTTATGCTAAACATTCATGAGCAATTTTTTTCCTCTGAATTATATAGAAATATTTACTGGCTAAATATAAGTTGGATATCTGATGCCCGTAAAGTCACATATTAAATACTTTTGCACATTAAATATTCATGAGAGAGACAAAACTAAAAATATAAGCTATATAAAAATTAATTTCTCTCTATCTGTATACGCATGTTGTCTCCATGGAGACATGGTAAAAGCACAATATCCTGTTAAATTAAATATAAATACATAGGCTATTAACAGACCTTAATAATAAGTTGTTGTGATGTGCTCTCAGCCCACTGAAGCCACTCGATGTTAGTGAATCAGAGAAAATAAATAAATATAATAATGGCATAAAAAATCAGCACACGCGCACACTTCTCAGCACATATGGGAGAGAAACAGAAGGATGATAAAAATTGATTCAGGAAGGAAAAAACTATGATGTGGGCCGATAAAAGATGTGAAACAGGGAAACAGGAAGATGACAAATGTAAAGACACATGGACGGAAATAGGAATAAACAAAGAGAGAGAATAAGAGAAATCTTAATCAGCAATATGACCTAGTTAATATTGGAAGAACATGAAAGAAAAATAATCTAATAATAATAATAAAATTTTGTTTAGTTTCTATTTAATCTCTCACCTGTGGGACATGCAATTGGGTGAGGTTACTGCTCTCTGGTGCCCCCGGTGGCAGGGCTGGAGTGTTTGGAAAATAAGGATGAGATGTACCGGTACAGGCCAGATAGAGTAAGATGATCGTGTTAAAAGGAAAGACGCTGACTGGTAAGCCCCAGCGATCCAAAATAGGAGCCAAACCACTGAACAGAAATGTTCTGTGAAAAACAAAGAATGCTTTAAGGGTATACGAGTGTAGTTATGTTTGTTTCATGTAAGCATGCATGACAACGAAACAGAGACAGCTATGCTGAAGTGAAAGAAAGATATCTCTAATAATGAGTTTAATATTAATGTAAAAGCTTATCTGACGTTGTAGCTCCACCAAGACACGCCGGCAACAGTAGCCACCAGTACCAGTTACCAGCAGAGCTGAAAGCACCAATCAGTAAAGCCACCAGCATTCCATTAAAACCATAATGGCCACTGGATATCTCCTCACTGCAGACACACACAAACAAACACATAGTATTGAGTTGATAGGCGATAAGTTTTTGCATTTCATCACACAAAATTTTAACATGCTATATTAAATTTAAAAAGTCTTTACATCTTTAAACTGAGGGTGTTTCCTTAATCCATCCATGTTTGGATTAAAATGTGAATTTTTCTTAAATGTGTGCTGGAAGGCTGCATTATTTTCCCACTGAGATGAGGACATCACACAAGTGAATCTAACTGCTTTGCTTTGACTTATTGTGCTGTTTCAGCTGGAAAAGCAATGCGTGCTGCTGATGTTTGTTTCAACAGGTGTGCATCTGTTTATTTTGGTTTAGTGATTTTGAGCATTCTGATCAGAAAACCCATTTACATCCATTATAGTAGAAATAATAATACAATGAAAGTCCATAGGGCTTCTGATTGGTTTGGTTACAAACATTCCTCAAAATATCTTCCTTTGTCTACATCACAACAAATAAATGTTTGTAACAACATGATAGTGGGTAAATGATGACAGAATTTTCATTTTTGGGTGGTCTCTTTAATGTTTTTGTTTGTTAATATGCACATACGTTTTGTTTTTGAACATGATTCGATGCCTGCGTATATACACTAGTCAACATTTGAAGTGGATCAAAAAAGTTAATCAAATTTGTCCAAAGACAAGAACAGGTGTTGGGAATTGGTTTTAAAACAACTTTTATGAAAGGTTTTGATCCACTTCAAATGTTGACTAGTATATTTACTTACATGTGTACTTCTTTTAGTCTATAGTATTCTTAACTAGATTTGTGTGTACATTTCCTCACCAGTCCTGTCCCAGTATTACAGCTGTGAAGGTGGAGGCCAAGAGGCCAAGTATCCCAAGCAAAGCCAGCCAGGGACTCTCCAGCAACAGCGCTCCCAGAATCAGGGCTCCACTCAGGGGGTTGTTTACCAGAATCACCTGTGAAGTCCCACGCAAACACCATTCGGCCAACTGCAACGGGAAGAGTTTATCTGAGAGAATGGAAAGAGATGAAGCCTGAAGATAAAGTAGCCTAAAAATATATGTTGATTTGACCAAAATGCTGAATTTTTTTACAGTTCATGCAATATGTGTGTGAAAATACACACAACAAATGAAATATAATCAAACAGACAAAACAGGGGACACCCTTACAGGCTGGGGAAGTTGTAGCCTAGTGGTTAGAGTGTCTGGTTTGTAATCAGAGAGTTGATGATTCAAGGCTCACGACTGCTGAGTTGTGATTGTGGTGCCCTTGAGCAAGGCACCTTAACCCCAATTGCTCACCGGGAACTGCAGGGATAGCTGCATGTTCACAACTTGCAGTGCGTGTGCTCACTATTCACTGGATGGGTTAATGCAGAGATCACATTTCAAGTATGGGTTACCATACATTGGCAAAACATGTCACTTTAAAGTTTTGACCCGTTTTGTATTCTATTCTATTCTAATAACCGAAAGACATGTCTGATAGCATTAATGTATCACAGAAGTGAACTATGTCTAAAGGGTATTTGAACAGTATTGTATTCTATTAAACATTTATTATGATAGGCCCTAACTGTAAAACAATGTATTTGTCAGGAATTTCAGGATGAACCCAAGTGCAGATGGGGGTAGAAAAACAATGTACACTTTATTAAACAAAACAGCAAAACAAAAACCCACGATGGGGCAAACAACAAGAAACAAGGCTTTAATACAAAAGACTAACAGGACTAGACTAAACTTGACACTAAACTAGACTAGGCATAAATTGTTCACAATACTCACAGGTAGAAAGACAAAACACACGAGTGAAGAACATCAAACACAAGGACATTAAATAGGAGAACTAATGACACACACCTAAAAAGATTCACAAGTAAGGCAGGGCTCCAGACTAACTTTTTTTCACTAGGAGCACAGTGGCCCCCAACTGAAAATTTTAGGGGCGCAACCAGAAAATTTAGGGGCACACACCGTAAATCAACATGCTAACCAAATATTCACATTTCTGCTAATTTCCACTGTATTACTAATAAATACTTTAATGATAGATTCAGAAAGTACAATGTGCTGTTTCAAATTCAGTGTCACATTAATGTGCACTTTTGGAAAATAAGGTCAAATTTACTTGTTGCACATGTGCGATTGGATGTAAAATTCAGTGGCACACTCTCAAATTTTAGGGGCAAAATGCCACCATTTGGGGGCAGTCTGGAGCCCTGTAAGGGATCGGGGGAAAAGTGACGAGACCCGGGAAATGCGTGGTCAGAATAAACCAATGCTAAAACCACGCATCTACCACATGAAACATGGTGCTGCCAGAACCCTGTCACAAAGACTAGAAATAATTCAAGACACGATTCTGACAGGATCCTGACAGCACTCCCCCCTTAAGGAGCGGCTAGCAGACGCTCCTCAGGGGTAACACTAAACCCTGGACAAAATCAACTGACAGACAGAGAACAAACAAAAAAACATAGCAAATAACACTAAGGGCACACATGAAAAAATTACAAGCGGGTTGGGATAACAAAAATAATAAACAAGGGAGGGGGTGGGGGAACAACAAAGTTCATGGGTGGTGGTTCAGATTGGGTGGGGAATGAGTCCTAGGTTTGGGTGAAGCAAAAGAGTCCGGGGGGGTCTTGTTGAAGACCTGGGAAGCTTGAAATAGTTCTTGGGGGGAACAACAGAGGGTGACAGGGCAGGACTAGAGGGTTGAAGGGGGACAGGGACCAACACGGGGTGCTGCGGCCGGCTGGAGAGCCGAGACGCGGGAGGCTGCAGCTGGCTGGAGAGCCGAGACGGGGAAGGCTGCGTTGCGCTGGCTGGAGATGCGCAGGCTGCGCTGACGGCTGTGGCTGCACGGGCTGCGCTGACGGCTGTGGCTGCACGGGCTGGGCTGACGGCTGTGGCTGCGCTGATGGGTGCGCAGGCTGCGCTGACGGCTGTGGCTGCACTGGCTCTGACGGCTGTGCTGGCTCTGTCGGCTGCGCGGGCTGCGCTGGCAGCAGAAGCTGTGGCTGTGGTGCAGTAACAGGGGTTCCGCAGCTAGCTGAGGAGTCAGTGTAGACCCAGGAGAAGACGGAGAACAGGAAGCTCCCTTCTTCCTCTTCTTCCTCCTAGGTCGCGGGGCAGAGAGTGCAGAAGGTGGAATAGGTACTGTGACAGTAATTTACTGTCTCTGTACCATTACGGTGTCTTACTGGCAACAATGTTGCCAGTTTTATACTGTAGATTAGGAATTACAGTTAATAACTGGCAGCAGTGATTTCAGTTAATTGCTGTACAGTACTGAGGTTGATTAACAGATTTATTACTTTTTTTATATATTAATCTGATACATTTTTACAACAGTTTAATTTAGTGGCATTTTTTGGCCACGAACAACATGAAAGGGCAGTGAATTTGAACAATGCAAAAGGGTTAACGTTGATAGGAGATGCTAAAAATCAGAAAGCTATTTGGAACCTTAACTTTATGTGTTTTAAAGACACTCACAAATATTTTAACAGTTTACTTACTCATAGTTGTGTGATCCATTTTCAGCTTTTAAACATACAAATCCACTATTATATTGTTCAACACAGCTCGCTCCAGAGTAAACAAACAAGTTTATCAAGGCAAATTGGTGACACCTGTGTATGTGTGTGTGTGTGTGTGTGTGTGTGTGTGTGTGTGTGTGTGTGTGTGTGTGTGCGTATGTGTGTGTAAATGCATTAATCCTTGTTTTCAAGGTGTAAACAGTTTTCAATAAATTTTGACGTAGTGCATTATGGGAATGTAGAGGACAGTAGTTTACCAGATAATATTACAGTTATTTTCCTTAATTGGTGCAAAGAGTAATTTACTGTAGTTTATTATTAGTGCAGCATAACTGCATCTCATATCACAGTAAAATACCTTTCACCGATGTTTAAGCTAAATACTGCCAATTTTACAGTTATTTACCCAGAAATCTACAGCAAGGTTTAACAGTGTAACAATGTGCTTAACAAAGTAAAATTATACTAAAGTCGTTTTACATTTGTTCAAAATTCCACCTGGTATTGATAGACCACACTTTGAGTTATTCACCACAGCAAAAATATATCTCTGTCTAAAACATTTTCTCAAAAATTGTATTTTCGCCCCTGCTCTCCCCTAGTAGACTGCTATAACCCCTAAAGTCACAAAAGTACTACTTATATTATTATGACTTGAATAATGTGTAGTTCTTACCCTGCATGTGAATGTGGAATTGTTGCATTTCTCCAGTGCAGTACAGCAGTGCTCTGATCACTCGCTGTTTCAAGCCTTCAGGCTGCTGTGGAGGCTTTCTATCCAAAACACACATTTTGCGATAAAAACAAACTAAAGTCAGAATATACCAGACGTGCGTCTTCACTGCAGAGACTGGAGACTCGAGTGGTCATATGACTTGACTCGAAATGACGCGAAATAACTTTTTTAAACAAATTAATATTTGTTTTTGAACACGCAATGACGCAACCACATATGACACCGCAGGCAGAGAGCGCGCTAACTAATATACTGACAGCATTAACAGTCATGACTGAACATGGACAGTGTGTCATCAACCTAGTCACGAGGTAAAGGACATGCAGGAAAAAGGAAAACAAATTCAAATAATATAAAGGGAAGGTATCTCACCAAATATTATTTTCTTTTTAGATGTGTATTTATTTCTTTTATTCATGGTGTTGGTTGTTGTATTTATTTCTTTTTGATTTACCTAATTGATATTGGGTGAGATACCCTGATTAACGCTTCATTGATTTTGCGTTCATTAAACAGAAAATTGGGATAAAATATGTTAAATGCCATATTCCAGTTTTTCTTGCTTGCATCCCTTTGCACTGACTGACTTGAATGCCAAAAGTAATATTAATAATGTAACTGTAATTTTCCTAAGTTTTTTATGATCAATGGTGTCATAACAATTTCTGAGGAAGACAGATGAAACAAGAAATTAACAATTTCCCTACAATTGACGTTTTTTCTAGCTGCCAAAGACAAATTTTTACGTCAACCCATATTTCTGCTATTATGCAGTAGGTGAATAAAATATAACTTTTGTAGTGTTTTGCAGTCTTTGTTGATAGCTGTCATCCTTTCATCCACTCTCGACAAAGAAAACTATTCATTGCTTATTATAATGAAAGTTTATGTTAAGATCCTAATCCTTTGCCTGATCTAATAATAGTGTTATAAATATATTATGTTTAAAAAAGTTGGTAACACTTTACTTGAAGGGGTTTTCATAAGACTGACATGACACATTCATAATCATGGCATCACACGTTTCATGAACATGAATGAGAATTTATGCATGTATATGACAACTGGCATTAAGTGTAATTCACTCAATAATATCATTTTTAATACAAAGATGACATTGTTTGAGATGTCTTATAACTTGACATAAATCAATACATCATAACTTGTCATGACAACTTGACATTAACAAGACAACATAACTTGTCATAAATCTGTCATAAACATGACATAGCAGATAAACTATAAAAATTAAGAAATATCTAGCTTTATCGGTTAACATTACAGTAAACTGATGGTTTTGACATTGGCTGTCATGAGGCCATTATAAGTTAGTCTGACTACGCCAGACTTCATACTTCCGCTCATTTCATTTCGCTTCTGTACTCAGTCTGAAACTGTTTTCCACCGGCCCTTAAAACGGCCGGCCCAATCAATGAAAAAAGGGCGGGCTGAGAGCCGTGACGTAGCGCTAAGCGCTGAATGTAAGGCTGTACAGTAGTTTACAGCGGACATGGAGACACAAAAAAGCTATTCG